>NC_089593.1:85373801-85695285 GCF_019320115.1 Miscanthus floridulus | reverse complement strand
AAGAAGAAAATTGAGGAATAGCCCAGGAAGTGGCATTCGACGCTTAATGAGGCACTATGGGTACAGGATGGCCTGTCATGGATCGATTAAAACATCACCTTATGAGCTTGTGTATGGCCATAACGCAGTCCTTCCTTGGGAAGTTTAGACCGGATCGAGGAGTGTTATGTTACAGAATGATTTGACAGCCGAAGTCTACAAAAATCTTATGATGGATGACTTAGAAGACTTGAGTTGCCTTCGGCTGCACGCTCTCAAAAATATTGAAGCCAATAAACTGAGGGTCGCAAAATATTACAATAAAAGAGTCAAGAATAAGAAATTTTTTGAAGGAGATTTGGTATGAAAAGTGAAATTGCCGATCGGGTCAAAGGACAGTAAGTTCGGCAAATGGTCACCCAATTGGGAAGGGCCTTATCGGATCAAACTTTGTGCGCCTGGTAATGCTTATATTTTGGAGACACTAGGAGGAGAAGAAGAGTTTGGCCGAGCAATCAATGGGAAATATCTAAAGAAATATTATCCCAGCGTTTGGATTAACACTTAAATAGCTGATTTGTTCGGTCAACAGCTCTAATAGCCGATATCAGAAAGGTATCGCCTCTAGTACAAAAAATGAACCCAAAAGAACAGAAGCCGGTACGATGCGTATCGCCTATAGGAGGAAAGCAAACATGGATATGAAATATGAGACAAAGGAAGATCATTCAAGACAAGGGAATTGCTTGCTAAAAATTACCTATTACAAGCTATGGGTCGGAAAACAATTTGCTCACTACATCATCGGCCAAAGTATTGAAAGCTACAGAGCTGGCGCCGCTACAAAATTCCTCAATCAAACGCTCATGATCCTCGGGTGGCACTGCATCCGGGAAACCATGAGGAAGAAGCCGAAGATTGTGACCAGAGCGGGCTTGTGCAATAGCCAATGCTGTAGCAGCACCACGGTGAACGCCATGGAGAGCAACCTCCTTGATGCGGTTTGGAATGTCATGCAAACGAACTACTAGAACGGCACCCCTAGCATTGACAAATCCCACCGCATGATCTATGGCTGATCGAAGGCTTTCCAACTGAGCAGTTAGATCTGAAAAAATTCAAAGAAAGGGTTGATCAGAGGATCTCAAAGGCAAAGTTAAGAAAAGCGAAGGAGATTGTGGTATCCATCTTACCTATGATTCTGGCTTCAGCCCTAGCCAACTGTTCCCTCAGATCGGCCTTGAAGGATGATTGGATTTGAATCATGGCCAGAGCCGACTCCGCGAGGGAAAGACAGTTGGCTAAACTTTGATCAGTCCGATCAATGGAAGCGATTAGATCGTCATTATCGATCTGCTTCCTCGGACGACTGGGAAGCTGGCGACAAATCAGTGTTGAAGACAATCTCAAAGATTGAACCAAGTTGACCCTGTGCTTCGGGCGGTGGAGACATCCCGAGTAGCACCTTCCCAACGATGAAGACGATGGCGCGATGATGCGGACCCATTAAGAACTTCCTCAGCAGGCCTCTTGCTATTCTCCATGATCTCAAACCTACAGAAGAGCAGGAACTATGCTAAAGACATAGAAGGTTTGAGACAAGATGGATAGTTTTCCGAGCCCCAGCCGTGGCCCACATATATAGCCCGAGGAGGCGAGGGGATGGATTTTGCTGAGAGTATGAAAACTGAAAATAGATACGGAAGCGGATCGGCACTCTAGAATTTCAGGGGAGAGATAATAGATTTGGACTTATTGCTTCCCCAGATTACGAAACGTCGTGGGATGGATACGAAGAATTTACATTAACCAAAAATCAAGCCACCAAGACTTCTTTGGATTGAAGGGAGTCCAGGCCCCCACAAGGCCGAAGGTCATCATGAACCAGGTCACATCGGCCGGATAATGGAATTATACCAGGAGGAGGGGAAAGGCCGCCCGCTTGGCAGACTCCTAACTAGTTTCTTGGTGATCGAGAACTGCGGGAAAGAAGCCTGTGGCTCTCCTAGTGGGCGTTTGATGAAGCAAACAAGGGGAAGGTGTCCATAAATTTTAGCCCTTGCAAATACTAGAATAGCTTTGCGAGCATGGAGAGAAGACTCAGGTGGTATCACAAGACTTCTTCTAGCCGCAATAGCTGATTCTCTTGCTCGATAAGGCGCTAGAATGAGCGACACGATCACCCTATACACAAGAATTATTCTAGCCACTCAAGACCTTCATAGCAAAAAGATGGACCATGGAGGGTCTGGCGAAGTCAGAGCTCGAGAAGGCAGGTAGAAGAGAAACATAGCTGAATCGTTAAGCTGCTCTCACCGGGAGCGGATAGGCATTTTATAGCCGGTCAGGAAGGATGAATCCAAGTGCCCATGAAGCGATGATGCTCTAGGCAGTGACAAACAGTAGACCACAGATCAAGATTCTCTACCCGTGACTGCAGACCCATCGAAGATGAAGACGTGATAATTTTGGAATAAAATTACTTTTATTCCAAAATTGGGGGGCACGTGTTTACACCAGAATTTGGAAGAAGAGTTGCAGGGATTTGGAAACTCCCGAAAAACATGTCATCAAGGAATCAACTACATGGAGATCAGAGCTAGTTGATTCGGACGCACCAGAATCAGCTTTCTTCAGATATCGCCAGCAGATGACGACAGAGGCTATGATCGGCGATGGGACGAGACATGCTGGACTCTACAAAAAGGGAAAGATTAGAGTCCAAGTTATCTTAAATTAGGAATGTTTTCATTATGCCAAAGATTGTATTGAGTCGTACTCGAGTAAGGTTCATGTTTAGGCTCCGGGTATAAATATCAAATCCTGGCTATTGTAAAATCATCAACCAATCAAATACAAAGTCAATTACTTTTTTCGGCTTCGGCCACCCCTTAGGAGTAGGAGTAGAGTAGATATCAACGAGTTCTTCAGCAAGTACGACTGCATCAATCCGGTCGACCTCCACTACTTGTCTGTAAGTACCGTCATGGTTTATACCTCTGTTCGTATGGCTGCATCGATCCGGTCGACCCCCACTACGACTCTGGTATAGGCTAGTTATTGACTCTTGTCTAATTCAAGTATGGCCTGTGTGATTCTGCCTCACACCCCACTGCTTGAATTAGATCAAGGTCAAGTTATCGGCTCTACCTTAGCATGACAGTCTTTGGTAGATTCATTAAGTTACCGATATTGCTTATTGCTTTCATCGTTTATCTAATTACATCAATATCATTCTGCCCGATTGAGATTGATCTGGATCGGCCTTACACCTTGTTTAACTCATCGTTTGCTAATTTAAAACTGATCTAATCTATATCTTAAGCGATGAGTTATGTTTTTATTGGCTATTTTGCGTCAATCTTAATCGTGCATAGCGTGCGGTTAAGGCATGTCCGATCTTGAGTAGATCTATTAGCTAATGAAAATCATTCCATGGCCCGTCATCATGGCCTATGGGATTCTGCCACTCACCCCACTATTGGCACCATGGAGCGGGGATCGTTAGTTGGTAGACCCGTTCCTGAGAAGGCATGACCTTAACTCTGTGCTATGCCTAAATCGGCTGTTTAGCCGATATCGAATGCTTTCACGAATAGTTCACGTTACGAGATCATTGAAGTAGAGATAAGTTGAAAGATATGTTAGCCCCATGATCTTGTTATTGTATTATGGCCTGCATGATTCTGGCTCATGCCCCACTGATATTAGTAATGAGTAAGGGTCGTCGAGTCTATTGTTGTTTCTACGGCCTACATGATTCTGCCTCATGCCCCACTGGTCATGACGATAGATGAGATCTAACATGTTCATTAGATTTATCTTTATTAAATGGTTAAGTGATGTTGAATTGTTTCTTTATATAAAAAGGAGTTCGGTTATTTATAATCATTGGCTCAATACAAACCGATCACCGTTGATACATTATTGCCATTGATTAATATTTGCTTAAATAACATTTATCTTGAATGATAACCGATTCTTCTTATACAACCCCATGAGCTTTAACTGATTCATTTTTGTAAATATGCTAGGATCAACTATTTAGTCGATCTCCTCTCATATCGGCTCTCAAAGCCGCACATTCAGGACTGTCGGGCAACACCGGCACGTTCCGCCCTTAATTACTGATGAGCTTTCTCTCCTTGTCAATTGCAGGGTCAAATTGACTAGCACGTCTTGGAAGGATTGCATAGGATCGACCACCCTTGCACTGAAGCTAGGCAAATCTGCTCCATCGAGCGGACCCTTCCGATTTGCTGCGTGTGTCCTCGGCACAGAGACGAAAATTTTGTGTCGATAGGCGGCCACACCACAAACGCGGTTGGTGTGATCTCGCAAGACTACAAGCCCTCCGATGTACAACAATGGTGCGCGCAAGCACCAAGTGGTAAGAGGTATTCAAACCTCACTAAACACTAGGCCTAAACCTAGAGCAAGTGCATAAGCGGTGGTCTAATCAACCTAAGCACTTTGCAAAGCACCTATGCTAATCACCTAATGAAACACTAAGCACTATGCAAGTGGAGATCACTAAAATGGTGTATCAACACCCTTGGTATGTTTACTCTGCTCCACTCTCCTCAAATGGCCGGTTGGGGGTTGTATTTATAAGCTCCACTAAGAAAGTAGCCGTTGGGGATGAAATCCCGCTTTTCTGCTACTGACCGGACGCTGGAGTCATCCTGATCAGACGCGTCCGGTCGTCCCGACCGTTGGAGCCACGAACAACTGATCGGACGCTGTCAGCGTCCGGTCACTTGCCACCAGACGTGTTTGGTCGCAAATTTGCCACTCTGGAACCTCTCTGTACTCGATCGAATGCTGATGTCCTGCGTCCGGTCGGTTTGCCGCTAGCATCTGGTCCAGCGTCCGGTTGCTGCTGCTATTGCCGAGCCTCTTGATCGGAGCGTCCGGTCGCTTTTCTCCAGCGTCCGGTCCAGCGTCCGGTCACCTTTGTGAGCTCGTTTCTTCGTGATCTTGTGTGCGGCTTGGTTCCTATCTTTGTGCTTGGACTTTGCTTGATATCTTAGGTCTTCTCTTGTGCTCCTAAGGTCTTCTTTGAGGTGTTGATCATCAGATCATCACGTCGCCTTTGTCCAAGTCACATCTTGCATCCTATTGAACTACGAAACAATCACTTGAAAATTCATTAGTCCAATTTGGTTGTGTTGATCATCAAACACCAAAATCCAAATTAAATGGGCCTAGGGTCCATTTTCCTTACATGTGCTTTATTTTAAAATGAGCATAGAAATTCAGGAATGTGAAATCTCCCGGCTCAAGATTCATGACTTCAATCTGTGCAGAATTTGTAGTTATATGTTTCAGGTAATTACCAAGAGTATGCCATGTACATCCATCATCATACAGTAGAGCAAAGAGTGTAACATCCTAAAAAATCAAATTCAAAACACTCGCACTCAAAACTATTTTCAAAATTTATTTCAGAAACTAAAATCATTTGAGCTTTATTTTAAATCTCCTTTCAACTCATGCCCACCTCATATATCCCTCATGGTCCCTTGCCCAAACATATATGATGTACACTGTGGTGACAACATCATTAGCCATCCCCCACCTCTCTCTCTCACGCGCGCTCCACTCGCCCTCGCCCGAGATAGCATCCACACGCGCTGACACCACCACCACCACCACCACGGCACTAGCTCGCATCGTCTGCACCCAAACCCCTCTTGCCGACCACGGTTGTTCACACGCCACCATGCCATGTGGGCCCCACCCTTTTGTCTTGTCATATTTATCATGGCCCCCATGTCATGCTCCCCTCCACCAGCTGAGCTCACCATGCTAGCTGACCCACGTCGCCGCTCACCTTCTTCCTCAAATCAAGCCCTCTCTATTCTTGCATAGAAACGACCGTTCCCCACTGATCTCCTCTTTGAGCTACAATAGACTGAGGTGAGTAGCTAGTGAGCACCTCCAGACCGTTCTCCATCTTCCCCAAGCCATGCCTCCCCATGCCTATACCTAGGGGTGCAAACGACCAGATACACTCAGATAACTACGGATACGAATACAGATAGGTCTCAAATTTGGATTCGAATACAGATAGTGTTAGCTATGTCAGATATGATACGGATGGATATCGACATCATAAATATGCGATTTGAGTATTTAGATATGGATATAGTATCGAATGTTTGAATATCTAGACTCAGATACAGACGATTCTAGACTCCTCTAAACGGATTTAGACGGATCGATCAGAAAATATCAGTACCATTTGCACCAACATTTGTACTAGACTCTCTCGAGAACTCCAAAGCTGCTCCTGTGGCCATCCATGGCCAGCCTTTGTCCATGCCATAGCTCATGTCACCAAAAATCGAGTCCCCTCATCACCCTCTCTCTCTTTCCATATGTCTAGATTTGAAAATGGTGGCCTAGAACTCGATTCGAGCAAAACTCCATAGAGCAGTCATGGTGGATCAGATGAGCACGCTCTCAGCCCCTACTCAAGTCCACTCCCTATCCCTCTGTCTGTTATTCCTTTTTCATAAAAGGACACTCAAAAGAGTGCCTCAATATTTATATATCACAAGAAAAACAAATGCCAGTATAAAATATGGACAACAAGACATAAACGACCTCCTCTAAAAAGTAAGAGTAAATTAAAAACCAAATTGGTTGTCTTCTTCCTTCAGTCGTCCAGCGCCTGTCGAAGCTTGAAGATCGCACTGAAGAGACAACAAAGAAAAAGGGATATCTACAAATACCCTCGCCAAACAAGGCTTTGAAGACCACAAAGCCACTCGCCACTAACAACGAGATCTAGTAACCACTGAAAGAATATCGGCTAGAAGAACCCTCCAAGGAATGCTCCTTCACCATCAAACTAAGTTCTGAAGATGCCAAACCTCGCTGTAGAGCATACCAAAAGAAGCGGTCGGGATTGTCGCATCAATAGCCAACCAATTGCTTCCTCTAATAAGGACACAAAATGCCAAGATCTAAAGAGGATCAATAGATCTGGTGCACCAAACTCTCGCTGGGCCTTCATTGATGACAGGTCCTAATATGGCTAGAGGAGGGATGAATAGCCTATTTAAAAATCTACAAGATCACTAGAGCAATTTGATTAGTATGATAAAAGGCGAAATACAAACTTGCTCTAGCTCTACAAGGGTTGCAAGTCACATATCCAACAATTCTAGTTGCTATGATCACTAGGCACTCAAAAAGCTAAGTTGCTACTCACTAAGAGCTCTCAAACTTGCTACACTAGATGAACTTAAGCTACAAACAAGCTCTCAATTCTAGCTACACTAAAGAACTTGCTACAACTAGTTTGTGGGAAGGTAAAAGGAGTGAGCAAGGTGATTATACCTCCGCGTCAAGGAATGAACCAATCACAAGATGTAGATAATCCAATCACCGGGAGAATACTAATGGGCCCTGAGGTTCACGTGCTTGCCGACACGCTAGTCCCCGTTGTGTTGACCAACACTTGGTGGTTCGGTGGCTAAGAGGTGTTGCACGAACCTCATCCACACAATTGTACACCGCAAGAATCTACCCACAAGTGAGGTAACTTAATGACATGAGCAATTTACTAGAGCTACCTTGCGGCGCTTCGTCGAGAAAGGTGCAAGACCCCTCACAATCACCGGAGCTGGCCACGAACAATCACCAACACGTGTCGAAGCTCCTCTGCTGCTCCAAGCCATCTAGGTGGTGGCAACCATCCAGAGTAACAAGAAATACACAGCCACAACGATCCCCAACTGTCATTAGATGCAATCACTCAAGCAAATGCACTTGGAATCACTTCTAATCTCACTATAATGATGAATCAATGATGGAGATGAGTGGGAGGTGATTGCTTAGGCTCACAAGGATATCAAGTAAGTCAAAGTGCCAAGAGAGTGAGCCCCAAGCCAGCCAAACACTATTTATAGATGGCCTCATGAAATAGAGCCGTTGGGCAGTCGCGGGCTGACTGGATGAACCAGACCAGACGCACCCCATGTCAAGTCACCCGAGTCTGGTTGCCAGATTGCTGCCATGCATCCCTCCATTGAATACTGCATGTTGGATCTCAATGGTAAAAAACAGTCAACGCTCAAGTCAAAGAGTGACCGGACGCACAACTACAAGTGATCTGACTCAGCGTCGCTCTGAGTCCGGTCAACAACAGAAAGGTTCGAGAGCCACTTTTTACTGACCGGACGCGCCCGGTCGAAGGTGACCTGATGCGCCATGGTGTCTGGTCTCTCTCTCTCTGCCACATGCGCGCCTCAGCCACTGACCTAGTGCATGAATAGTGTTCGAGCAGCATCAGGTCGTGCCACCACTCCAGAGTCTGGTCGTTGAAACCAAGCGCCACCTTCTCTGGATCAGCTGACTGGATGCGCCCTCGGAGTTAGGTCACAACATCCGGTCACAACTCCCTACCTTGATCACCAAAAATAAAACCTATCTTATACCTTTGCCTTGATCACCTTGGATTTCTTTTCTCTTTCTTCTTTTCCAAGTTGGAGCTTGATCTTCTTCATTTCATGTCCACCTTCATCACCATGGGCCTCATCTTGCTCTATCACTTGGATTAGACCACCTTGTCTAATTCACATACTTAGATCAAAGGTTAGTCCTAGGTTTCATCAATTATCCAAAAATCAAACTAGGGCTTTCAATCTCCCCTTTTTGATAATTGATGACAACCTATTTACAAAGATATTCAATGAAATCTTTTTAGATTCATGTTGCTTGCCCAAGCATATTACCATGTGTAAAGGTTATGGACAAGTTTCATCAACCCAAATTGGTAGTATTAGTTCCCCCTACATATGTGCTAAGAGTTTAGATTTGAAAGCTTGCACATATGCATGGATTGGAATGGAAGTTTATGAGAGTAATAGCTACCAAATGATGCTAAGGTGTAAAGAATGGACCTTTGAAGCATGATACCAATCATAGTTGCCATTTAAACACCATCCTTAGCACCATGGTTTGCTAGATATCACTTGAAAAGCAAAGACAAACTAGATACCTCATGAGATCAACATTAGAAGCAAGGTTCTAGTACCACTTGTAAAAGATCAAGGAATATCTAACTATCCTATGCATGCTAGTTTTTCATTTTATCAATCATTTTCTACAATCTAGCATACACCACACAAGCATGGATAGGGAATTTAGAACTTGTGCCATGCAAGCGAACATATGTAATGCACATACAAATGCAACATACAAGTTTATGAGCTTGCTCCCCCTACTTGTATGCTTCAAATTTTAATTGATCCCCTTACAATATCATTTCATTTGTTTGCTCCCCCTATCTCTTACTATCTTTGTGAATTTCTCTCCCCCTTTGTCAACAATTAGCACAAAAGGTGAGCTCAAATTTTAGATAGGTTGGGGGTGAAACCATGTGAAGTGAGGATCATTTTCCCAATTTGGTTCAATCTAGATCACTTGCAAAAGATATTTAACTTGGTTTGATCCAAGGACAAGCTTCTTCACACCTTTAAATATGGGTTATCTTATACCATGTTGAGTTAAACACTTATAGCTCATTTTCTAGATCAAACACTAGGTTTACAAGCCCACAAATATGTCATATGCTACCACTAGATCATTTCAAGCATACAAGCAATAGTGGTACCATACAAGGATCAAATTCATTTGATTTTTATGAATAGGCCTAAGACATGATAGGAATGACTAGATGCACTAAACAAGTCCTTAGCAATGGATGAATGATATATCAATCAACTTTACCTTGCGTTGTTCGAAGGAGAGGCATATCATATAATGGGGGTGCATCAACACATATTTGAGAAGTCAAGTATGTTCAATTCATTCCTAAGCTTGCAAAACCTCTTCTCATCAAGTGGCTTGGTGAATATATCGGCAAGTTGATCATCGGTGCCCACACTCTCAATGCAAATGTCCCCTTTTGTTGGTGATCTCTTATGAAATGATGGTGGACATCTATGTGCTTTGTTCTTGAATGTTGAACCAAGTTGTTAGTGAGCTTCACAACACTCTCATTGTCACAAAGCAATGCCACTTGTTTGAACTTGATTCCAAAGTCACTCAAAGTAGCCTTCATCCAAAGTAATTGAGCACAACAACTATCGGCCGAAATGTACTCCGCTTTGGCGATTGAAAGTGCTACACTATTTGCTTCTTTGATGACCAAGACAAAGTGATCTTCCCAATAGTTGACATGTGCCCGATGTGCTCTTTCTCTCAACTTTGCATCCCGCATAATCAAAGTCCGAATATCCAATCAACTCAAATCTTGCTCCTTTGGGATAAAACAATCCAACATTTTGTGTATACTTCAAGTACCTCAATATTCTCTTGGTTGCCTTCAAATGACTTTCTCTTGGTGAGGCTTGAAATCTATCACACATGCATACACTAAACATTATATCCGCTCTTGATGCGGTCACATAGAGTAGGCTTCTAATAATTGACCGATACATCTTTTGACCCACCATGTTGCCACTAGCATCACTATTCAAGTTTCCATTTGTCCCCATTGATGTACTAATAGCTTTAGCATCATTCATTCTAAACTTCTTGAACATGTCTTTGATGTACTTTTCTTGACTCACAAATGCACCATTCTTCATTTGCTTGATTTTAAGACCAAGGAAGTAACTAAGCTCTCCAATCATGAACATCTCAAACTCACTTGCCATGATCTTTCCAAACTCCTCACAAAAAATCTTGATTGGTTGATCCAAATATGATGTCATCAACATAGATTTGCAACACAAACAAGTCCTTGCTAATCTTCTTGGTGAAGAGAGTGGTGTCAACCTTGCCCATAGTGAACCAATTAGAGAGTAGGAAGTCCCTCAATCTCTCATACCATGCTCTAGGTGCTTTCTTCAATCCATATAAAGCATTTCTCAACTTGTAGATATGGTTGGGCTTTTTCGCATCTTCAAAACCGGAAGGTTGTTCAACATACACAAGCTTATTGATGTACCCATTGAGAAATGCACTCTTCATATCCATTTGGTACAACTTGATGTTGTGGGCACAAGCATAGGCTGACAAGATTCTAATTGCTTCCAATCTTGCAACCGGGGCATATGTTTCTCCAAAGTCAAGACCTTCAACTTGAGTATAACCTTGAGCCACTAATCTTGCTTTGTTCCTTACAACTATCCCATCTTGATCTTGCTTGTTCTGAAAGACCCACTTGATTCCAATCATATTATGATCCTTAGGTATCTCAACTAATTCCAATACTTGGTTTCTTGTGAAGTTATTTAGCTCTTCATGCATAGCATTTACCCAATCAATATCCAACAAAGCTTCATCTATTTTCTTAGGTTCAATGGATGATACAAACGAGAAGTGTTCATAAAATGATGCCAATCTTGATCTTGTTTGCACACCTCTTGAGATATCACCAATTATAGAGTCCAAGGGATGATCTCTTACAACATTGGTTGGTTGGTTGGAGCACTTGCACTTGATTGCTTGCATTTGATTGATCACTTGGTTGAGATGATGAACTAGTCACTTGTTGATTTTACACTTTGCCATCACTTGCACTAGCTTGATCTTGTTCATGAGAATCACTAGCTTGCACATTTGAGTTGGAGAGCACTTAATTCTTGTCATCTTCAACATAAATCGCCTCTCTAGGCCTTATGTCGCCAATGTCCATGTTATTCATTGCATTGACCAATTGAGTGTCTCTCACATCATCTTGATTCTCATCTTCCTCTTGAGAACCATTGGTTTCATCAAATTCAGCATCATGAACCTCCTGAAGAGTACCACTAGCCAAATTCCAAACTCTATAAGCCTTGCTAGTAGTTGAGTAACCAAGCAAGAAACCTTCATCATATTTCTTCTCAAACTTGCTTAATCTTGTGCCTTTCTTCAAAATATAGCATTTGCAACCAAACACCCGAAAGTATGCAATATTGGGCTTTCTATCATTCAAGAGCTCATATGGGGTTTTCTCTTTCAATGAATGACAATAGAGTCGGTTGCTATAGTATTAAGCCGTGTTGATTGCTTCGGCCCAAAATGAATGACTCACATTGTAATCACTCAACATTGATCTTGCCATGTTAATCAAAGTTCTATTCTTCCTCTCAACTAGGTTATTTGATTGAGGAATGTACTTGGCCGAGAATTGATGTCTAATCCTAAATTCATCACACAAATTATCAACTCTTGTGTTCTTAAATTCACTTCAATTATCACTTCTCACTTTCTTGATAGTTGTTTCAAACTCATTGTGAGTTCTCTTGATGAATGTCTTGAAGGTTGCAAACACATTACTCTTGTCAACAAGAAAGAACACCCAAGTGTATTTATTTGGTCGAAAACCGAAGACATATATAAAAATAATTGTAATACAACGAAGACACGTGCACACATATTCAAGAATCATATATTTCATTAATTCTTTCTTGAATATACAAAATACATGATCAACGAAAAAATGTCTTCTTCCCATCTTCAGCGTCATGCTTAAAGGACTTGTAGGAAAATTTCGTAGTTCGTCGATTCCCAGAGCCTGTTGGGCGCGGCCGGTTAATTACATCCGCAAGACGAGCTTGCGGAAAACCTCCGATTAAGCTGCGCTTTCATGGTCATCAAATATTTGATTGGTCGTCGTCAGCCATATATGGCATAGTAAAAATATGGGTGGCTTTATGTTGCTAAAGCTCGGTCGTGACATCGCCATCACCACGTTGGAGTAAACATAATATGTTGATAATGAAGGGGATGACTTTCGCCTCGTCCGTGCCCAGTCATGTATGCTGGCCTACATTAACACGGACATGTGTGAGTTGCCTTTGCCTCGTCGGTGTCCAGCAACGAAATGTCCGATCCCCCGTTAATTGGGACGTGTCATCGCAACGAGCGGGGCTTTCCTGTCTCGCGTGTCTTGCCTTTTGTTATCGCGATGAGCGGGGTTTTTTCGTCTCGCACGTCTTGTGCTTTGTCATCGCGACGAGCGGGGGTTTCCCGTCTCGCGCGTCTTGATTTTCTACGTCATTGCGACGAGCGGGGGTTTCCCATCTCGCGCGCTGCGACGAGCGGGGCTCTCCCATCTCGCGCGTCTTGATTTTTGTCACCGCAACGACCGGAGGTTTTCCGTCTTGCGCGCCGCAACGAGCGGGGTTTTTCCGTCTCGCGCGTCTTGATTATTTTTTTTGCACGGCTCAGATTGATCATCAACAACTCGACAACGGCCTTGCGCGGCAAGGGTTCTGATGTTGTCAAGCTGCTGGCCTTCTTCTCATGATATAGTAAATCAAAAGAGCCGAATGCCCCGGCACATCGCCATATTCTACTGCTCATATGGATATGTTAATGCATCTGAATTGTGGGCTCACCAGGCAACGTGACGGCTGAACTGGCCGGCATGGTTGAGAGACGGGGCGTCTGGAGGCAGGAGCGCGCGTCTGACGACTCGGCGAGATGGGCAGCAAATCATCTGCGTGTATGTATATATGCGCGTGCGGGTGCTGTGCGTGGATGCCTGGAACCAAGAGGCCTCCCTGTTGGCCAGGGTGCCGGTTTATATAGGGGCAGAACTCTTTCTAGCTCGGTCAATGTTGTCAATGACCCCTTTAGGCAACTTAATTACACAGGAAGCGTAGGTGGTGATTGGCGTGATGGCAGACTTGATCATCTCCAGACATCCTGAGTACGACAGTAGGGAAGAGCAGGTTGATAGTCGACGTTCAACTCGATCCATGATTGAAGTAAGATCCTCAAAATGCGGTTTTGTGGTTCCCATTGGGAGACCCAAGTAAGTGAAGGGGAGGGAACCAATTTGGCAGCCAAAGGTGTTTGCCAGAACTTCCATCTTTTCAGGCAGCACATTTATCGGGATAATCTTGGATTTTCGGTAATTCACCTTGAGCCCTGTAGACTATGAGAAAGATTGGAGTATGCCTTTTAAGAAGATCTACATGGCATCCGCTTCTAAGATCAAAAGTGTATCGTCCGCGTATTGAATTATTGGGAACTCTTCTCCTGGCTGGGGGATTGGTCTTCTCAACAAACCAAGGGAGGCTGCTTTAGTTATAATAGCTTGGAGTAGGTCTGCCGCTAAGACAAACAGCAACGGGGAGAGAGGATCACCCTGCCGTACACCTCTTTAGCAACATTTTTTTTCCCCAGGACTCCATTGAGTAGCATTGCCGACGTGCCTGAGGAGAAGATCGACCTAATCCAATGGATCCAAGTGTCTGGGAAACCCATATGCTGCATCACTGACAATATAGTGTCTGTGTTCCACCGTATCGAAGGCCTTTTCGAAATCAAGCTTTAGAATCACTCTCCCTCCTTGACTGGTGACATTGGTGGATGAATTCAAAGCATCAAGCTAAGCAATCCTGTATAGTTCTTGATCTAATAAAGCCGTACTCGTATCTATGAATGAGCTGGAGGATGACTTGTTGTAGCCTATCTGCAAGAATCTTGGTCAATAGTTTCAGACTGGAGTTGAGCAATGAGATCGGCCTGAAGTCATTAACTCATTCAGGGTTGTTATGCTTCGGCACAAGGGTGATGAAGGAACTGTTGACACTTTCCAAATTTGCAATCCCTCCAAAGAAACTATCACATAGTCTATAAAATCCTCCTAAATGATGTGCCAGCACTTCTTGAGGAAGTGCCCATTAAAACCGTCTGGCCCCGGGACTTTATCAACAGGCAGACGTCCGTCCTATCCATCAGGTTGAATATCCTCCTCTTCCTCTTGGTTACTGTATGCCATATCTCTTTACTGAACCTGCAGTACATGTGCGTCTTTTAATTTACAGCCTCAACACTTCTGCCTTCGTGTGGATGATCCCCTTTGGTCTTAGCTCCGCCATTAGGTACGTAGCCTTCTGATGAATGATGATGAACCAAAGCATTTGGGCCATGCCAATTGACTGTGCCCATCTTGATGCATGCATTGCTAAACCCGCAGCACTCGCGTCTCCAACGAGCTGGGCGCAGGGTGGCCCCAGGCTGCCCGGCTTGCGGTGCGTATTGTCCTGCTTTTGGCCGTCTCGGAAGGACTGATGGTGGGACTCATCCTGGTCTGCGTGCGCTACATCTGGGGCCACGCCTACAGCGACGTGGAGGAGGTGGTGAGCTATGTGGCCAGGATGATGCTGGTCATCGCAGTGACCATATTCTTCGATGGAATCATGACTGTTCTTTCAGGTAACAGTAGATTAATTACCAAAACTTTTGCCACTGCATTCCTGCATTCAGTACATGGAAAACTGTTCAGTTCGCCGCCGCCACGCTTGCCTCCCCGGCGGCCATCCGCGCATCACCAGTGCGCCGCGCCCTCGTCTGCTCCGCCCCTGAGCTCCGCCCCAGCCCCGACCGCAGCTCCCGCGCCATCGCCATGCCAGCCGGAGCCTGCACGTCTGTGCTAGCACCGGTGGCCACCCCGACCACGGCGGCCACCGCCAAAGCCGCCGCCGGCTGCTCTGGCCGTGGCGTCCGCCTTCCTTGGGATATGCTAGTGCCCAGCAAAGGTCCGCGCTAGTTCCACAGCGTTCCTTCCGAGCTGGAGGAGGCTTCTGCGGAGCTTGCACGCAAGCTGCTCGATGTTTTGCGGCAAACAGAGGATAGCGAACGGAACTTCAGCCATGAGTGTCCTCCGGCGTCCCTGAAGAGCTCCAATGATCCCGCCGGGCGCCTTCCCAATATGGGATCCTGTAACAACCCAGAATTTTTCTGAAAACAAAAAGAATAAAAATCACAACTACAAATTTTTTTCAGAAATAGCCAATGGTTGGTGACTGACTTGTAGGAAAACTACCCTAGTTGTATAAGTAGTACCTATTGTAGATGTTTATATCTTTGTAATTAATTAAATTTGCATGAGTTGCTTCTTATGTTATTTGGTATTGATTAATAAAAGCAACAACCTTTATTAAAATATCTAAATAAATGTGTGGGTGATGCTGCCAACCCTTGGTGGAACTCTAAATGACCTATAGAGGACCCCACTAGGGCATACATGAGTAGGCAGCACATGTGTATGCAAGTAGGAACTATAGAGTAGCTAGAAAAATGATGAGATAACAAAGAAGAGCTAATTCAACTAGATTAAAATAGAGAAACCCTTTTGGCCCAGGAATTCAAGCCAGCCTAGCTTCACAGGCCACACGCAGGCTCCAGCCCATCTGGCCGCGCACCTGCACCCGCAGGCCGGCCCAACCCCCGCCCCAAATGGCCCAGCCAACCGGCAGCCTCGTTTCCACCGTGACGGGCCACGGATCCGGCGCGGCCCGACAACGTCAAGCGGCTCAGCTGGGAGCTGCCCTCCTCTCTCTCTCGGTCACCGCCAGCTGGGACCCCGTCGTCATCACCTTCCTTGCGCCTCTTCTCCTTTTCGCGTCGAGTCAGGACAGAGGAGAGGGAATCTCCATCGCCAGCCGTCTCTTCGCGTCGAGTGGTAGCGAGCGCGTGGATGCGACGCCACCTCAGCCACCCGCACTGCTACCGCCCCCTGCTGGAGCCATCCGCGCCATGACGCCAGCGCTGTGGCCTGCGTTCTTGCAACCACCTCCGACACCATCATACAAAGCCTGAGCGGGTGGTTGCGCCGAATCAGAAGCGCCAGGGTGACCCACGACCGCGCCATGACCGCAACCCTAGCCTAAACACGCCGATCACCTCCACGTGGCCCTAGGCCCCTTCCCGCCGTCCACCTCGCCATGATCACCCCCCCTATAAGAGAACACCCCAAGGTGCCCTAGCCGATCCCCAACGCCTCGCCACCGCCCTGGTGGCCACCATTTTTCGTCATGACCAAGAGAGGAAAGGGAAGGGGAAAGGAAGGGGGAAGCAAGAGAAGGCCGCCGAAGAGGAGCCGCTGGATCGGAGGACGACGTACCGTCCGACCACAGCAGAGCAGCTGCTCGGCACGGCACGGCCACGCCTCAACACTGCCTCGACTCGCCCGGCATCGACATCCTTTCACCATCGCCACCTACGGTGAGCCCCAATCACCCTTCTGGCTCTCCACAGTAGCGTTCGCGGGCATCATTCGCCGTCACCGTACCAGGAGCGAGCGAGATAAGGCCTAGACCCCTGTACCTACTTGCACACACGCACACACAGCTGCCGCCCCGACCACGGACCACACCACGCACCGAGGGCCCGGGAACGCCGAAGGGCGACGCGCCGCGGAGCATGCCCGCCATGGCTAGAGCCCACCATGGCGAGGTCCCGTTCTTGCCGCGTCAGACCAGTAGAAGCGAGGAGAGAAGGTGTACCTATTTCGCTGTGGCAAGGGACGCGCTGTCGTAGAACCGACCAATTTATAAGAGTACAAGTACAATGGCAGCCCGCAAGCGGTCGCACTGTCATACTTGAACCCATATAAACCCGGTAGTCCGTCGAGTACCACGACGAGTCTCGATAAACGATTTACAACAACCAAAATCGTACAGGATTCAACATACATGCCACATATTACATAAAGTTCACAGATACATTTCTCCATCAGAGTACGAATAAAAGTTATTACAAATCGAGTTTGATAGATAAAGCGGAAGCAATTAAGTTCGAAAATAAAGTTTCCAACATAGTTTGATACAGTGCCAAGTAGGATCATGGTCCACAAAATCAAAGATAGGAATTAATAAAGAAGCCTGCCCAAGGCTTACTCCTCATCCACAGCGGGATAGAAGCAACTCTTGCAATAATCGTGATACACAGTGCCATCTGCAACAATGGGAAATAAAACCCTAAGTACGAGAAGGTACTCAGCTAGACTTACCCGTCATGAACCAGAAATAAAATGACTCCAAGGATTATGCAAGGCTATATACAGTGGACGTAACTTGACAACATTTTGCATAAAGGCAATTGACTCATTGTATAATGATTATTCCTTTATTAAGTTAATTATAACTATCTATTTCTAGATTAGCAACTATCCTGTGCCAAACATGTGGTATATCAATTTAAAAGCATACAATAGTAACCATAGCAGGTATTGTAATTCCATATTCGTTCGAACCATCATGTTCCATAACACATTCACTACGATGTTGGGACTAGCCAAGTTTCTCACTATCTGGGAGAGACGGCGATTCGAATCGATTTCAACCAGCTGGGAATTTATTCCTAACACAAACCCAGGTCTACCAGCCACGATAGCCTTAGGTCACCTTTGGTACAATTTAGGTACACATTTCGTGGGCCCGTACCGCGCCGCACAATCTGGAACACCAGATGCCAGGATGCTCAGGCCAAGCCTGCCCTTGGGCTCAGTCTGATCGTTCCCCGGAAGGAGCGCACAATAGAACGAGTCCTGGCCTGAGTTGAATTACTCGGCTTCACGGTCGGAACGAGTTATCCGGCCAGCTAAGTGAGAGGCATGCGTTCAATCTTGTCAGAAGCGCCAACAACGGTACGGTCCTTAATCGACACAGACGGGGATAGATCCACACCCAAGACCTCCATGTCTTGTTGCTTCTCTATCGACTTCCCGTCCGGTCTCGATTTTCTTTTACCCCATGGTTCTGTTCCACGATAGCAAATATAGCCAACCGTGCTCCGGTATCCACCTATATCTCGCAGGTGACAGGACATCACCCGACTTCTACCGGTCTAAGCATGACTAAGCATTTATTCGATCCTGGACCTATACCGGTTAAAGGTTTAATATCTGGACAAGGAATTTATATGCATCAAGTGGTTCCATTCAACTCTTATAACCTAATGCATCAATCATAAGTACTTAAGTAAACATTTGTAAATTACTGGGAGACTTAGAATGCTCCGGGGCTTGCCTCGTAGGAAGGAAGTAGGGCGGTGGTCAGGACACTCTGGAAGCTCTTCAGGATTCTACTCCACGCCTTCGGGAGCTGCAGCTTGTGGATTTGTAACACCCCGGGTGTTTAAAATACTAAAACTGTCATATCATCATATGCATTGCAAGGCAATTGGTCATATTAAAAAAAAACTTTGAGATGCATACACTAAAACAAGTTTATATTCATGTGGTATGTGTTGAATTGTATTGTTTGACTCAAGTTCAAAGTTTGTTTGGATTTTGAATTTTTCGAGAAAACCCTGATTTTCAGCATTTAAATCCTACCCTAAAAATCCATTGCAAAATCTAAGTATATTTTGGGGTTGAGCCTAAAAGCAAAAGTGTAGAGCTTGTTGAGTTGTACAAAGTTTGTTTTTGGAGATTTCAAAGTTGTTATGAAAAATTTGAAGTACTTTGAAAAGGTGTGATTCTTTAAATGTTCCCTTTTTGAATTCAAATTTGCATTTCAAAATGTAGACCGAATTAGGGGGTGGTTATAAAAGCAAAGTTGTAGAACTTTAAATTTGGAGCAACTTTTATTTTTGGAGATTTTTGAGTTGTTACATAAATTTGGGAGTAATTTGGATTTTTAAATCGAATGGTAGTTTTGGTAATTTTGATGAACAGTAACCGCGAAAGCCAACTCACCGTCTACGGTCTTCCTTCTGCTTCCAGACGCGACGGTGGCCGCCCTTGGCTTCGCGCTGGCATGGGAAAGGTTCCTGCGTGGCTTCTCCTTGTTTCTGAGCCGCTCTATAAGGACTTCACCGTCGCCGTTTTTCGCCACTCTCCTCCTCTGTTTTCCAGTCGCCATCGCCACTGCTCTGTCGTGCGTTTGCCGTCGCCGCAGCGCCTCCACCATTTCGGTAAAGCTTGTTCCAGCTCCGCCTACTCCTTGCACACCTAGCCAACCGAGTCTTGGTGCCTGATTCCACTGGGAACCCGCTGTGCACGCCTTTCTTCCTCGCGGCCGGCAACCTCACCGTCGTGCTTGTGCCGTCGTGGCCAGCGCTCTCCGTTTTGTCCACCGCAGTCGCTGGAGCACCGCCACTGTCGATGTTTTGCTCCACCGTGGTTGCTCGGATCGTCGACTTGCTTCAACGTTGCTTCTCCAGCCCGTTCTTTGCTCCATCGAGCTCGGGGTGAGCTACTAGTGCTTCCTGTGCACGTCGAACCACTCATCAGTTGCTCTTCCGATCTAGCTTTATGCTCCAGTGCGTTTAGGGTGAGCTCCTGGTTCTTTCCGAGTTGTTTGTGTGAGCTCCAGGTTCTTTTCCGAGTTGTTTATGTGAGCTCCAGGTTCTTTTCCGAGTTGTTTGTGTGAGCTCTAGGTTCTTTTCCGAGTTGTTTGTGTGAGCTCTAGGTTCTTTTCCGAGTTGTTTGTGTGAGCTCCTGGTTCTTTCCAAGTTGTTTGTGTGAGCTCCTGGTTCTTTTCCGAGTTGTTTGTGTGAGCTCCAGGTTCTCTAGGTTCTTTTCTGAGTTGTTTGTGTGAGCTCCAAGTACTTTTTCGAGTTGTTTGTGTGAGCAGGTGGTTTGAAAATAAAATTTTCCTTTTTCAGATATGATTGAATAGTGTTGTAATTTGTTATTTTTGTGTAGATTTATTTAGAGCTCCAAAAATTATGAAAATTTTTGTGTGACTTCTCTGTGATGTATAGTATTTAAGAAAATTATGAAATAATGTTTTCAGTACTTTTTGAATGTGATAAAAATTGCTCAATTTATTAATAAATGGATTTCTATGATTTTTCTAGACTTATTTAATTGTCCAAAAATTATGAAATTTGTTTTGACACTTACTTATCATGTAATGAACATGTACCAAAATTTTGGGTTTAATTAGAATAAGTTGATTTATTTCATAATTTTGAATGAAATAATTAATTCATAAAAGCAAATAGTAACCTTTAATGATTTAGGTTTTGTTTGAAATTTTGGATTGAGTGATGACCTTGGGTCATTAGTTGATAATGATCCTTGGCAATTGATGTATGTGTTACGAAAAAGATTTAGTCTGTTTGACTTGCAACTGTACCGCGAAGGAAAGTTGTATTCAAATTATTAATTTTTCATCCATCGTCAAGCATCATGTTTCGTATTCCGCATCATGTTAAACATGGCATTGTTATTACGTGTAGTGAACGAAGGTGAAAACGTGGTAGTTAATCAAGTTGTTGAGGAGGTTAATCCGTCTGTTGAGGTCGGATCGAATACTTGTGAAACGTCGCAGGAACCGGACTTTTCCGTCAACGAAGGCAAGCCCCGGATGCATACAACCCTACCTTGTGTTTTACAAATTAATTTCGCTTTTGTTTTCCGTTACTGCATTAAGTGATTAGGAGTTAAGTAAGAGCCTAATTGGTGCATTACCAACCTTGTTATTCCATATTTACCATATTACCAGTTTTAAATTCGTATATGCCTAGTCTTGCTTAGCTATGCGTAGAACGATGAAGTCGGGTGACTACCTGCCACCTGCAAGTTTTAAATGGAACCTTGGTTACTTATGTTATCATGTGATATGGGAATGTGGAGTAATAATTCTAGATCGGGCGGACTTGGTGTGTGTGAGCCACAAGACATGGAGGTCTTGTGAGCGGGTTCTTTCCGCCTGTGTCGATTAAGGCACGTCCGTTGTTGAATTGCATGAGGTGAGAATTTGTAGTACTAACCACATACTCCGGTAAGCCTGAACTCGGCTATTCTATTACGAGAATGGCTACTCGCGCACTGGGAGTGGAGAGATGGCGGGAATAGCGTGTACCCACGTGGCAATGGGCTGGATTGGTGGAGTACTGTATTCTCGGGTGGCGCAGACCCGTTCTTGCCTTAGAGGATCCGGGAGTAGGTTGATATATGTAGGTCGGGGACCTGCATATGTCGTGTGGTCTGGAATCCCCAGCTAGGTTTAATCGGTTTGAATCGTCGTTGCTCCTCGATTATGGAGACTCAACTCACTGTTCATCATCGTAGTAATAATAACTGGAATTTGAGTAAGGTTTGAGAAAGTGTTGGTTATGAAGTTTCATGATCTCATTACGGATCATGTCAGCTTTGTATATGATCTTTTGAAGACAAATATGTTAATAAAAAGAATCTTGTTAAAGAGCTTTTACGCAAAAGAACTTTGATTATTGCTAAAGCCATACCTTGAATCCCTGAGCCTGCATTCCTAAGTTCTATCAGTTTTATTTCGGTTAAGTCTTGTTGAGTACTTTTGTACTCAGGGTTCGTTGACCCCTTGTTGCAGGTGAGCCTCATGAGCAGATCTGTTTTGGATCGTGCTGCATGACTATCGTTCATTCTGACGATGAGAAGTAAATGTGTGATCCTTGGGCAGGATGTTTATTTTGGGTGTTATGTATATGTTAATTATGCCACTCCACTAATACTATGGTTTGTAATAATTATCGAACTTAGTTTGTAAGGTTTGAAACAACTGGTTTGTAAACTATGTTATCGTAAGACTTCCGCTGTTTTTACTCTGGTGCTGATATTTGAATAAATGTTGTAATACTGCAATGACTTTGTAATGTGATCCTACTCGGAAATCGTGGATGATTCGGGGTTCCCCGAGGACACCCGACAGTCTTTTTAAGTTATTGGAAACATATGCATAAATGTCAAAGGTCATCGGACAGTGACAGGTGCATGTGGGCCCTATAACTTAGGAGATTTTGCCACAGGATTCTCCTGCTGGTCCCCTTCCTCTGCTTCTTCGAATTCCAGCAACGTTATCTCTTGCTCTGATCCTAGATGCATGAATATGGCATAAGTATTACGAATGCATATATGTTAACAAGTGCATCCTGTTTATTGAGTAGGTGCATATCTCTTCTCGATTATTTAATTATCTACTTCCACAATGCATCGACTATACCACAAAACAGTAGCTACTTGTTTCACTCATAACTGGAGTTCTACTAATCCAAATCCAGTGATCCTAGACTTTCTGGAAAGCTTATCAAATTCTCTACAACTTTGTTATTAACCATTTTTACAGTACACATCATTTTCAACATGCAACTCATCAAACTCCAGAATCTGTCCGAAAACTATTCAATATGCAATACAAAGTAACAATACTTCTACTTCATGTAATCACTCAAAATTTGCCAACATAAAGCCTACCAACAGTTTAAGCATACCAAATACTTTTAAGATAATATAATGGTGAAGCCCAAACTATTTATTTAAATGCCTTTATTATTTTACTGAGATATTTAGGTTAAATAATAAACATATAACATATGTACTTCATAAATTCTCAAAAATTTACAGTGCCTTACTAATGCTATCAAAGGACTACTATAAAAATTTCATGTCATTTTGCCAAGTAGAACATCCTATACAAAAATGACAAGGCAGCAATGCTTGAAATAGCATAATTAGAAAACCCTATTGAAAAGTGTCAAGCAACAGATTTCCTATTTTTCTTAGCATCCATATACTACTAGTATACCCTCCAACAAATTTCATGAGTATTGGATTCCTAAATAATTTATAAAAATTTACACAAGGATCTCCTAATTATAAAAGAAAAATCTATAACTACAAATCTACACATGCACTCATCTTCAAATTTTTACCAGAGCTCATATATGCTAAGACTAGCTTACCACAAAAATTTCATAATTTTTGGAGCACAGGAACTCTAGATATAAAATAAACAAATTTGAATGCATTCAAAAGCACATTTCAAATCTCTATTTAAATCTCCAAAATTTTCTACTGTAAATGTCAAGAACATATTTTTCCTAAATACTACACTTCTTAAGGAACACTAACAAATTTATTTCACAATTTTGGAAGCTACCAAACTAAAGATACAAAAATTACAAAACATATGAAATCTGCATTCAAAATGAACTAGCTTTAATACATGGAGTCGCTGACAAGCGGGACCCACTGGTCAGTTGACCCCACCGGTCAGTGAGACAAAACAGAGCACGACGGCGCTGCTCAACGCTGCGTGGCTGGAGCTCATCGACGGCGAGTCCGCCGGCGGTGACATCATCACCCAGTGACCTACGCGACCTAGCGCATCTATCGCACCACTTGGACGGCCCTATGGTCGACGCCAGTGACAACGGCGGCGGCCATGGCGGATCGGCGCGGCGGGACAACGGCGGTACACCGGTGGGGGCTACGGTGGCTCGATCGAACGCTACGCCGAGCATCACTGAGCTGTGGCGGAGCTAGCTAGCACCCTATCGCGGCCTGGGGTGGACGGTGGCGACGTGGCCACGGAGACAGGGCTAGCGGCGGAGCTCCGGCGAGCTAGCGCATGGCGCTGTTGCTTACCCAGTGCTACCAGCGGACATGGGAGGAGGCAGTGGGTTGCTGGGGAGCTAGTGGTGCTGCTGCGGTGATGAATGGACGGCTCATCGTGAGCCTGCGCAGGCTATGGCGACGGCGGTGCTGCGGGAGCTCGGCGGCGTTGCCTGGTTCCACGGCGAGAGCAAGGGAGGGCGTTGGAGAGGGAGAGAGCTGGCGTGAGTGAGTGGAAATGGAGCGGGCGCACGTGGGGTGATAATGGCCGGCTCAGGCCTGGCGCTACCCGGCGGATCAGAGCAGCGGCGACGCGCGGCCTTCATCGCGTCCACGCGGCGTTCGCGTTCTGGCGCCGGTCGGCCACCGAGCGCTGGTTCAGTTCATTAGTCATCCACGAAGCCGAGCCTGGCAGCGGGTTTTGCAATTGAAATAACTCCCTATGCAAAGCAATTCAGTGAATTCTTTCAGAACAAAAGTCGTAGTCCTAAGTACCATCTCCAAATGTTGTTCAATGATCTCATGCTAATTCGCAACATAAACTGAGTTATATCGTACCAAAGGTCGGGCTGACAGCACTGTCAGGGCATGACTTAGAACAAAAACGGCTAAGTGTTGCAAATGTTGATTTTTCTGATTTTTGTGATCCAATTTCACACATGCTAGGAGCTGAATCAGTTAGTGACCCAAGAATAAAAGTTGTTCCTTATGTCAAATACTACAATTTTGCTTTAGTGATCTCCTCCATGCAAGGTCTCTAACACCTAGTTCAAACTTGGTCAAACATGTCACATTTACATGATGATACACATCAAAGCATGGCTTAATGACCTTTTTACCCCTAACCATGAATATCAAAGTTGTTCATAAAGATACTCTAAACATGTTTAAGCAATTTGCAGGGTCATTCAATCATTTCATGTAGTAGTCACTCATAGGGCTAGTTCGTGTAATCACAAGAAAGCTTAAGTGTTGGTTCATGAAATGCAACCATGAACAAGGTCCTATTTGCTACCCTAGGTGTTGCTACATGTTTGTGTGACTCACATCCACCAAGTACATGTGTCCACTCATGATCATATGCATAGACACATGGAGACATGAAATAACGAGAAAAGTTGCATATGTTTAAGAATCATGCGATAATAAGCAAACGTTGCAGATGTTTCAATCCAATATTTCAAGTGTCAAAGCTTATATATGAATGCTTTATGATCATGCTCATGCTATGCAAGTCAAGTTATGCAAGGCTAACACCCGAGGTGTTACAGCCCCTCCCCCTTATAAAAATCTCGTCCTGAGATTTGCAAGACCTACCATTCTTGGAAAAAGGCGGGATAAACTTCTCGTAAATAATCTTCTCTCTCCCACGTAGCATCTTGTTCACTATGATTATTCCACACCACCTTATAGAACTTAATAATCTTACTCCTTGTCACTCTCTCCATCTCCTCTAATACTCGAATTGGCTTTTCTTCGTAGGTCAAATCCGATTGAAGCTGCACGTTGGTGGGTGCAATAGCTTCTTTAGGTACTCGAAGACATTTCTTCAACTGAGAAACATGGAACACATCAAATATTGCACTCATTTCTGGTGGAAGTTGTAACTTATACGCAACATTTCCTTTTCGTTCCAAAATTTTGTATGGCCCTACATATCTTGGTGAAAGCTTCTTTTTCATCCCAAATCTCTTCACACCTTTCATGGGTGATACTCTTAAGTATACATAGTCACCCACTTCAAAAGTCAGTGGTCTTCTTCTTCTGTCGGCATAACTCTTCTGCCTCGATTGAGCTGCCTTCATATGTTGTTGGATGATACGTACTTGCTCTTCGGCTTCATTGACAAAATCAATACCAAAGTATCTCTTTTCACCGGGCTCAATCCAGTTCAATGGAGTTCTACATTTTCTGCCATACAAGGCTTTAAATGGAGCCATTTTGATACTCGCTTGATAACTGTTGTTATAGGAGAACTCAGCTAAAGGTAACCATTTCTCCCATGAACCTTTTGAAGATATAACACAAGCTATAAGTAAATCTTCTAGGATTTGGTTCACTCACTCTGTTTGTCCTGAAGTTTGCGGATGATATGCCGAACTTCTGATTAGCTTGGTTCCCAAAGCCTGGTGTAAGTGCTCCCAGAAACGAGCTATGAACTGTGGTCCTCAATCTGAGATTATAGTCCTGGGTACTCCATGCAGTCTCACGATCTGGGAAACATATAACTCAGAGTATTTCCCCACGTGATATGTTGTGTGAACTGGTACAAAATGTGCTGACTTGGTGAGACGATCAACAATTACCCATATTGAATCGTGACCTTGTGGCATCATTAGAAGGCCTGTGATAAAGTCCATGCTGATTTCCTCCCATTTCCATCCTGGAATAGGCAATGGCTGAAGTAGTCCCGTAGTTTTCATATGGACAGCTTTTACTCTACTGCAGTTATCACACCTAGCAACATAGGCTGTGATCTCTTTCTTCATCTTAGTCCACCAAAAACGGGTTTTTAAATCTTGATACATTTTACTACTATCGGGATGGATAGACAATTTGGACGAGTGAGCTTCAGCTAAAATTTGGTTCCTTAGCTCACGGTCTTTTGGTACCACTAGTCGGCCCTCAAACCATAAAACACCTCTATCGTCCAATCTGAAATGTTTGGTTTCCTGCTCTTGCATTTTTCTCTTGATGTGACTTATTCCTACATCTGTCTGCTGTAGCTCTATGATTTTGCCCTCAAGTGAACAACTGATTGTGATATTGTGTAGTACAACAGGATGTAACAAGTTGAATCCATCTTCCAACAATGCTTCCACAGTGTTGCAATGGGACTTCCGACTGAGTGCATCGGCTACTACATTAGCTTTACCCGGATGGTAATGCACTTCTAAATTGTAGTCCTTAATCAATTCTAACCATCTTTGTTGTCTCATGTTCAGCTCTGGCTGGGTAAAGATATACTTAAGACTTTTGTGGTCAGTATATATATGACATACATTGCCCAACAAATAATGTCTCCATATCTTTAATGCATGGACAACGGCTGCAAGTTCCAAATCATGTGTAGGGTAGTTGACTTTATGTTTTCTCAATTGCCGAGAAGCATATGCAATTACTCTTCCTTCTTGCATAAGCACACATCCTAAACCTATTCCTGAGGCATCACAAAATACATCAAAAGGCTTTTCAATGTCTGGTTGTGCTAGCACAGGTGCTGTAGTCAACAAAGTTCTGAGGGTGTGAAAAGCTGCTTCACATTCTGGTGTCCATTTGTACTTCTCATCTTTCTGTAGTAGTCTGGTCATAGGCTTAGCTATCTTTGAGAAATCTGGAATGAACCGACGATAATATCCTGCTAACCCTAGAAAACTCCGAACTTCATGAACTGAAGTTGGGGCTTTCCAATCCATTACCTCTTGTACTTTTGATGGGTCTACTGAGATTCCATCTCTTGATAAAATGTGACCTAAGAAAGGTACTTTGCTCAACCAAAATTCACATTTGCTAAATTTGGCATATAGCTTATGCTCCCTCAATCTAGATAAAACAACCCTCGGATGCTCTTCATCATCTGACTCATTTTCTGAATAAATCAATATATCATCGATAAACATGACCACGAACTTGTCAAGTTCGGGCATGAATACTGAGTTCATCAGGTACATGAAGTAGGCTAGAGCATTTGTTAGTCCGAAAGACATAACCAAATACTCGTATAAGCCGTACCTAGTTGAGAAAGCAGTTTTAGGTATATCCTCCGGTCTGATCTTTATCTGATGGTAACCTGATCTCAAGTCAATTTTGGAGAATACCTTTGCCTTCGCTAGCTGATCGAACAAGATGTCGATGTGGGGCAACGGATATTTGTTCTTGATGGTCACAGCATTGAGTGGTCTGTAATCTACACACATTCTCAGTGACTTGTCCTTCTTCTTCACAAACAAGGCTGGACATCCCCACAGAGATGAGCTAGGTTGGATAAGACCCTTGTCCAATAGATCTTGCAATTGAACCTTAAGTTCCGCTAACTCATTGGGTGGCATTCTATAGGGCCTTCTTGATATGGGTGCCATACCTGGCACTAACTCAATCTTAAATTCCACGTCCCTATCCGGTGGTAGACCTGGTAATTCCTCTGGAAATACATTTGGAAACTCACAAACCACTGGGATATCACATATTGTGGTGGTTTGGATAGCACAAGCTAAATGTTGGGGTTCAAAATTGCGGGAGAGTGATACTAGAAAAGCATTCCCTCCCGTGGGTTCCCTCAACATAATAGTGCGGGTGCTAGTGTCAATAAGAACACCATGATCCTTCATCCAATTCATGCCTAAGATTACACTTATCGATAACCTGGGCAATATTATCAAATCCGTGGTGTACTCCCTCCCTTGTATAGAGATGAGTACATTTTTTACTATCTTTTTGGTAGTAACAGTACCCCCTGCTGAACTTATGTTATAACCCCCTTTACTTACTTTAATTATTTCTTGATCATGTCTAGATGCAAATGCTTGACTCATAAAGGAATGAGAAGCTCCTGAATCAAATAAAACAACAACGGGATGCTTGTTGACGAGAAACATACCAGCCGTGGCAACTTCTCCGGCGGGCACTTCCTCTACAGCGGTATAATGCACTTGTCCCTGACGTGCCCTAGTATTCGCCTGTCTCTGATTGTTCTAATTCTAGTTGCTATTCTTCTTGGGGTGGGGACATTCCTTGGACCAATGACCTAGTTGGTTGCAGTTGAAACATGGTTGATTACTTCTGAATTCGGTGGAGCTGTCCTGACTGCCATTTCCTTTTGGTAAGGCAATCGTGAACGCCTTACGGAATGGTTTCTGTGGCCTATTATTCTAAGCTTTAGGTGGTGGAGGCCTGAACTTGGGTGCAGGTGGATGGAATTGTGGCCTAGCTGTGATAGGCGCTTTTGACTGGAAGGATCCGGATGCACCGGCCTCATATGCCCTCTTGCGACCCTTAGCAACTGCATGCATGTTGTTGTGGTTTTCTTGGGTCAAGGCATCACTAATAAACTCATTGTACGTGGCACACCTAGAATTTGCCATAGTCTTCATCAGTTTAGTACCCAAACCTCGCTTGAAACTCTCTATCTTTTTCTCCTCGGTATCCACAAAACCTGGAGCATATCTGGACAAGTTGTTGAATGCGTGCATATATTCAGTGAGTGACTTTGTTCCTTGAGTGAGCCTTATAAATTCGGCCGCTTTCATGCGCATCAGGCCCAGGGGAATATGATGTCCCCTAAAAGCCAGCTTGAACTGTTCCCAGGTCACTCGCACATTAGCAGGCAAAGACGACAGGAAATGTGTCCACCAGATCCCTGCTGGTCCTTGCAATTGATGAGAAGCATACTCAGCTTTCAGATGCTCTGTGACCCTCAGCAGATGAAATTTCTGCTCAATGGTATTTAGCCACTCGTCAGCCTGTAGTGGTTCCTCAGCCACCTTGAAGATTGGAGGCTTCGTGTCCAGAAACTCCTTGAATGTACTATGCTGATTTGGCTCGGCCCCTGGTTGATGTGGGTGGCCCCGAGTAGTGTTTTGCGCGATGAGGCGCAAAGCTTCCTCCATTGTCCTTTGACTCCCCAGGAACTAGGTAAAGAACTCCTGAGCAGACGGCGGCGGTGGGGGTGGCAAGTCATCATGGTTGCCATCCTGGCTGCCACCAGCTCCAGCACGGGTGCGCGTTATCTGTGAAGTTGCAACAATAAGCAATTATTGGTTGATGTCAAGAGATTGCAGATGAATTATGTACTCATGCCAAACTGAAATTACTGGAGAAATTCTCAAAATCACAATAAAAACAGAGGCATAACAATTCATTCTTGCAACATGACATCCCCAATTTGACCACTTATCGCGCTCATTACGCATGCCAATTTAAATTGTGATCACCAACAAAAGACTGGAATTGCATTGATGTTCAACCAAACGTGCGATAGTCGTGCGATTAACGACATTACATGATAGTCGGATTACTAATGCCAAATTCAAACTATAGGTCCATTACATGAATAAAGGTGATACATTAGACCTTCCACTAAGTACTAAGTGATCTAATCCTCATCATGATCACTATCAAGGTCAGACGTAGGATCATCTCCTTCCTCTGGCTCCACTTCTTCTTCAGACTCCCCTTCTTCTTCATCCTCGTCCTCTTCTAGATCCATCTCTGCAGCTCCAGGTGGGACATAAGGGTGGAGCTGATTATTCAGCAGATGAACCTCCTCATGTAGGTTATCGTTGTATTCTTCCGCATTGGCCAGTTGCTGCCCTAGCTCAAACTATCGAGCTCTCAGAACATCTTCCCTGGACCAGGCTGCATTCCTTTGGTGAGTTAACCGAGTCATCTCTACAGTGAGCCTCTCAATCTCGGCGTCGTGCTCCCTCTAAAGCTAACGTCGGTCTTCGCGAGCATGACCAAGAGCACCAGATACACGTCTGAGACTACCTTCTACTCCATCTAACACTCTCATCACTGCGAACATGGCGTTCATGGAAGGGTTATCACTGTTCTGCCCTTCTGCTGCACCAATCTCCAAAGATCTTCCTCTTGCCTGCTGCCATGAGTCAGTGGAGGGGTTGCCCCTCGGAAAGACTCCAACCAAAGCGGCTACCAGCTCCTGAGGAAAACGATCCATGATATCCCTCAGGATCCCAAAGGCTGCCCTGCCAGCTGCTTCTTCAGCAGTCCTACCAGTGGACTCATAACACCAACCTGTCCACTCAGAATCGTCACCTCGGGGACGAACAACGGCCTCCACAGTAACTAAGAGACCTTCTCCCAACTGCTCATTTGCCCAGAAGTAGCGGGGTTCCATTCCGTCAGGATAGCCTACATAGCTGAGCACTCTCCACAAGAGTGTAGGCATCCCAAACTCTCCAAGAAACGTGTGGCGTTGACGGGTATGTGGAGCAAGCTGATGGCGGGGAGCTCTGCCTCCGGTGGACTTGCGAGCGGTCTGCTTTGTGCGTGCCATCTGCACCATTAACATGTACCACTTGGTGAGACAATGCCGTAATGGATAAGAGTTACTTAACCGAGTAAGAATTTTATAAGGGGAGGAACAATGTAGTTATGTGAATGGTAATTATCATGATGCATGCTCGTTCCGTACGTCCTCACAAACTTAGGAAAAATTTGTTTCTAATGGTAGACACGGTGGCATACATACGTTCTCTCATATATATCGTAACTAGTCGAGCTACACATTTTGTTGTTAGTGTACCTGCATAAAATTTCATTTCAGCCCTAAACCCATAATGAAATATGCAGAATGTAATTGTAAATACTTCCATACATGTATACCCATACATATACTTCCGTATCAATCTACCCGACAATAATTTAAACCCACAATTAAATACGTACCATATACACATGCAAGCATGCATACATAGCCATACCAAAGCTAACTCTTCCCGACCGCACGCTCACATCTTGCGGTCATACACTCATCATCTTACCTTGGCGTAGAGGCATTTGATCCATACATTACCACTCAAGTGAATGGTATCCATACAATAGCACGCCGTATGGACGACGAATTAAAAACCCCCATGTTAGTACTTAAATAGCCACCTAATAGTCCTTAATTTGGGCATAAGGAAAGTGATCATTGGCACACTTTAGATTTCAAATACCTATTATATAACTATTAGTTGCCCGAGAAGGGTTTTTGGAAAACAAAAACTTTTGTTTTAAATACACTTGTGACAATTAACGTTGAATCTTGCTCTGATGCCAGCTGTCGCAGAACTGACCAATTTATAAGAGTACAAGTACAATGGCAGCCCGCAAGCGGTCGCACTGTCATACTTGAACCCATATAAACCCGGTAGTCTGTCGAGTACCACGATGGGTCTCGATAAATGATTTACAACAACCAAGATCGTACAGGATTCAACATACATGCCACATATTACATAAAGTTCACAGATACATTTGTCCATCAGAGTACGAATAAAAGTTATTACAAACCGAGTTTGATAGATAAAGCAGAAGCAATTAAGTTCGAAAATAAAGTTTCCAACATAGTTTGATACAGTGCCAAGTAGGATCACGGTCCACAAAAGCAAAGATAGGAATTAATAAAGAAGCCTGCCCAAGGCTTACTCCTCATCCACAGTAGGATAGAAGCAACTCTTGCAATAACCGTGATACACAGTGCCATCTGCAACAATGGGAAATAAAACCCTGAGTACGAGAAGGTACTCAGCTAGACTTACCCGTCATGAACCAGAAATAAAATGACTCCAAGGATTATGCAAGGCTGTATACAGTGGACGTAACTTGACAACATTTTGCATAAAGGCAATTGACTCATTGTATAATGCCTATTCCTTTATTAAGTTAATTATAACTATCCATTTCTAGATTAGCAACTATCCTGTGCCAAACATGTGGTATATCAATTTAAAAGCATATAATACTAACCATAGCAGGTATTGTAATTCCATATTCATCCGAACCATCATGTTCCATAACACATTAACTACGATGTTGGGACTAGCCAAATTTCTCACTATCCGGGAGAGACGGCGATTCGAATCGATTTCAACCAGCTGGGAATTTATTCCTAACACAAACCTAGGTCTACCAGCCACGATAGCCTTAGGTCACCTTTGGTACAATTCAGGTACACATTTTGCGGGTCCGTACCGCGCCGCACAATCTAGAACACCAGATGCCAGGATGCTCAGGCCAAGCCTGCCCTTGGGCTTAGTCTGATCGTTCCCCAGAAGGAGCGCACAACAGAACGGGTCCTGGCCTAAGTTGAATTACTCGGCTTCGCGGTCGGAACGAGTTATCCGGCCAGCTAAGTGAGAGGCATGCGTTCAATCTTGTCAGAAGCGCCAACAACGGTACGGTCCTTAATCGACACAGACGGGGATAGATCCACACCCAAGACCTCCATGTCTTGTTGCTTCTCTATCGACTTCCCGTCCGGTCTCGATTTTCTTTTACCCCATGGTTCTGTTCCACGATAGCAAATATAGCCAACCGTGCTCCGGTATCCACCTATATCTCGCAGGTGACAGGACATCACCCGACTTCTTCCGGTCTAAGCATGGCTAAGCATTTATTCGATCCTGGACCTATACCGGTTAAAGGTTTAATATCTGGACAAGGAATTTATATGCATCAAGTGGTTCCATTCAACTCTTATAACCTAATGCATCAATCATAAGTACTTAAGTAAACATTTGTAAATTACTGGGAGACTTAGAATGCTCCGGGGCTTGCCTCGCAGGAAGGAAGTAGGGCGGTGGTTAGGACACTCCAGAAGCTCTTCAGGTTTCTGCTCCACACCTTCGGGAGCTGCGGCTCGCGGATTCTCCTACTGGTCCCCTTCCTCTGCTTCTTCGAATTCCAGCAACGTTATCTCTTCCTCCGATCCTAGATGCATGAATATGGCATAAGTATTACGAATGTATATATGTTAACAAGTGCATCCTGTTTATTGAGTAGGTGCATATCTCTTCTCGATTATTTAATTATCTACTTCCACAATGCATCGACTATACCACAAAACAGTAGCTACTTGTTTCACTCATAACTAGAGTTCTACTAATCCAAATCCAGTGATCCTAGACTTTCTGGAAAGCTTATCAAATTCTCTACAACTTTGTTATTAACCATTTTTACAGTACACATCATTTTCAACATGCAACTCATCAAACTCCAGAATCTGTCCGGAAACTATTCAATATGCAATACAAAGTAACAATACTTCTACTTCATGTAATCACTCAAAATTTGCCAACATAAAGCCTACCAACAGTTTAAGCATACCAAATACTTTTAAGATAATATAATGGTGAAGCCCAAACTATTTATTTAAATGCCTTTATTATTTTACTGAGATATTTAGGTTAAATAATAAACATATACCAGATGTACTTCATAAATTCTCCAAAATTTACAGTGCCTTACTAATGCTATCAAAGGACTACTATAAAAATTTCATGTCATTTTGCCAAGTAGAACATCCTATACAAAAATGACAAGGTAGCAATGCTTGAAATAGCATAATTAGAAAACCCTATTGAAAAGTGTCAAGCAACAGATTTCCTATTTTTCTTAGCATCCATATACTACTAGTATACCCTCCAACAAATTTCATGAGTATTGGATTCCTAAATAATTTATAAAAATTTATACAAGGATCTCCTAATTATAAAAGAAAAATCTATAACTACAAATCTACACATGCACTCATCTTCAAATTTTTACCAGAGCTCATATATGCTAAGACTAGCTTACCACAAAAATTTCATAATTTTTGGAGCACAGGAACTCTAGATATAAAATAAACAAATTTGAATGCATTCAAAAGCACATTTCAAATCTCTATTTAAATCTCCAAAAATTTCTACTGTAAATGTCAAGAACATATTTTTCCTAAATACTACACTTCTTAAGGAACACTAACAAATTTATTTCACAATTTTGGAAGCTACCAAACTGAAGATACAAAAATTACAAAACATATGAAATCTACATTCAAAATGAACTAGCTTTAATACATGGAGTCGCTGACAAGCGGGACCCACTGGTCAGTTGACCCCACCAGTCAGTGAGACAAAACAGAGCACGACGGCGCCGCTCAACGCTGCGCGGCTGGAGCTCGTCGACGGCGAGTCCGCCGGCGGTGACATCATCACCTAGTGACCGACGCGACCTAGCGCATCTATCGCACCACTTGGCCGGCCCTATGGTCGACGCCAGTGACGACAGCGGCGGCCATGGCGGATCGGCGCGGTGGGACAACGGCGGTACGCCGGAGGGGGCTACGGTGGCTCGATCGAACGCTACACCGAGCATCACCGAGCTACGGCGGAGCTAGCTAGCGCCCTATCGCGGCCTAGGGTGGACGGTGGCGACGTGGCCACGGAGACAAGGCTAGCGGTGGAGCTCCGGCAAGCTAGCGCACGGCGCTGTTGCTTACCCAGTGCTACCAACGGACACGGGAGGAGGCAGTGGGTTGCTGGGGAGCTAGTGGTGCTGCTGTGGTGATGAATGGACGGCTCGTCGTGAGCCTGCACAGGCTATGGCGACGGCGGTGCTGTGGGAGCTCAGCGACGTTGCCTGGTTCCGCGGCGAGAGCAAGGGAGGGCGCTGGAGAGGGAGAGAGCTGGCGTGAGTGAGTGGAAATGGAGCGGGCGCACGCGGGGTGATAATGGCCGGCTCAGGCCTAGCGCTGCCCGGCGGATCAGAGCTACGGCGACGCGCGGCCTTCATCGCGTCCACGCGGCGTTCGCGTTCTGGCGCCGGTCGGCCACCGAGCGCTGGTTCAGTTCGTTAGTCATCCACGAAGCCGAGCCTGACAGCGGGTTTTGCAATCGAAATAACTCCCTATGCAAAGCGATTCAGTGAATTCTTTCAGAACAAAAGTTGTAGTCCTAAGTACCATCTCCAAATGTTGTTCAATGATCTCGTGCTAATTCACAACATAAATTGAGTTATATCGTACCAAAGGTCAGGCTGACAGCACTGTCAGGGCATGACTTAGAACAAAAACGGCTAAGTGTTGCAAATGTTGATTTTTCTTATTTTGTGATCCAATTTCACACATGCTAGGAGCTGAATCAGTTAGTGACCCAAAAATAAAAGTTGTTCCTTATGTCAAATACTACAGCTTTGCTTTAGTGATCTCCTCCATGCAAGGTCTCTAACACCTAGTTCAAACTTGGTCAAACATGTCACATTTACATGATGATACACATCAAAGCATGGCTTAATGACCTTTTTACCCCTAACCATGAATATCAAAGTTGTTCATAAAGATACTCTAAACATGTTTAAGCAATTTGCAAGGTCATTCAATCATTTCATGTAGTAGTCACTCATAGGGCTAGTTAGTGTAATCACAAGAAAGCTTTAAGTGTTGGTTCATGAAATGCAACCATGAACAAGGTCCTATTTGCTACCCTAGGTGTTGCTACATGTTTGTGTGACTCACATCCACCAAGTACATGTGTCCACTCATGATCATATGCATAGACACATGGAGACATGAAATAACGAGAAAAGTTGCATATGTTTAAGAATCATGCGATAATAAGCAAATGTTGCAGATGTTTCAATCCAATGTTTCAAGTGTCAAAGCTTATATATGAATGCTTTATGATCATGCTCATGCTATGCAAGTCAAGTTATGCAAGGCTAACACCCGAGGTGTTACACGCGCCGTGCGCAGCAAGGTGGAGGGAGAGAGAGCCCCAGCAAGGAGCCACTCACGTTCACCTCGCCAGCGGAGCCGCGCTTCCGAGCGCCGTTATGCCGAGGGCGTACCCAGTCACGCCGGTCATGTCGCTGGGGAAGAATGGACCGGGAAGTTTTGGCCAAGCCCAAGGAAACGTTGCCGAGGTACAGCCATGGCCAGGAACAGCCGCTCACCGTCGGTGGGCGCGCCACCTCACGGTGAAGCAAGAGGAGGGACCGGAACAGTAGTTCGGTGCACCATGTGCACCATGAACCAAGAGGGAGAAAGAAACGGTGAACGCGGTCCACCGTAGACCCCACGTGCACCCGTGAACTGCTTGGTCATGCCCACCGTGAGCCAAGCCCACAATGATTAGAACCCTTTTTCAAATCCACAGCGCAACATGGCAACACGAGGAGCTGCCACGTGTCACCGCCTGGAGTTCCCAGTTCATTTTCTTTTCTAGAAATTCAATTAATCTTTAAAAATTCATAACTAATTCATTTTAACTTAGAAAAATACCAAACCAGTGTTCAAATTTTTCTAAAAAGGAGCTCTACGTCATAGGCTTGTGTTTGAGTGCATTTGGATCTTTTGAAATTCTGTTGCTTCTTTGTGCACCTTTATAGGAGTCGCTCACGCGACCATATGTTACGTTTAAACAGAGCCGGAGGACCTGCCGACCGAGGAGTATGACCCTGACTACAGCGAGGACTTGGGAGACGAGCTGCCAGGTGCCACGCCCCACCCAATCTCGTAGATCCTATTACGCATGCTATACCTATAAATGCTAGCGCTTTATCTCTTCTGCAATAATATGATGTTAGGTTGCATGGTAGTTTTATTTGAGCCTTATACCATGTTGCCACCTTACTCCTGCACACCCGCTGATAGGCTAGATGCTCACTTGTTACATACTTACTGCTTTACTCTTACTCGCATTATATCTGTGATGTGATGCTGGTGAGGGAGAGACGTATGTGCGTAAGGCACGAGGTGCCATAAAACTTGGTAAAAACCGGACAATGAACATGGGGAGATCTTGGTGTGAGTCTTGGGTGTGTGTGGTGAGGGTTGAGTCGATCGGACAGGATCTTACGATGAGTCTTTGAGGCAAGTCTTGCCGAAGGGGTGCGACCTGGGCATCCTTTGTGAGAGTTACCTATGGCGGGTACATGTGAGAGGTGGATCGGGGTGTTGGTTATCCCTGGTGAGGTGCTGTTGTGGCACGGGGAGTTGGTGATCCCCTTTGAGAAGATATCCTGTCTGGTCCCCCTAAGGACTGGTATGTCTTGAGAACCGGAACCATGGGACCTTCGTGCACACCACTCGCTCCCGATGGGCGGGGGACAATTACCCGACTGACTAGGGCGGTACCACTACTACTAGGTTGGAAGGTGATAGTGTAGGGAGGTACGGGCATGGGGACCCACACCCTCCTAAGATAGCGTAGTGACCTTGGGGGCCCGGTACTACGTCTCACAGTCTCAGCGTTTCGGTGGACTCTGGGGTGGCCCAGGGCTGAGTGGTAGGGTGGTACTGTACCGGTTGGGAGGTAGTCGAAATCAGCCTAGACGAGCCGGATCGTCGAGGATGGCAATCTTGTGGATTACCAGGTGTACCTGCTCTACAGGGTTGATCGATCTATACATATAGCCGCGTCCACGGATATGGACATTCCCATGACCTACGCTTCACTTGATTAGAGAGATGAGTCCTTCTCTACCTTTCCCCCGGGTTACGTGTTGGATTCTGGCTTGGGCCGTTGAGGCGAGATCTGAGCGGGAGTCGATTTGGTCACCTAGAGAGTGAGATGAGATGAGGTGTGTGTGAGATGGGTGGGGAGAACGTGTGAATAAGATGGGTTAAGAAGAGAAAACCTGATGAACATACTATTATTATAACATTAACTTCTGGCATAGGAAACCCACAGCCTAAATAGGTCTCTTTCTACTTCCCCAATGCATTCTACTCTCCACAAAGCAATGCAAGCATAGGGTGGGCGATGCGTGGCTAGTACCAAGTGTACTGATAGATTTTTGGACAGGTTCCGAGCCCGAGTACGACTATGAGGGCGATGACTGGGAGGACTAGAGGGTCTGTTCTGCGCTCGAGCTGGTTCTAGGAGATCGTTTTCCGCTGCTATCCTCATCTGAGGCTGTTCAGGATGCTATGTGTGAGTGTGTTCCACCCTGCGTGGCGAAGAGAATAATTCATGTAAAAATCTATATTGTACTCTGATAATCGTGCATGACTTGCTGTATCATTGAGATTTGGGTAAAATGATGGATTGTTTCATCATTTTTACACTTCGTTTCTGTGGTTTTCCCTTCGTGGAAACCGAGGACATTTCAGTTGGTATCAGAGCCATGCTTGACCTTAGGATGGACCCATAGGTTTGGACATTAGGATTATGAAAGATCTTGACACTTTCGGTTATATTACCGACCGTGCTGCATTTTCGTGCATGGCTTACCTCAATTTCGCACTCTCTTACCAAAAATTTCATTCTACTTTAACCATCACCTCGCTCCGTTCCACTCTAATTCACCCTGTATCACTCAGGATTCATCTAGTATCACCCTGATTTACCTTGTTTCACCTTGTTTTTACCAAGTTTCACTCTGTATTACTCAAATACTTCATAAATAACAAGTACTGACTCCGTCTTACGGTTAAAAATTGCAGATGGCTCCTGTTGTCGAGCTCCCTGTGGACGGACTGGCCTACCGTGGGTTCGCCATGATCCTATATGATGTACTGGACTCGCTAGGTGTCCCCACAGAGAAGATCGAGTACGTGTGCCGGGGTGAGCCAGGACCCGACGGGTTCAAGGGCCACATCGTGGTCCACCTCAAGGTCCCCGCCAGCGAGTTCGTACCTGTGCTACGTGCCTTCGAGACATTGGAGGTGGAGAACTCCATCGCTTCGTGCGTGCAGTCCGTCTCGCGCACTGCTCTCCGTGGTGTGATGCGTGACACACACGACTACCTCAAGACGGGACCGTACCGCCTACTGCCTGCCGCTCTAGACCTCAACAGGTTCTCAGAGCCGCAGATCACTGCTGCAGAACGTGCTGCGCGTGATGAGGTCAACCCCTGCCTGAGGGCCTCTACACAGTACATCATCGCCCAGGATCGCTACATCATGGATGTGGAGATGCAGAACCGCCGCTACCGAGACTTCCTATTCTGTTGCGACGAGGAGTTTCTCAAGGTGGAGCGCAAGGAGGAGGAGATGGTCGGCAAGCTCGAGGAGGAGCGCATGGGCTATGACAGGATGAAGACCTTCTATGAGACCCATGAGAAGTCACTTCGAGAGGAGATCGCCAACCTCAAGGACAAAGTTGGGGACGCTGAGCTTCACCACGACTATCTTGAGTCCAAGGTGCTTGAGTGTGAGGATCGGATTGAGCGTCAGAGGATTACCCTAAGGGAGTTCCATGAGAAGGAGAAGCACCGTGGCATCAGGAAGCTTGCCCTGGAGGCTCATTGCAACACGATGGAGAAGCTAGCGGTGGAGGCTGCCATCACCACCACCTACAACATGCAACATCTGGTTCACTACATCAAGTGCACCGAGTACCTACAGGACAAGGTGAACCACATCAGCCAGGCTTGGATCGATGCTGATCGCAAGCATGTCCAGGAGATTGGGAAGGTCCAGGGTGTCCTCTTACCTGGGATGCGCAAGAAGCCACGCAGACAGCCTTTCCACGTTGAGGCCACCAAGCTCAACTTCAAGGCTTGCCCGATGGAGGATTACTCAGAGGTTCCGAGGACAGAGATGCTAGACTATGCTCTCACCTACATCACGAGGATCCACCGCTCCGACGACGAGCTCCGTGCCATGGAGGGCACTCCCGAGGCTTCCACTTCCGGTCCTTCTACACCACTCGTCACTCCCGGCCAGGAGTAGTTAATGTAGTAGTAGACATGTTGAGCCCTGCGTGGCCAAAGACATGACGCACTTATGAAGTAAAGTAGGATGTCCCACTTTTGGAGCTGCCTGCGAGTAGCACGATTCCCGCAAATCTGTCAGTGTAGCTACTGGAGATGTCGCTATGTAATAAATTAATGTAATGGATGTTTTGGATCTTATTGCATCTTATGGTTTTTATTTGCTTCTTTGTATGAGTGTTGGATAGAAATCTCATTCTTAATTTGATAAGACCACTTAACAATGAATCTAACGAAAAATGTTAAATAATGACTTAACCCTGTAGAGAGATGTCTTGCCGCCGTTCTGCTCGTCTGAACAACCGCTCGCTTTCCCCCGCGCCCATGGCCTGTGGACATGGCCGTGGCCGTGGAGGAGGCAGGGAAGCACCCTTCGATGCCGGGGAGGAGCCCGCACCAGAGGAGCCCGCACTGGGGGCGGGTGCCGCCCAGCAGCTTGGAGGAGGAGCACCACCGCCGCCACCACCACAGTTGGCGGAGGTGATGGACCGCCAAACCTGCCTCTTGGAGATGCTGGCTTAGGGGATGCTTCACCACCGTGGGGGTCCTCCAAATGACTTCTAGCGGAAGTTGGAGGGTTTCCTCAAGCTGAGGCCTCCTATTTTCGACACCGCCAACGACGACCCCATCGCCGCCGAAGACTGGCTCCGTGAGATGGAGAAGAAGCTGGACCTCACCACCTGCACTGATGAGGAGTGCATGGGGGTCGCTGCCCACCAGCTCACTGGCGCTGCACGCGCATGGTGGGACAGTTACTGTGACGCCCACGAGGACCCAGGGAGAATCTCTTGGGAGGAGTTTGCCGAGGCCTTCCATGAGCATCACATGCCCGAAGGTGTCATGGATGCCAAGGTGGAGGAGTTTTGCAACATCTCCCAGGGCTCCTAGAAGGTTCAGGAGTACACCACTCGCTTCACTCGCATGATGAGGTATGCTCCAGGTGAGACCGATACCAAGAAGAAAAAGATGTACTGCTTCAAGAAGGGGCTGAACCCTCGTCTCAAGGTGGCCCTCTCGGGTCATGCCTGCCGCACCCTTCGTGAGATGGTCAATAAGGTACTGGAGATGGATAGGGATCGTCTGGAGGCGGATGCCCTCCACAAGGAGAAGAAGCGCCGGTTCGAGAGTTCCTCTCGTGGCCCAGCCCTACAGAGGCCATGTGCTCACGTGCTTCCCCCGCCCCGCTCACGCTACACTCAGGGGGCTATGACCGCTCCAAGCCATGGAGGTGGTACCTACACCGCCAACTACCACCATCCCGCTCAGAGCCGTCCTACTCTAAGTCACCCCACTCAAGGAGCTGGCACGTGGAGGACCGCTACGCCCACCCCCATAGGTAGCGCGCCCTTCACTTGCTTCGGTTGTGGCCAGCCTGGTCACAAGATCGCCGAGTGCCCCATCAAGAACGGCACACCGCCTGCTCCGACCCAGGCGAGACAGGCTACTACACCTACTGCTCCGCGCAAGAACGTTGCAGGGGCTGTCCGTAGTCGTCTCAACCACATGACCGCGGAGGATGCCTAGGATGCTCCCGATGTGGTGTACGGTATGTTTTTAGTACAGGGAGTTATAGCTTCAGTTTTATTCGACTCTGAAGCTACTTGTTCATACATTTCCACCAAATTTGCATAGGGGCATAGCATACCTGTGACCCCCCGCAAGGAGCCCATCGACACCAGTTCACCTTTGGGTCACATTATATGCACCAAGATATGTCAGGGAGTGAGTATCACCATCGAGGGCTACCCTTTTCTAGCCGATCTCACCTTACTTCCATCTGAGGGACTAGATGTCATACTGGGAATGGATTGGTTGACACATCACAAAGGAGTGATATCTTGTTCACCAAGGTACGTGGAGATCACACACCCGAGTGGTCACATAATCCGCTGTAAGCCTAATCAGGGAAAGACAGTCGCTCTATTGAGTGCCTTAGAGGCCAAGACAATCAAAGAGGTAACAGTTGTGAATGAGTACCCTAACGTGTTTCCTGAGGAGTTGCCAGGCATGCCACCTGATCGGGATGTGGAGTTTGTGATTGACGTTCTACCAGGTACCAGGCCTATTGCTAAAAGACCCTACCGCATGTTAGTCGATGAGCTGGAGGAGCTAAAGAAACAGCTCAAGGAGTTGTTGGACAAGGGGTACATCAGACCCAGTGCTTCACCCTGGGGTTCCCCTGTTCTGTTCGTGAAAAAGAAGGATGGATCCATGAGGATGTGCATTGACTATCAGAACTTGAATGCCGTGACAGTCAAGAACAAGTATCCTCTGCCTAGGATCGATGACCTCCTAGATCAGCTGAAAGATGCCAAGTACTTTTCCAAGATTGATCTTAGGTCTGGGTATCATCAGATGAAAATAAGAACCGAGGACATTCCTAAGACGGCTTTCGTCACCAGATACGGGCAATACGAGTTCACAGTGGTGTCCTTCGGACTCACTAATGCCCCGGCCTATTTCATGAATATGATGAATAAGGTATTCATGGACGAGCTGGACAAGTTCGTGGTGGTGTTCATTGATGACATCCTTATCTATTCCTCCACCGCCGAAGAGCATGAACAACATTTGAGAGTGGTTCTGGAGAAGTTGAGGCAGAATCAGCTATATGCCAAGTTTAGCAAGTGTGACTTCTGGCTCGAAGAAGTTGCCTTTCTTGGTCATGTTCTCACTGCTGAGGGAGTCGCTGTAGATCCCACAAAGATTGAAGCTGTGAAGGGGTGGGAACAACCCCGCAATGTGACCGATATCCGCAGTTTCCTCGAATTGGCTGGGTACTATCGAAGGTTCATCGAGAACTTCTCAAAGATAGCCAAGCCCATGACCAACCTACTAAAGAAGACTAATGAGTTTGAATGGACGCCCGAGTGTGAGCACAGCTTCCAGACTCTGAAACAGAAGCTTACCACCACTCCTGTTCTTGCCTTACCCGATATCCAGAAAGACTTCATAGTCTATTGTGATGCATCCAGATAGGGACTGGGTTGCGTGCTGATGCAATGTGGAAGAGTAATTGCCTATGCGTCCCGACAGTTGAAGGACCATGAGCAATGCTACCTGACCCATGACCTTGAGCTTGCCGCTGTTGTGCATGCCCTAAAGATCAGGAGGCACTACTTGATCGGAAATAAGTGTGATATCTACACTGATCACAAGAGCCTAAAGTACTTCTTCACATAGGAGGATCTGAACATGAGACAGCGCAGATGGCTAGAGCTTATAAAAGATTATGACCTGGAGATTCACTATCATTCGAGAAAAGCTAATGTAGTCGCTGATGCCTTGAGCCGAAAGAGTTATTGTCACAATTTGTCCATGGAAGCTATACCACCCGAGCTGTGTCAGGGAATGGGTGACCTTCGTCTTGAGATTCTACCAAAGGGTATGCTAAATGAGCTTCGAGTGCAATACAACCTCAAGGATCGGATCCGCAATGCTCAACTAGAGTGTCCGGAAATCTGGGAGATCCGAGAACTCATGAAGAGGGGCAAGTGCCCCGAGTTCAGGGAAGATGTGCAAGGAGTGTACTGGTACAAGGGCAGAATCTATGTACCATCTGATCTCGCCTTGCGACAAGAAATCTTGGAAGAGGGTCATGACTCTAAGTATTGTATCCACCCAGGGGGCACCAAAATGTATGCCGATATGAGGAAACAGTTCTGGTGGAAAAACATGAAGGCAGATATCGCCGGACATGTCACGCGATGCGACATCTGCAATAGAGTCAAAGCTGAGCATCAGAGACCGGCCGGGCTGCTTAAACCCTTGGACGTCCCGGTGTGGAAATGGGAGAGCATATCCATGGACTTTATAGTGGGTTTACCACGAACCCCTAAGGGCCATGACTCAATTTGGGTGATTATTGACCGACTGACCAAGGTAGCTCACTTTGTAGCTGTGAGGATTGACTACAGAGTTGATAAGCTAGCAGATATGTACATCGAGCACATTCTCAGACTCCACGGAGCCCCCACCAGCATAGTGTCTAATCGTGGCACGCAATATATGTCCAAGTTCTAGAAGAGTCTCCATAAGGCCATAGGGACACGAGTGGATTACAGCACCGCGTACCACCCACAGACAGATGGTCAGACAGAGAGGGTTAATCAGATTTTGGAGGACATGCTCCGAGCTTGTGTCTTGAAGTATGGGTCGGATTGGGAGAAAAGCTTGTCCCACGCAGAGTTCTCATACAACAACAGCTACCAGGCTAGTCTCAAGATGTCACCGTTTGAGGCATTGTATGGCAGAAAGTGTAGAACCCCTCTGATGTGGTCAGAGGTAGGAGAGAGATCATTCTTTGGACCCGCGAAGATCAAAGAAGCCGAAGAAGGAGTCGCCCAAGTGCGAGAGAACCTGAGGATTGCCCAAAGCCGACAGAAAAGCTATGCAGATAACCGTCGGAGAGACCTCGAGTTCCTGGTGGGGGACTATGTTTATCTCAAAGTCTCCCCACTTCGGGGCACTGTCAGATTTCATGTGAAAGGGAAATTGGCCCCCAGGTACGTGGGACCCTACAAAATTTGTCAGAGGATCGGCAAGTTGGCATACAAGGTAGAGTTGCCCGAGGAGTTGACAGGAGTACACCCAGTGTTTCACGTGTCCTAGCTACGCAAGTGCTTGCAGTTGCTAGAGCAAGAGGTGCATACAGACGCACTAGATATTCAGGACACCCTAGAGTACAAAGAACACCCAATCCGGATACTAGACAAAGCCGAGAAAGAGACTAGAAGCACCGTGATACCCATGTGCAAGGTCCAGTGGAGCAACCACACTGAACGGGAAGCTACATGGGAGAAGGAGTCCGAACTCCAGATGCTTTACCCCTACCTATTCGAAAGGTATGTCACACCTTAAATCTCGGGACGAGATTTCTGTGAGGGGGAAGGACTGTAACAACCCAGAATTTTCCTAAAAACAAAAAGAATAAAAATCACAACTACAAAATTTTTTCTAGAAATAGCCAATGGTTGGTGACTGTCTTGTAGGAAAACTACCCTAGTTGTATAAGTAGTACCTATTGTAGATGTTTATATCCTTGTAATTAATTAAATTTGCATGAGTTGCTTCTTATGTTATTTGGTATTGATTAATAAAAGCAACAACCTTTATTAAAATATCTAAATAAATGTGTGGGTGATGCTGCCAACCCTTGGTGGAACTCTAAATGACCTATAAGGACCCCACTAGGGCATACATGAGTAGGCAGCACATGTGTATGCAAGTAGGAACTATAGAGTAGCTAGAAAAATGATGAGATAACAAAGAAGAGCTAATTCAACTAGATTAAAATAGAGAAACCCTTTTGGCCTAGGAATTCAAGCTAGCCTAGCTTCACAGGCCACACGCAGGCTCTAGCCCATCTGGCCGTGCACCTGCACCCGCAGGCCGGCCCACCCCCCGCCCCAAACGGCCTAGCCAACCGGCAGCCTCATTTCCACCGTGACGGGCCACGGATCCGGCGTGGCCCGACAACGTCAAGCGGCCCAGCTGGGAGCTGCCCTCCTCTCTCTCTCGGTCACCGCCAGCTGGGACCCCATCGTCATCACCTTCCTTGCGCCTCTTCTCCTTTTCGCACTGAGTTAGGATAGAGGAGAGGGAATCTCCATCGCCAGCCGTCTCTTCGTGTCGAGTGGCAGCGAACGGTGGATGCGACGCCACCTCGGCCACCCGCACTGCTACCGCCCCCTGCTAGAGCCATCCGCGCCATGATGCCAGTGCTGTGGCCCGCGTTCTTGCAACCACCTCTGACACCATCGTACAAAGCCTGAGTGGGTGGTTGCGCCGAATCAGAAGCGCTAGGGTGACCCACGACCGCGCCATGACCGCAACCCTAGCCTAAACACGCCGATCACCTCCACGTGGCCCTAGGCCCCTTCCCGCCGTCCACCTCGCCATGATCACCCCCCTATAAGAGAACACCCCAAGGTGCCCTAGCCGATCCCCAACACCTCGCCACCGCCCTAGTGGCCACCATTTTTCGTCACGACCAAGAGAGGAAAGGGAAGGGGAAAGGAAGGGGAAGCAAGAGAAGGCCACCGAAGAGGAGCCGCTGGATCGGAGGACGATGTACCATCCAACCACAGCGGAGCAGCTGCTCAGCACGGCACGGCCATGCCTCGACACTACCTCGACTCGCCCGGCATCGACATCCTTTCACCATCACCACCTACGGTGAGCCCCAATCACCCTTTCGGCTCTCCACAGTAGCGTTCGCGGGCATCATTCGCCGTCACCATACCGGGAGCGAGCGAGAGCAGGCCCAGACCCCTGTACCTACTTGCACACACGCACACACAGCTGCCGCCCTGACCACGGACCACACCACGCACCGAGGGCCCGGGAAAGCCGAAGGGCGACGCGCCGTAGAGCATGCCCGCCATGGCTAGAGCCCACCATGGTGAGGTCCCGTTCTTGCCGCGTCAGACCAGTAGAAGTGAGGAGAGAAGGTGTACCTATTTTGCTGTGGCAAGGGACACGCCGTGCGCAGCAAGGTGGAGGGAGAGAGAGCCCCAGCAAGGAGCCGCTCGCGTTCACCTCGCCGGCGGAGCCATGCTTCCGAGCGCCGTTATGCCGAGGGTGTACCCAGTCAACCGTGGGGAAGAATGGACCGGGAAGTTTCGGCCAAGCCCAAGGAAACGTTGCCGAGGTACAACCGTGGCCAGGAACGGCCGCTCACCGTCGGTGGGCGCGCCACCTCGCGATGAAGCAAGAGGAGGGACCGGAACAGTAGTTCGGTGCACTGTGTGCACCATGAACCAAGAGGGAGAAAGAAACGGTGAACACGGTCCACCGTAGACCCCACGTGCACCTATGAACTGCTCGGTCATGGCCACCGTGAGCCAAGCCCACAATGACTGGAACCCTTTTTCAAATCCACAGCGCAACGTGGCAACATGAGGAGCTACCACGTGTCACCGCCTGGAGTTCCCAGTTCATTGTCTTTTCCAGAAATTCAATTAATCTTTAAAAATTCATAACTAATTCATTTTAACTCAGAAAAATACCAAACCAGTGTTCAAATTTTTCTAAAAAGGAGCTCTACATCATAGGCTTGTGTTTGAGTGCATTTGGATCTTTCGAAATTCTGTTGCTTCTTTGTGCACCTTTATAGGAGTTGCTCACGCGACCATATGTTATGTTTAAACAGAGCCGGAGGACCTGCCGACCGAGGAGTATGACCCTAACTACAGCGAGGACTTGGGAGACGACCTGCCAGGTGCCATGCCCCACCCAATCTCGTAGATCCTATTACGTATGCTATACCTATAAATGCTAGCGCTTTATCTCTTATGAAATAATATGATGTTAGGTTGCATGGTAGTTTTATTTGAGCCTTTGTGGCAGAACCTCCTAAGTTATAGGGCCCACATGCACCTGTCACTGTCCGACGACCTTTGACATTTATGCATATGTTTCCAATAACTTAAAAAGTCTGTCGGGTGTCCTCGGGGAACCCCGAATCATCCACAATTTCCGAGCAGGATCACGTTACAAAGTCATTGCAGTATTACAACATTTATTCAAACATCAATACTAGAGTAAAAACAGCAGAAGTCTTACAATAACATAATTTACAAAATAGTAGTTTCAAACCTCGCAACTAGGTTCGATGTTTATTACAAAACAAAATAGTGGAGTGGCATTATAATATAATACAAAACACATAATGAGACTGCCCTGCCCAAGGGCCACACATTTACTTCTCATCGTCATCACAAGGTACAACTGTCATGCAGCATGATCCAAAACAGATCTGCTCATGAGGCTCACCTGCAACAAGGGTCAACAAACCCTGAGTACAAAAGTACTCAACAAGACTTAACCGAAATAAAACTGATAGAACTCAGGAATGCCGGTTCATAGGATTCAAGGTATGGCTTTAACAATAATCAAAGTTCTTTTGCGTAAAAGCTCTTTAACAAAATTCTTTATATAGAAAACTTCATAAAATCATCTACAAAGCTGACACGATCCATGATGAGATCATGAAACTTCATATCCAACACCTTCACAAGCATTATTCAAGTTCTAGTTATTAATCTACGATGATGAACAGTGAGTTGAGTCTCCATAACCAAGGAGCAACGACGATTCGAACCGATTATAAACCCAGCTAGGAATTCCAGACTACACGAAATATGCAAGTCCCCGACCTACATATACCAACCTACCCTCAGATCCTCTAAAACAAGAACGGGTCCACGCCACCCGAGAATACAGTACTCCACCAATCCAGCCCATTGCCACGTGGGTACACGCTATTCCCGCCATCTCTCCACTCCCAGTGCGCGAGTAGCCATTCTCGTAATAGAATTGCCAAGTTCAGGCTTACCGGAGTATGTGGTTAGTACTACAAATTCTCACCTCATGCAATTCAACAACGGACGTGCCTTAATCGACATAGGTGGAAAGAACCCGCTCACAAGACCTCCATGTCTTGTGGCTCACACACACCGAGTCCGCCCGGTCTAGATTTATTACTCCACATTCCCATATCACATGATAACATAAGTTAATCAAATTCTGTTTAAAGTTCGCAGGTGGCAGGTAGTCACCCGACTTTCATCGTTCTACGCATAGCTAAGCAAAACTAGGCATATACGAGTTTAAAACTGGTAATATGGTAAATATGGAATAACAAGGGTGATAATGCACCAATTAGGCTCTTACTTAACTCTTAATCACTTAATGCAGTAACGGAAAGCAAAAGCGAAATTAATTTATAAAACACAAGGTAGGGTTGTATGCATCCGGGGCTTGCCTTCGTTGACGGAAAAGTTCGGCTCCTGCGACATTTCACAAGTATTCGATTCGACCTCAACAGACGGATTAACCTCCTCAACAACTTGATTAACTACCACGTTTTCACCTTCGTTCACTACACGTAATAACAATGCCATGTTTAACATGATGCGGAATACGAAACATGATGCTCGATGATGGATGAAAAATTAATAATTTGAATACAACTTTCCTTCGTGGTATAGTTGCAAGTTAAACAAACTAAATCTTTTTCGTAACACATACATCAATGGCCAAGGATCATTATCAACAAATGACCCAATGTCATCACTCAATCCAAAATTGCAAACAAAACCTAAATCATTAAAGGTTACTATTTGCTTTTATGAATTAATTATTTAATTCAAAATTATGAAATAAATCAACTTATTCTAATTGAACTCAAAATTTTAGTACATGTTCATTACATGATAAGTAAGTGGCAAAACAAATTTCATAATTTTTGGACAATTAAATAAGCCTAGAAAAATCATGGAAATCCATTTATTAATAAATTGAGCAATTTTTATCACATTCAAAAAGTACTGAAAAACATTATTTCATATTTTTCTTAAATACTATACATCCCAGAGAAGTCACACAAAAATTTTCATAATTTTGGAGCTCTAAATAAATCTACACAAAAATAACAAAAATAGACACTATTCATTCAAATATGAAAATAGAAAGATCCATTTGAACGCTGAGTCACTGAGAACGGGTCCCACCTGTCATCCCTAACCTCGCACGTTTGACCACGACGGCGACGGCACTGACCGACATAAACTCGTCGACGATGAGTCCAACGGCGACGGCCAACGTACCAAAATGATCACCAAGACTAGGCGCATCGATCGACGTCCCTATCAGTACTGATTATGGCCCTATACTAGCTCGTCGTCGGCCATGGCGGACGCGGTGGCACGGCAGCGCTACACTAGTGGTGTGCGACCGGTAGAGCTCAAACAAGGGATCCAGGAAGCACCAGTGGCTCACCCCGAACGTGTTGAAGCAAGGAGCGAGGTCGGAGAAGCAACGGAGAGGCGTGACGACGATCACGGTGATCACGGCGGAGCAAAGATCGTCGGTGAGGAAGAACCGGCGACTGCAGTGATCAAAACGAGCAAGCAACATAGGATTAAGCACCACAGCATCGAGATGAAACCGTAGGTACACCGATCAAGGCCAACGGCTCACCGGAGTAGGCTGGCCGCGGTGAAACGGAGTCTCGGGTGAGGTTGCCGGCCGCGAGGAAGAAAGCGACGAACGGTGAACTCATGGTGAAATCAATCGACCAGAGCTAGCTGGCTGGGTGCGTAAGGAAACTGTGAAGCTATCTAGCAGTATGCCACGATGACGTAGACGTAGGTTCGACGGCGAGGGCTCGACGGAGCTGCGGCGGCAGTGACTGGAAAACAGAGAAGAGAAAATGAAGAACGGCGACGGTGGCTGGCTTATAACGCGACCAAGAAAGCACAAAGAAGCCACGCGGAAGCCTTCGCTGTGCCAACGCGACGCCCAGACGGCCACGCGCGCGACTGGAAGCTAACCGAAGCTCGCCGGCGGTGTAGCGCAAGCGGTGAACACTGTTCATCGAAATTACAGAATTGCCATTCGCCAAATTTCACAAATTACTCCCAAATTTTCATAACAACTAAAAAATCTCAAAAAACAAAAGTTGTTCAAAATCAAAAGTTCTACAACTTTGCTTTTATAACCATCTCCTAATTCGGTCTAGATTTTGAAATGAACTTTTGAATTTGAATAGGGAAATTTAACGAATTACGCCTTTTGGAATTACTCCAAATTTTACTAAACAACTTGAAAAACTCCAAAAACAAACTTTGTATAACTTGCCAAGCTCTACATTTTTGCTTTTGGGCTCAACCCCAAAATATGCTTAAATTTTTAAATGGATTTTCAGGGTAGGATTTAAATGCTGAAAAGCGAGGTTTTCTCGAAAAATTCAAAATCCAAACAAACTTTGAACTTGAGTCAAACAATACAATTCAACACATACCACATAAATATAAACTTGTATTAGTGTATGCATCTTAAAGTTTTCACCAAATGCCAAATGCTTTACAATGCATATGATGACATGTCAGATTTTAATATTTAAACACCCGAGGTGTTACAATCCTTCCCCCTAAAAGAAATCTCGCCCCGAGATTCAAAGCCATAGAGTAAGTAATGGAAAAGGAAATGTGTCAGTCCAAAAACATCCAAAACTTGTCCATAAAACAGCTGAGGTCCCTTTACAAAACACAACTTGTACCACCGAAGTCAACTAACATTACTCTATTCTATATTGATGCTAGAAACTCTAGAAACTTTTCTAACAAGTAATCTTCTGATTCCCAAGTAGCTTCCTCTTCTGAATGTTGATTCCATTGTATTTTATAGAACTTGATTGTCCATCTTCGAGTAACACGGTCTTTCTGATCTAACACTCGGATAGGATATTCGGAATAAGTTAAATCCGGTTCTAGTTCCACTCCTTCAACTTCAACATTCTGTTCAGGCACTCGGAGACACTTCTTCAATTGAGAAACATGGAACACATCATGCACAGCTGCGAGATGTTTAGGTAATTTCAAGCGATATGCTACTTTTCCATAGCTCTCCAAAATTTGATACAGTCCAATGTATCAGGGCGCCAATTTTCCTTCAACACCAAAACGGGTAACTCCTTTCATTGGTGATACTTTCGGATATACAAAATCTCCTTTGTTAAATACCAATGGTCTCCGTCTTCTATCCGCATAACTCTTTTGGTGGGACTGAGCTATCTTCAAATTACTCTGTATTTGCCTAACCTTGTCTTCTATTTCTTTCATAAGGTCAACTCCAAAGAATCTTCTTTCTCCAGGCTCAGACCAACTCAACGATGTTCTGCATCTACGACCATAGAGTGCTTCAAATGGAGCCATTCTAATGCTTTCCTGATAACTATTGTTGTATGAGAACTCAGCCAAAGGTAAGCACTCATCCCACTTATTGGAATAGTTAAGGACACAACATCTTAACATATCTTCAAGTACTTGATTGACTCTTTTAGTCTGCCCATCAGTCTGCGGATGATAAGCTATACTATACAGAAGTTTGGTACCTAACGAAGCATGTAAGTGTTTCCAAAAACTGGAGACAAACTATGTACCCCTATCTAACACAATAGTCTTGGGTACTCCATGCAAACTCATGATTCTTGCTAAGTACATCTTGGCATATTGGATCGTAGGATATATTGTCTTGACAGGAAGAAAATGTGCTGACTTTGTGAGTCGATCTACAATAACCCATACTGAGTCAAATCCCTTTGATGTCTTGGGTAGACCAACAATAAAATCCATACTTATGTCCTCCCACTTCCAAGATGGAATAGGTAATGGTTGTAATTCACCAGCAGACCTCAAATGTATAGCTTTCACCTTTTGACAAGTATCACACTTTGCTATATATCTAGCAATCTCTATTTTCATTTTAGTCCACCAGAATCTTTGCTTCAAGTCATGGTACATGTAACACCTTAGGTGTTAGCCTTGCATAACTTGACTTGCATAACATAAGCATGATCATCACGCATTCATAAACAAGCATTTACAATTGAAACATTTGATTGAAACGTCTGCAACATTTGCTTGTTATCGCATGTTTCTTTGTACATATGCAAATGATCATGAATGAAAACATGTACTTGGTAGATGTGAGTCACAAAAACATGTAACCACACTTGGGTTAGCAATTAGAGCATTGTTCATGAAAGCCACTTTTCATAACCAAGCCTTTAAGTCATGTTTCATGTGATTACACTAAATGGCCCTATGAGTGACTACTACATGAAATGATTGAATGACCTTGCAAATTGCTTAAACAGGTGTAGAGTATCATTATGAACAACTTTGATATTCATGGTTAGGGGTAAGAAGGTCATTAAGCCATGCTTTGATGTGTATCATCATTTAAAAGTGACATGTTTGACCAAAGTTGAACTAGGTGTTAGAGACCTTGCATGGAGGAGATCACTAAAGAAAAGTTGTAGTGTTTGACATAAGGAACAACTTTTATTTTTTGGTCACTAGCTGATTTAGCTTCTAACATGATTGAATGGGTCCCACAAAAATCAGCAAAATCATGAATTCAACACTTAAGGAATTTTTCTAAGTTTTGCACCCGGACAGTTCTGTCAGCCGAACTTTGGGATGATTTTTCTCCATTTCTGTTGCGAATTAGCACGTGATCCTTGAATGAAAATTGTAGCTAGTACATTATACTTCAACTTTGATGTACTAAGTTTTCACTGAAAGCCATTAGTCACGAAGTTTTCTTCGTTGCAAAACGCGTCGTCAGGCTCGGCTAGCTTCACTGTAACGAACTGAATCAAATCGACAGTGGCCGACCGGCCTCAGGAGCTGACCGCCGCGTCGACGTCGTGGCTAGCCGCGCGTCGCCAGCGCCCTACCCCGTGCGATAGAGCCGGGCTAGAGCTGCCCATTACCACCCCGCGTGCGCCCGCTCACTCCCCGCGCTCGCCATTTCTCCTTTCGGCCTTCTTCTTCGCTCGCAGCAGAGCCGCCTCGGCACCGTAGCAGCCGCCGGCGGTAGTGCCGACGATAGCCCATACTCGCTGCTCCTCCGCCACCGCCATAGCTCCACCACCACCCCAGCAGCGCACTGCCTCCTCCCATGCCCGCTGATAGCCCTTGGTAAGCGCCAGCGCCGTGCGCGAGCTCGCCGGAGCTCCGCCGCCACCTCCATCACCGTGGCCACGTCGCCTCCGTTCACCATTGGCTGTGATAGCTTGTGTTATAGGTTCGCCATGGTCTAGAGATGCTCGTCCAAGCCTTAGTTGGAGCCGCCGTAGCTTCCACCGACACCTCGCCGTCGTCCAGCACCACCAATCCGCCATGGTCGCCACCGTCGTCGCTAGAGTCGATGTTAGGGCCGGGCAAGTAATGCAAACGTTACGCCTCGTCGAGTAGAACGTCTGGTGAAGATGTCACCGCTGGTGAACTCACTGCCATCGAGTTCTAGCCGCGTCAGTCGAGCAGCGCCGCCGTGCTCTGCTGTGTCTCGCTGACCAGTGGGTCCCGCTTGTCAGCGACACAAGAAGAGAAAGCTAGTTCAATTTTTACAGATTTAAATCCTGATTTCATGTGTTTTGTTATTTTTATATCTCCAGTTTAGTAGCTCCTAAATTTGTGAAATAAATTTTGTTGTGTTCCTTAGGAAGTATAGTATTTAGTAAAAATATATTCTGAACATATACAGTAGAAACTTTGGGATATTTAAATAGAGATTTGAAATGTGTTTTTGAATGCATTCAAATTTGTTTATTTTATATCTAGAGTTCCTGTGCTCCAAAATTTATGAAATTTTTGTGGTAAGCTAGTCTTAGCATATATGAGATCTTTTAAAAATTTGAGGACCAGTGCATGTGTAGATTTATAGTTATAGATTTTTCTTTTATGAATAGTTAATCCTTGCATGAATTTTTATAAATTATTTATGAGTCCAAAATTCATGAAATTTGTTGGAGGTAATCCTAGTACCATATGGATGCTAAGAAAAATAGGTAATATGTTGCTTGACACTTTTCAATAGGGTTTTCCATTTATGCTATTTCAAGCCTTGCTGCCTTGTCATTTTTGCATAGGATGTTATACTTGGTAAAATGACATGAAATTTTTATAGTAGTCCTTTGATAGCATTAGTAAGGCACTGTAAATTTTTGAGAATTTATGAAGCAAATATGATATGTGTTTATTATTTAACCTAGATATCGAAATAAAATAATAAAGGCATTTAAATAAATAGTTTGGGCTTCACCATTATATTATCTTAAATGTATTTGGTATGCTTAAACTGTTGGTAGATTCTATGTTGTCAAATTTTGAATGATTACATGAAGTAGAAGTATTGTTACTTTGTATTGCAAAGTGAATAGTTTCCGGACAGATTCTGGAGTTTGATGAGTTGCATGTTGAAAATGATGTGTACTGTAAAAATGGTTAATAACAAAATGGTAGAGAATTTGATAAGCTTTCCAGAAAGTCTAGGATCACTGTATTTGGATTCGTAGAACTCCAGTTATGAGTGAAACAAGTAGCTACTGTTTTGGGGCATAGTCGATGCATTGTAGAAGTAGTTAATTAATAATCGAGAAGAGATATGCACCTACTCAATAAACATGATGCACGTGTTAAACATATATGCATTCGTAATACTTATGCCATACTCATGCATCTAGGATCGGAGGAAGAGATCACGTTGCTGGAATTCGAAGAAGCAGAGGAAGGGAATCAGCAGGAGGATCCGCAAGCCGCAACTCCCGAAGGCGTGGAGCAGAACCCTGAAGAGCTTCCAGAGTGCCCTGACCACCGCCCTACTTCCTTTCTACGAGGCAAGCCCCAGAGCATTATAAGTCTCCCAGTAATTTACAAATGCTTACTTACGTACTTATGATTGATGCATTAGGTTATAAGAGTTGAATGAAACCACTTGATGCATGTACATTCCTTGTCCAGATATTACACCTTTAACCGGTATAGGTCCAGGATCGAATCTATGCTTAGCCATGCTTAGACCGGTAGAAGTCGGGTGATGTCCTGTCACCTGCGAGATGTAGGTGGATATCGGAGCACGGTTGGCTATATCTGCTATCGTGGAACAGAACCATGAGGTAAAAGTAAATCAAGACCGGACGGGAAGTCAATAGAGAAGCAACAAGACATGGAGGTCTTGGGTGTGGATTTATCCCCGTCTGTGTCGATTAAGGACCGTACCGTTGTTGGTGCTTCTGACAAGATTGAACGCATGCCTCTCACTTAGCTGGCCAGATAACTCATTCCGACCGCGAAGCCGAGTAATTCAACTCAGGCCGGGAACCGTTCTGTTGTGCGCTCCTTCCGGGGAACGATCAGACTGAGCCCAAGGGCAGGCTTGGCCTAAGCATCCTAGCATCTGGTGTTCCAGATTGTGCGGCGCGGTACGGACCCACGAAATGTGTACCTGAGTTGTACCAAAGGTGACCTAAGGCTATCGTGGCTGGTAGACCTGGGTTTGTGTTAGGAATAAATTCCCAGCTGGTTGAAATCGATTTGAATCACCGTCTCTCCCAGATAGTGAGAAACTTGGCTAGTCCCAACATCGTAGCAACTGTGTTATGAAACATGATGGTTCGGATGAATATGGAATTACATTACCTGCTATGGTTACTATTGTATGCTTCTAAATGATATACCACATGTTTGGCACAGGATAGTTGCTAATCTAGAAATGGATAGTTATAATTAACTTGATAAAGGAATCATAATTGTACAATGAGTCAATTGCCTTTTACGCAAAATGTTGTCAAGTTACGTCCACTTATACAGCCTTGCATAATCCTTGGAGTCACTTTATTTCTGGTTCATGATGGGTAAGTCTAGCTGAGTACCTTCTCGTACTCAGGGTTTATTTTCCCCTTGTTGCAAATGGCACTGTGTATCATGGGTATTGCAAGAGTTGCTTCTATCCCGCCATGGATGAGGAGTGAGCCTCGAGCAGGCTTCTTATTAAATCTTTCTATATGCTTTTGTGGACCGTGATTATAAGTTGGCACTGTATCAAACTATGTTGGAAACTTTATTTTCAAACTCAATTGCTTCCGCTTTGTCTAACGAACTTGTTTTGTAATAACTTTGATTCGTACTCTGATGGTGAAAGGTATCTGTGAACTTTATGTAATATGTGACATGTATGTTGAATCCTGTATGATCTTGGTTGTTGTAATCGTTTATCGAGACCCGTCGTGGTACTCGACGGACTACCGGGTTTATATAGGTTCAAGTATGACAGTGCGACCGCTTGCGGGCTGCCCTTGTACTTGTACTCTTATAAATTGGTCGGTTCTGCGATAGTACATCTTGTTGCTTCCTGGATGGATAGATAACTTAATAGCATGTGCTTCATCTAGAATTGACTGCCGCAACTCAGGAACTTTTGGTACCACCAGGCGATCCTTGAACCATAGCACACCTTCATCATCTATGCTAAAACATTCTGCTTTTCCATTCTTGACTTTTTCCTTGATATGGGCTATACCCTTGTTTTCCTTCTGAGCAGCAATAACTTGATCTCGAATAGTAGCTTCAACAATTATGTTGGTCAAACTACCTTGTTGAATTACTTCTACATTCAACTTCTCCATTTCTTGACATAAATTCAAACCCATTGTTCTCACTGTCAGACAATTGCAATAACTTTTGCGACTAAGGGCATCTGCAACCACATTTGCTTTACCCGGGTGATAATGTACTTCCAAATCATAATCCTTAATCAGTTCTAACCATCTTCTTTATCGCATGTTCAATTCTGACTGGGTAAAGATATACTTTAAGCTCTTGTGGTCTGTATACATATGGCACGTATTACCCAGCAGGTAATGCCGCCAAATCTTCAGAGCATGAACCACAGCTGCTAACTCCAGATCATGAGTCGGATAGTGTTCTTCATGCTGCTTAAGTTGCCTGGACGCATAAGCAATGACTCGGCCTTCTTGCATCAACACACATCCAATACCAATACCTGAAGCATCACAATAAACGTCAAATGGCTTCTCGATATCAGGTTGGGCTAACACTGGTGCAGTAGTCAACAACCTCTTCAAAGTCTGGAAAGCCTCCTCACACTCTGATGACTAGACAAACTTAACTTGGTTCTTCAACAATTCAGTTATAGACTTTGATATTTTTGAGAAATCTGGAATAAACCAACGGTAATACCCCGCCAATCCCAGAAAACTCCGAACTTGATGAACTGTGGCTGGCGGTTTCCAATCAAGCACATCCTTCACTTTGCTAGGATCAACTACAACTCCTTTGGCTGACAGGACATGTCCAAGAAATTGTACTTCCTTAAGCCAAAAATCACACTTGCTGAACTTGGCATATAGTTGATGTTCTCTCAAGCGGGTCAGAACAATTCTGAGATGTTCTGCATGTTCTTTCTTATTCTTGGAATATACTAAAATGTCATCAATAAACACTACTACAAACTTGTCTAGCTCAGGCATGAATACTAAGTTCATCAGATATATGAAATGAGCGAGAGCATTTGTCAAACCAAAAGACATTACCAAGTATTCATATAATCCATATCTTGTGGTAAATGCCGTTTTGGGAATATCTTCAGGCTTTATCTTGATTTGGTGATATCTTGATCTCAAATCTATCTTGGAGAAAACTTTGGCTCTGGCCAATTGATCAAAAAGCAAATCTATCCGAGGTAAGGGATATTTATTCTTGATGGTCACTTCATTCAACGGACAATAGTCAACACATAGCCTTAGGGTCTCATCTTTCTTTTTCACAAAAATTGCCGGACATCCCCAAGGTGAGGAACTAGGTTGGATAAACCCCTTCTCAATTAATTCTTGTAACTGAGCCTTCAACTCGGCCAATTCCTTAGGTGGCATTCTATAAGCTCTCCGAGAAATCGGAGCTGTTCCAGGTTGTAACTCTATGTTAAATTGTACATCCCTATCAGGTGGTAGACCAGGTAAATCTTCAGGAAACACATCCAGAAATTCACACACTACCGAGATATCTCTAATCTCTTTGACAGCAGTTGCACAAATCTTGCCCACTGATCTTCTTAAGGTTGGAAGTTGGATGAGAAGTTGAGAATTACTATCAGGCAAACTTACTCTTAAGGTCCTATTCAAAACATCTATAACAGCCTTATGCTAATACATCCAATTCATTCCCAAGATTACATCTATATCCTGATCCTTAAGGATAATCATGGTAGTGGGAAAAATATGCCCACCCAGGTTTACAGGTACCTGGTATACCATTTCCTTAGTACACAGACGTCCCCCGGGCGACTGTATAAAGAAACTTTCCTTTGTTGCCCTAATTGAAATTTTATACTTCATGACAAATGTTCTATTGATGAATGAATGCGATGCACCAGAATCAAAAAGTATAACTGCAGGGTGATTGGCAACAGGAAACATACCCATCATCACTGGCTCCCCTTCTGGAATTTCTCCAGCTTGAATATAGAACACTCATCCTGTCTTCCTCTCATCTTTGCCCTTCTGAGCATTTTGATTGGGGTTCTTGTTTGGTGCCTGACCCTATTGTTGATTGGCAGGGACCTTCTGATAATTTTGATTAGCCTGCCTAGGATATGGACATTACCTGGAGAAATGACCAGTCCTTCCACAATTGTAACATGGATAGTTGTGACCCTGGGACGTTGGAGCATTGCCACTAGGAGCATTGGTTGATTATGAATTCGGATAGGTTATAGCAGGACGGACATTTGACTGTTGCCCAGCTTGAGACTGTGGCGGATGGTAAGGAGGACAATTATGATGTACTAGATGATAAATCACCCTCTGCCTTTTCTGATTTCCCCCAAAAGATCCGGACGGCATACTCTTTTTCTTTTTGAGCTCCTTATGCTACCGATACTTTGACTCTGAAGCAATTGCAATATTTACTGCCTCATGATAAGTGACATTGGTGCAAGTTGTCATCATTGTTTGCAGCTTGGTATTCAAACCTCTCATAAACCACCTCTTCTTCTTGGCATCAGTATTAACATGTTCGGATGCATATTGTGATAGGTGATTGAATCTTCCCACATACTGCATCACTGTTTGATCTCCTTGTTTCAAAGCAAGGAATTCATCTAGCTTCATCGCCATCACTCCTTCAGGGATATAATGGGCTCTGAAGGTAGTACGGAACTCAGCCCAAGTTATTGGAATGCCAGCAGGTTGCATAGCCACCAAGTTTGCCCACCAAGCACTTGCTGCTCCTCTAAGTTGCTGGGCGGCAAACACAGGTTTCTGATACTCCGTGCATGGAATAAGGTCAAATTTCTGCTCCATGGTTCGAAGCCAGTCATCAGCCTCCAATGGTTCATTTGCCTTGGTGAACACCGGTGGTCTTGTGTCTGTAAAGTCAACATATGTAGCCTCCTGTCTGTTATGGTGACGACCACGGTTTCCTTGCATCTGATTCTGATTACTTAGAGCGATCTCATGAAGCAAACGTGAATTTTTAGCCGTCACATTGACAAGTGCGGTTATAGCTTTAGCTAGATTTGTTGGAACTGGTGGCGGATCTGGAATACCATCCTCATCTTGTGAAGTTCCAGGAATATACGAACCCCACGTACGACGCATCTGCTCATAACAAACCAAACTTTATTCACAAGCCTTTATTGAATTGCACAAAAGCTTACTCCAGACACATTACATAGGGTTTACTACTATAAACACCAGAACCTATAAGTACCAAAACAAGATACATAGCTTAACCATAATTAACTATTATACAACTCTACTCTTTTCCGTGATTACTTCAAACTTCAGACTCGGTATCCATTCCGGAATTATTACCGCCTTCATCATCACTTTCATTGATCATTACTAATTCTTCAGGATCTTCTTCTTCTTCCTCTTCTGATTCGTTATCATCGGCAAGGATGACACCGGGGTCCATGACATTAGCTTGAGGCTCATAATTCGGGTTTAGTAGATTGCTAAGCCTATGAATTTCCTCATGTAGATAGGTATTATGTTCTTCTAAATCTTCTACATAGAATTCTAGCTCATGAGTTCTAGCTCTAGCTACATTTTCCCTATGCCAAGCCTCATTTCGTCCCTCCACCGTACGAACTAACATGCTTTCGCAGTTCCTGTGTGCGGTGGTGAGACGCCTCAATTGATCCTGTAATTCTCCTACCTATATAGCATCCAAAGCCCTATCTCTAGTAGCTTGTGCTAACTCTATAGAAATCCTCTGTATCTCTGTTTGGGGATCAGGCCTAGAACTGCTACTGCTAGCACCGTCATTTCTAGGGGCAAGTTGGTGACGAGGAACTCCTTTGGGTCCAGTGGACTTACGGGGCGTCATCTTGGCACGAGCCATACTGTAGGAAACCAATTTAATCCAAGTAAGACCATTTGATCAAAATCTAAAAAGTAGCTAAGATGGATTACATTCCTCAAACCAGACTCACTACTCAACTCCAGACTAAGAGGTGAAGGAAGTAACGAGTGAATTATTCATGATGCATGAATCATTCTTACGAACAAGATCAGCAAAGTTTATAATACACATAAACAACATTTATTTTTATATAGGGCATAGTAAGATTACTACTCCACCACACAAGACCCTTTTAATCAAATAAGGAAGGGTGAGAAAGAAATAAGATAAGTCAGAAGCAATTTGGACCAAATTAACAAGTTAAGTTTAATCATCCCAAACCATTTTAAAGTTTTCGTAAAACAATACTATAAAACCCTAGTAATGATCGCTCTGATACCATTCTGTGGCAGAACCTCCTAAGTTATAGGGCCCACATGCACCTGTCACTGTCCGACGACCTTTGACATTTATGCATATGTTTCCAATAACTTAAAAAGACTGTCGGGTGTCCTCGGGGAACCCCGAATCATCCACGATTTCCGAGCAGGATCACGTTACAAAGTCATTGCAGTATTACAACATTTATTCAAACATCAATACCAGAGTAAAAACAGCGGAAGTCTTACAATAACATAATTTACAAAATAGTAGTTTCAAACCTCGCAACTAGGTTCGATGTTTATTATAAAACAAAATAGTGGAGTGGCATTATAATATAATACAAAACACATAATGAGACTGCCCTACCCAAGGGCCACACATTTACTTCTCATCGTCATCACAAGGTACAACTGTCATGCAGCACGATCCAAAACAGATCTGCTCATGAGGCTCACCTACAACAAGGGTCAATGAACCCTGAGTGCAAAAGTACTCAACAAGACTTAACCGAAATAAAACTGATAGAACTCAGGAATGCCAGTTCATAGGATTCAAGGTATGGCTTTAACAATAATCAAAGTTCTTTTGCGTAAAAGCTCTTTAACAAAATTCTTTATATAGAAAACTTCATAAAATCATCTACAAAGCTAACACGATCCATGATGAGATCATGAAACTTCATATCCAACACCTTCACAAGCATTATTCAAGTTCCAGTTATTAATCTACGATGATGAACAGTGAGTTGAGTCTCCATAATCGAGGAGCAACGACGATTCGAACCGATTGTAAACCCAGCTGGGAATTCCAGACCACACGACATATGCAAGTCCCCGACCTACATATACCAACCTACCCTCGGATCCTCTAAAACAAGAACGGGTCCGCGCCACCCAAGAATACAGTACTCCACCAATCCAGCCCATTGCCACGTGGGTACATGCTATTCCCACCATCTCTCCACTCCCAGTGCGCGAGTAGCCATTCTCGTAATAGAATTGCCAAGTTCAGGCTTACCGGAGTATGTGGTTAGTACTACAAATTCTCACCTCATGCAATTCAACAATGGACGTGCCTTAATCGACATAGGCGGAAAGAACCCGCTCACAAGACCTCCATGTCTTGTGGCTCACACACACCGAGTCCGCCCAGTCTAGATTTATTACTCCACATTCCCATATCACATGATAACATAAGTTAATCAAATTCCGTTTAAAGTTCGCAGGTGGTAGGTAGTCACCCGACTTTCATCGTTCTACGCATAGCTAAGCAAAACTAGGCATATACGAGTTTAAAACTGGTAATATGGTAAATATGGAATAACAAGGGTGATAATGCACCAATTAGGCTCTTACTTAACTCTTAATCACTTAATGCAGTAACGGAAAGCAAAAGTGAAATTAATTTATAAAACACAAGGTAGGGTTGTATGCATCCGGGGCTTGCCTTCGTTGACAGAAAAGTCCGGCTCCTGCGACGTTTCACAAGTATTCGATCCGACCTCAACAGACAGATTAACCTCCTCAACAACTTGATTAACTACCACGTTTTCACCTTCGTTCACTACACGTAATAACAATGCCATGTTTAACATGATGCGGAATATGAAACATGATGCTCGATGATGGATGAAAAATTAATAATTTGAATACAACTTTCCTTCGCGGTACAGTTGCAAGTTAAACAAACTAAATCTTTTTCGTAACACATACATCAATGGCCAAGGATCATTATCAACAAATGACCCAATGTCATCACTCAATCCAAAATTGCAAACAAAACCTAAATCATTAAAGGTTACTATTTGCTTTTATGAATTAATTATTTAATTCAAAATTATGAAATAAATCAACTTATTCTAATTGAACTCAAAATTTTAGTACATGTTCATTACATGATAAGTAAGTGGCAAAACAAATTTCATAATTTTTGGACAATTAAATAAGCCTAGAAAAATCATGGAAATCCATTTATTAATAAATTGAGCAATTTTTATCACATTCAAAAAGTATTGAAAAACATTATTTCATATTTTTCTTAAATACTATACATCCTAGAGAAGTCACACAAAAATTTTCATAATTTTTGGAGCTCTAAATAAATCTACACAAAAATAACAAAAACAGACACTATTCATTCAAATCTGAAAATAGAAAGATCCATTTGAACGCTGAGTCACTGACAACGGGTCCCACCTGTCATCCCTAACCTCGCACGTTTGACCACGACGGCGACGGTGCTGACCGACGTAAACTCGTCGACGGTGAGTCCAACGGCGACGGCCAACGTACCAAAATAATCACCAAGACTAGGCACATCGATCGACGTCCCTATCAATACTGATTACGGCCCTATACTAGCTCGTCGTCGGCCATGGCGGACGCGGTGGCACGGCCGCGCTACGCTGGCGGTGTGCGACCGGTAGAGCTCAAACAAGGGATCCAGGAAGCACCAGTGGCTCACCCCGAACGCGTTGAAGCAAGGAGCGAGGTCGGAGAAGCAACGGAGAGGCGTGACGACGATCACGGTGATCACGGCGGAGCAAAGATCGTCGGTGAGGAAGAACCGGTGACTACAGTGATCAAAACGAGCAAGCAACACAGGATTAAGCACCACAGCATCGAGACGAAGCCGTAGGTACACTGATCAAGGCCAACGGCTCACCGGAGTAGGCTGGCCGCGGTGAAACGGAGTCTCGGGTGAGGTTGCCGGCCACGAGGAAGAAAGCGACGAACGGCGAACTCACGGCGAAATCAATCGACCAGGGCTAGCTGGCTAGGTGCGTAAGGAAACTGCGAAGCTATCTAGCACTATGCCGCGACGATGTAGATGCAGGTTCGACGGCGAGGGCTCGACGGAGCTACGGCGACGGTGACTGGAAAACAGAGGAGAAGAGAAAATGAAGAACGGTGACGGTGGCTGGCTTATAACGCGACCAAGAAAGCGCAAAGAAGCCACGCGGAAGCCTTCGCCGTGCCAACGCGATGCCCAGACGGCCATGCGCACGACAGGAAGCTAACCGAAGCTCGCCGGCGGTGTAGCGCAAGCGGTGAACACTGTTCATCGAAATTACAGAATTGCCATTCGCCAAATTTCATAAATTACTCCCAAATTTTCATAACAACTCAAAAATCTCCAAAAACAAAAGTTGTTTAAAATCAAAAGTTCTACAACTTTGCTTTTATAACCATCTCCTAATTCAGTCTAGATTTTGAAATGAACTTTTGAATTTGAATAGGGAAATTTAACGAATTACGCCTTTTGGAATTACTCCAAATTTTACTAAACAACTTGAAAAACTCCAAAAACAAACTTTGTATAACTTGCCAAGCTCTACACTTTTGCTTTTGGGCTCAACCCCAAAATATGCTTAAAATTTTAAATGGATTTTCAGGGTAGGATTTAAATGCTGAAAAGCGGGGTCTTCTCGAAAAATTCAAAATCCAAACAAACTTTGAACTTGAGTCAAACAATACAATTCAACACATACCACATAAATATAAACTTGTATTAGTGTATGCATCTTAAAGTTTTCACCAAATGCCAAATGCTTTACAATGCATATGATGACATGTCAGATTTTAATATTTAAACACCCGAGGTGTTACAGCCTTATACCATGTTGCCACCTTACTCCTGCACACCCGCTGATAGGATAGATGCTCGCTTGTTACATACTTACTGCTTTACTCTTACTCGCATTATATCTGTGATGTGATGCTGGTGAGGGAGAGACGTATGTGCGTAAGGCACGAGGTGCCGTAAAACTTGGTAAAAACCGGACAATGAACATGGGGAGATCTTGGCGTGAGTCTTGGGTGTGTGTGGTGAGGGTTGAGTCGATCGGACAGGATCTTACGATGAGTCTTTGGGGCAAGTCTTGCCGAAGGGGTGCGACCTAGGCATCCTTTGCGAGAGTTACCTGTGGCGGGTACATGTGAGAGGTGGACCGGGGTGTTGGTTATCCCTGGTGAGGTGCTGTTGTGGCACGGGGAGTTGGTGATCCCCTTTGAGAAGATATCCTGTCCGGTCCCCCTAAGGATTGGTATGTCTTGAGAACCGGAACCATGGGACCTTCGTGCACACCACTCGCTCCCGATGGGCGGGGGACGATTACCCGACTGACTAGGGCGGTACCACTACTACTAGGTTGGAAGGTGATAGTGTAGGGTGGTACGGGCATGGGGACCCACACCCTCCTAAGACAGCGTAGTGACCTTGGGGGCCCGGTACTACGTCTCACAGTCTCAGCGTTTCGGTGGACTCCGGGGTGGCCCAGGGCTGAGTGGTAGGGTGGTACTGTACCGGTTGGGAGGCAGTCAAAATCAGCCTAGACGAGCTGGATCGTCGAGGATGGCGATCTTGTGGATTACCAGGTGTACCCGCTCTGTAGAGTTGATCAATCTATACGTATAGCCGCGTCTGTGGATATGGACATTCCCATGACCTACGCTTCACTTGATTAGAGAGATGAGTCCTTCTCTACCTTTCCCCCGGGTTACGTGTTGGATTCCGGCTTGGGCCGTTGAGGCGAGATCTGAGCGGGAGTCGATTTCGTCGCCTAGAGAGTGAGATGAGATGAGGTGTGTGTGAGATGGGTGGGGAGAACGTGTGAATAAGATGGGTTAAGAAGAGAAAACCTGATGAACATACTATTATTATAACATTAACTTCTGGCATAGGAAACCCACAGCCTAAATATGTCTCTTTCTACTTCCCCAATGCATTCTACTCTCCACAAAGCAATGCAATCATAGGGTGGGCGATGCGTGGCCAGTACCAAGTGTACTGATAGATTTTTGGACAGGTTCTGAGCCCGAGTACGACTACGAGGGTGATGACTAGGAGGACTAGAGGGTCTGTTCTGCGCTCGAGCTGGTTCCAGGAGATCGTTTTCCGCTGCTATCCTCATCTGAGGCTATTCAGGATGCTATGTGTGAGTGTGTTCCGCCCTGCGTGGCGAAGAGAATAATTCATGTAAAAATCTATATTGTACTTTGATAATCGTGCATGACTTGCTGTATCACTGAGATTTGGGTAAAATGATGGATTGTTTCGTCATTTTTACACTTCGTTTATGTGGTTTTCCCTTCGTGGAAACCGAGGACGTTTTAGATCCTCCCCAAGACCCTTGGACTATATCTTGGAAGCTTGTCATCTCTGCACAAAAGCTTTCAAACCAAAAGATACTGGCTTTGGGAATCTTTGTGTCAATCACTACATTACATGGAATGTGATCCAAAGTTATCTTTGCAAGAGGAACCACCTGGGTGTTAGGGAACGAGGCTGTCCAATTCACAAAAGTAAAGAACCACCTGGGTTGGCTTGCATATTACTCCACATGAATGCTCTGCCCTTTAGTGGGAGCTCCACTAGACCAAGGTGTCCAATGGCGTCGTTGAAGACCATTGTGTCCTGGACACTGCCGCCAGGCCTATTTTGGTCATTAAGCGAACAGTAGAAGTTGAAGTCCCCTAAGAAAATCCAATTATCCGTATCGGCAATGATATGATCTCTGAACCAGGAAATTAAATTGGAACGTTTAGGTTCAGTACAAGGACCATAGACCGTGGTTAGCTTCCAAACATCAGCGTTGTGTCGAGAAGTGAAAGAGATTGTAAGCCCAAAACTAGTCTTGTCTATGGTGAACCCTTGGAAGACAGAATCAATTCAGACGACCAGAATGCCCCCCGATGCACCATTGGAGGGGATGAAATCATATGAATCAAAATGGCGAGGAGCAAATTTTTGGATGAAAGAAATATCAACATGTTCCTTTTTGGTCTCTTGCAGACAGAGAACTGAACAGGCACTCTCTTCAATTTTTTCCCGGACCGCGTCCCATTTCTCTTGAGCATTGAAACCTCTGATGTTCCAACAAAGAATATGCCAACTAAGATTATTTATTATAAACTGGGGAGGGGGAGAAAATAACTGCTATGCATAACATCACAGTGACCGGAAGGGACCGGAGATAACCGAAAAGATCTCTTGGCCCCAGGCTAGTGAGAGAGATGTTGGACAACTTATTCATCTTGGACGGGTTCCAGGTTGACCGAGCCAGGCGTCTCCATGAGTGCCTCGTCAGTGAGCTCACTAGGAGGCACACCGCAATTGATTCCCTAGCTTCTTAGCATGGAGGTGGGGATAGGATTAGCATTGCCATCTGCATTGGGGATTGACCACTTCTCTTCTCTGCCTTTTGCCTAAGTGAACGTGCTTGAAACCACCTTGATCTCCTCTGATCCTGGGGCTACGCCTTACTGAACTGTCAACCAAAGGAGTGCGAGAGCGAGGACGATTGACTGCGGAGGAACTGGAAACTCCAGACCAAGAAGGTTTTGTAGAACTGTGCTGTAGTGGGCTAGGCTGCATTGCTGAGTTTTCAAAATCAAATTCTGTACCAAAAGAAGCAAGACCCATAGAGATCATCTCCTGTGATCCACTGCCCTGGCTCTCTGTATGCACCTCAGGCTGAACCCTTCTTGCTCTCTGCCTGAAGTCAATAAAGTCAGCCAAAATGTGGAGGGCAATAGCACTCCCCACTGGCTGCCAAGGAACAATCTCCAGGCCCATTATTTGATTGACACTTTGCTCTGGGATGGCTGCTTGTGCCAAAACCTGTTTGTTGATGATGATGGGCTCTGCAGCAGGCTAAATGTCAGGCTGCTGGAACAGGGCAGCTGGTCCTTGCAGATGAAAACCTTCAGGTAGTGCCCTCCTGTCAAAGACAAGACGGTCCAGGCATATGCTCTGTGCTGCTACAAACTGTAGGTTCTCCTTGTTCAGCAAAACAAGTCCGGATGTTGCATCACTAGAGGAAGAACTATCTTCATCAGATGATCTAGACCCAAAAACCCTCTCGAAAGGAATGTCATGACCCATGGCTCTGAGAGGTCACATGGAGGAATGATTAACATCTATCATATCTGGGGGAATTGGGGGTGTGCTGGTGGTATTTGCACAGTTCCTGGGGGTTCAACAGCTGCTGCTTGATCCCAAACATCAACATCCATATTGTTGTCACCCATTGCACCGCCCAAGTTCTCTGCTTGATTGAGTGAAATAGGATGTATTGGATTTTGGCGCAACAGTTGGTTAGGCGGGGAAGGTGGGGCGTCCAGAAATTTTTTTTCCGCATTGATCGCCTAGGACTTCTTCGGAATCCACATGAGACGTCGTTGAGTCCTGGTCAGACATCGTTTCATGGCATGTCCATAGTTGTAACAATATTTGCACCTAAGCTGACCCTTGCACGTATCTTTGTTGTGACCCGGGACCAAGCAACGGGGACATACACTGTCTATAGGGTTTGCTAAACAGCCATTGGTATTTGAAATTGCATTAGCCGGGGGATCAGATCTGCTATCAGTACTGTTGCCTCCTGAATTGGTGATCGGAGGTGGCCTATCACTCAATGATATAGGGTTTATACTGGTTCAGGCAACGTGTCCTACGTCCAGTTTGAGTCGGTCGATGACTTTATTCCTGAGTCCAGGTGCTTGAAGTTTGCAGTGGGGTTACAAACGAGAAGGAGAAAGATGGGGGGTACAAGAGGTCCGGTTGGACTCTGGTTGGAAGGGCCGAGAGTGACAAGAGCTCCGCTATGAGCTAAGTGTTCGAGCGTGTGCTCGTGGTTCGAACCTGGTGGTTCTGCTATTGTGTGCTAGTGAACTTGATCGATCTAATGGATCTAGAATGACTTGAATATGCCTGGGAGAGAGCGCATCCTCTTTTATAGATGAAGGGGATGGCCTTACAAGTGAGAGGGAGAGAGTACGTATGCTACTGAGCCTTGTTGCCCATGCCGACGGGTATAGGATGATGGTAGGCGCCCACAATACTGTTGAATGTCAGATGCACGTGGGAGGTGGTGTTATCTTCTTCGGGTATGCAGACGTCGGCGCCCACCACACTGTTGATACCTGGAGGCATGCAAGGGGTTTTACCATGTTCGTCCGGTACGGTAAAAGCCGGCGCCCACAACACTGTTGATGCCCAGCAGCATGTGTGTGTGGGGGGGGGGGGCTCACTGTATGGGAGTTAATGGCGCCCGCAATACCGTAGGGAAAATATCGGCGCCTACAACACTGTTTGGGCTCTGTTGTGCTAGGGAGGTTGCAGAGTACTGTTTCTACAGGTGTACAGAGTACGGTCCCTGGTATCGTGGTTTCACTTGTGCGCCCTGCCTTACTTTCTCCGTTCATTTCCTGGTCCTTACCGAGCGGGCGTCCCCGGTCGGTTGGTCCTAGTCGGCTCTGATTGCGCCAGTCGGAGAAGAGCAGCGAGCAGGGTTTTGGCGTACCCCGGTCGGAGACGTGGGGTTGGAGTCGGAAGTAGTGCTTTGGCTAGACTTTCTGGTTGGAGAGGCCGTCCGGGGGCGGGCTAGAGACCGAAGTGAGCGCTCCGGTCGGAGAGGTGGACCGGAGTCGGAAAACAGGCGCCGCTCCTCCTTGGCCAGACCTTCCGGTCAGTGATTGGATCACCCTTCTGGCCTATTATTTAGGTACTTGGGCTGACCCATGAATTGTGCATTTGTCTACTTGGGCCAAACCTTTGTTGGGAGGTCGATCCGCAAGGGACCCCGGGTTTATGAACCTGATAGGAGCCCCTGAGCCCCCGGGCGATTCGGGTTGAATCATCTAGGGGATTTTTGTCTTGATGGCGGGTGCACGTGAGCGCACCCGCGGGTGTAGCCCCCGAGCCCCTGGGTGATTTGGGCAGAATCGTCTGGGGGTTTTTTGTGTTGCCAGTGGAGGAGATTTTTGTTTCGTCAGTGGGTGCGCGCGAGCGCACCCACGGGCATAGCACCCGAGCCCTCAGGCGATTTGGGCAGAATCGTTTGGGGGGTGTTTGTTAGCGGGCGTGTGTGCGTGTTTTTTAGTCGAGATGGAGTCGTCAACCAAGGCGTCATTGCGTAGCCGAGGCATTTTAGTTTTGGGATTGGGCGAAGTAGAGCTCGTGGATCCTAGCGTCGGTGCGTGCCATGGGATCGGGCGAGACAATTAGTTTAGGGATCGGACGAGATGGAGCTCGTGGGTCCTAGCGTCGGTGCATGTCGTGGGATCAGGCGAGTCAGAGTCGTGGATCCTGGCCTCGGTGCAGCCCGCGCAATCGAGGTTGTTAGTTAGTTTAGGGATTGGGCGAGCCGGAGCTCGTAGATCCTGATGGGGCGAGTTCGGGGTCGCAGACCTAGGCGTTTGGTGTGCAGTCAAAGCGTAGCCGAGTGGATGGGGAGAGTTCGGGGTCGCAGACCCAGGTTTTTGGTGTGTAGTTGAAGCGTAGCCGAGTGGATGGGGCGAGTTTGGGGTCACAAACCTAGGTTTTTGTTGTGCCTTGAGCCCCCGTGCCCTGTTGGGCTTTTGGTAGGGGTCGGTTTGAGTTGTGTGCATTACCCCGTCCTCGATTTCTCACAACCGGAGGGGCTAAGTTTTGTCCCTTGTCCCGATCGCTCGAGCTCGAGTGACGTGCTCGATGAGTTTGCTAACGGGTATGATCGAGTGGAATCTGGGTCTGTCGTTCGTGACGGGGTTGGCATAGTCCTCTTGTGATATTCCACTACTCCTTTACCTGTAACCCGATAGATGCCTGGGTCATTCCGGAGACTGACCCGGGTGGCCTGACGGCCTCCCCTCGATGGAGATTCTGTGGGCTTAGCAGAGGTTTAGGATCAAACGAGAAGGTTGAGATGACCCCGTCTGCTTTGGGGCAGATTGGGCGAGGGCCGCACGGGGCTCATCTGCATTTTCTCCCCTAGCTCTGTTTGACGTGGGGTGGCCTCGAGCCCTTCGTGGACCGGCCTTCGAATCCCGGTTGGTCGTTGCTCATGTCGAATGAGGCAACTGCCGCTTCGTGACGCAACACGGGGCGTTGTGATGCATTTCACTGCATATGTGATGCTTAGTTCCCGAGCCCCCAGACGATTCAAGGCCCGAATCGTCCAGGGGGCACGGGCGTATAGAATAAATGCGTGTATGTATGTATGAAATGATTATAAAGAAATAGCGGGGGTTGGTAGTGTTACCTTGATGACTCGAGTGACGGGGTTTGAAGAGCTCCAATCAGAAATGTCCGAACGGGACCCGTGCTCGTCGTTCATGACGGAGTTGGCATGGCCTATATGGGGCATCCCTTTGCTCTCTACCTGTCCCTCAGTGTGTTTTTCTGAGTTGTTCGATCGACTTAGGAAGCTCAATGGTCTCTCCTGGCGGAGACCCCGTTTTGGGTTTTTCCAAGTCCCGTCTAGGGAAGTGGAGGGTCGCCGCGTGCAGTGGTGCTTTGGTTCTTATGCCCGGCGTGCGGTAGTGGTGGGCCATGCCCAGGTCTTGTCCCATCTGATCAGGCGCCGTTCCGTCGGGCAGGGCGCATCTCATCGGTCAGGGTGTGTCCCATCTGCATTAAATGGGAAAGAGAGGATTTTTTGCTTCGTCGTTTCATCTTTCCCGATCGGCGCGCCTTCCCCAACTGCTACACTCTTTTTCTTAAGTAGGAGAAGGGAGAAGGTTTTCGCCCTATTCCTTCACCTATTCCTCATCTGTCGCCTCCTTTCCTTTTCCTTCTTGCCGAGAGCATTCTTGATAGCCGCGGTGGTTTCTAGGAAAGAAAAGGGAGAGAAAGAAAAGGGAGAGAGCGAGGGAGAAGAGAAAACTCACAAATCCTTTTGCGATCCTAGAGCGAAATGTTAGACTGGAGGTCGTCCACTGTGAGAGAGTCGGTGTTGAAGGCCTTCGCCGTGAAGGGGTTTCTATCGCCGAAGGAGGTGGCACACTGGAGGGCTCCCGGGAGGGAGGAGTTTCCACAACCTTGGCTCGATGAGGTGGTTTCCTTTCTCGCCTTCCATGAGCGTAGGTTAGGATACCATGTGCACTGGTTCCTGCGCGGACTCCTCAATGAGTGGGGTCTGGAGCTGCAACACCTTAATTCGACGGGGGTGCTGCACATCGTCGGCTTCGTCACCGTCTACGAGGCCTTCCTTGGGATGGAGCCGCACGCGAACTTCTTTGGGTGGCTGTTCTCTGGGCGAGCTCTGTCGGTGGCGAATCCGCTCGAGGTCGCGCCGGTGGGGGGTTTCGCCCTGTAGAGGAAACCGAGTGTGGGAGGCTCGTATCCCATGTACATCCTTTGTGACTCCAACTGAGGTTGGCACGGGGAGTGATTTTATATCAGGAATCCGATGGATGAGCCATTCCCGGCGTTCACCGGCGGGAGGCCGAAGAAGCATGATAGTTGGTCGTGGGGCTGTTCCCTTCAGGAGAAGAAGGTGGAGATCATCGAGGAGGAGCTCCGGAAGCTCATGCGACACGGCCTTGACGGGGTGCGGGTGTTCCACACCCTCTACCACCGCCAGGTTGCTCCGTTGGCAGAGATGGCACGACCGATGTGGAGGTATAGTGGCATGTCGGACTCTGATCATGCGTCGCTAGAGGAGCTGCCGAATGACGAGGTCTAGAGTCGCCTTGACCGTGTGCTGCAGCTGAAGCCCAAAGAGAAGGTCGATGAGAAGCCCGGACCTCTCAACGCCTCGATGGTGTCCAAACTGGTATGCTCCTCTCTATTTACTTCATGTTTTCCCCCTTTGCTTTCCTGCTTTTTTGATCTTGAGTCACCTATTGCGTAGGGGCTTGATGCTTACAGGTCCTGGCCGCACCTTCTGAAGGGGCCAGAGGGCACGGCTCGGCAGGCCGCGCAGAAAGAGGTGGCGGATGCCAGGAAGAAAAAGAAAGCTGAGGTGGCTCAGCGAAAGTATAAGGAGAAGGAGATTGCCCGGCGCGTGAAGGCCAGGGAAAATAAGAGCGACGTCGAGTTCGAGCTCGAGTCGGAGGATCCCACAGATGTGGATGACATGGTTTTCTCTGAGGAGGAGGAAAGCCGGGAGGTCGTTGTGACCTCAGCAGAGCATCGTGACCCTGCAGCGATGTCTGCTGGCGATGAGCGGGAGGCAGAGAGCCATGCCGTGGTTCCCTTTCCAAGGAAACATGCAGCGAGCGTAGACGCTGTTGGTGAACGGGAGGTGAAGCGGGCGCGGTCACTGCGCCCCTCGGTGGCATCGCCGGTCTCATCCCCGCCTGTCGCGGGCGCGACCGAGCAAGCTAGGCGGTCAGAGCAGCGGGCTTGCACCCGTGCGTCGCCGGGACCGGTGCCAGCACATGACTCGCAGTGGGAGGATGCCCCGCATACCACTCCGGTCGGTGCATCCCGAGCCAAAGGTCGCGGTGACCCACAGGCCGGGCAGGAGCTGGTCGGGACGACTCTGCCCCTAGCTGAAGTGAGGGGGCATGGGTCGTAGCTTGAGAGCGGTCCTCGCCCCCATTGATGCCGGGTCTTGGCTTCAGAGTCATGCTGCTTATCTCCTGGTATGTTTTTCTTTGTTTCTTTTCGATCTTGTTGTTGAGTCTTTTTTGGAGTATGACTGATCTGTACTCTTCGTCAGCAGTCGGGTGATGCCGGGGTTGAGTATCGCCCCAACTCCTATGTAGGAGGTTTGGAGGCCCACCCTGCAGCGCGCCGCAATGAGCGGTGGGGGGAACAGGGTGGTGGCGGTGAACCCTTCCCTTCTAGGGGTGGTGCTCCCTAGGTCGGTTGCTGGTATGGTGGCAGTGACGGCGACGACGCTGGTGGCGATCCCGGTGGTGACCACGGAAGCTTCGCCGGTGGTGTCTCTTGCGGCCCCTCCTCCACCAGCTACGGCGGAAGAGGAGACTGAGCCCCCTGTCTCACTGAACGGAGGGCTGCATGGCTCACCCTCGCGGTCGGAGCTGAAAATGCCAGGGGGAGACGCGGCCGGGACGGAGTTGGAACGCCCGTCGGCGGCTCGTGCAACTGACGTGGTGGAGCTACCGGTGCCGTCGCGGGAGCTAGCGGTGGTTCGGTCAGAGACTGGGCCCTCTAGCGGGCTACTGGAGGGTGATTTGGAGTGGCCCTGCCCCGAGGACCCATCAAAGGTGTGGTTCGTCCTTCAGGAATCCTAGGAGTGTCAGCTCTGGGACATCCTTGGGGGGAAAGGACTTGCCATGAAGTCCAAACTCGCCAACCTGTCGGTGAAGCTCGAGGACTCCCAGGAGTAGGTTAAGTCTGCCCAGCATTTAGTCAAGGTCGACCTGCAGCTCGCCATGGAGGTGAGTTTCCCGTATTTGTCCTTGACCTCTGAGTCTCTTGTTGGTTACCTCAACATGCTTGCTTTTCGTTTTCGTAGGGTCTGAAGGAGATGTCGTCCCGCAAGTCCCGCTTCCTTCGGATGGAGCATGCCCAAGTGGCTGAGCTTGAGCGTCAACTAGAGTCCGCCCGCTGCGAGTCCCAGGACCGGGTGATCGAGGTGACCACGGTGCGGGCGGAGGGGCAGCGTGCAGCGGAGTGGGCGACTGCCACCGAGCGGGGGCTTGAGGCTGCGAAGGCCCGCCAGGTGGAGACCGAGGTGGGGTTGCAGAAATTCCTGGTGGACACTGAGGCGGCGCTCCAAAAATCCATGGAGACCCTTGAGTCGGAGCGGAGCGCCTTGGTGTCAGCGCGAAACGCCTTGCGAGTCAGCGCGAAACGCCTTGCGAGTCGGCGCAAAAGGTCTTGGAGTCAGAGCGAAAGGCCCGGTCGGAGGCAGACCAGGAAGTGCTCGCGCTTCGGGGCTGGGTGATGGGGACAGAGGAGGCGAGCGCCCGGCTACGCGAGCAGGTGGCCCAGTAGGCGGAGGAGTTCTCCACCCTTGAGAACTTCTACCTCGGTACGTACCTTTTTCTGTTGTTCGTCACATTGGTTTCTTCCTTCAGTCTGTTTCTAAGCTTGTCGCCCTTGTTCCAGAGCTAGGCGGAAAGGTGAAGTCATTGGAGCGGGACCTGGAGACGGTCAAGGCGACTTTTGGTCGGAATGCAGAGGAGCTGGTCAAGTCCCTTGAAGAGCGACGTGCTCTCGAGGGAGAACTTAACCAGATCCGCAATGTTGCCTAGCTTGTCGTCTCGGAGGTCTTCGGGTTGGCGCCAAGTACTTGCGTGCCCGTCGTCTAGCTGGCGGAGGTGCCAGATGAGGTCCGGGCCCTTATCACAAGAGGGTTGTTCTATGGAGCATTGGGGGTGTTGACTTCAGTGGCGACGTACCACCCGAACCTAGACTTCACCACTATCTGCAGTAGGTATGCCGACGACTTGAGCACGGACGACATCCAATCGCTCGGGGAGAGCTTGCTACCACACGCAAGGTTGGTGGCAGAGCAAGTCTCTGCGCAGTGGGTGATGGATGTTCGCCGTGAAGACATGGCCGGAAGCGTGCATTAGGGGGACGTCGCCCAGCCTGCGGATGGCATGGAGCCTAGGTCGGTGGTGGACATCGCCCCAGCTTCAACCGAGCCGAATGTCATCCCGCCGGGGAGTGAGCAGCCTGCGCCTTCGCCGGTCGCATCGATAGTAGATGCCGTCGAGCCGCCCCAATAGTTTGTAAAGTATAAGTAGTTTAATAGATGCAAAAAGTTTAAGTTCGTGAATGAGCCCCTGTGTAGGCGTTCTTGTGTACTCAATGACTACAATTAGTTTCATTTTTTGTGGTGGATTCACTCTGTTCGGGGAAGCTTGTCCCTTCCGTTCCTTAATGTTTCCCTTAGCATAATTTTGTCTTTTATTCTTTCTTTCTGGTACTTGCCCGTTCGTCCCGTAGGCTGCAACCTTAGGAGCCTGGGGTGTGGCCCGTGAGGCTCAGCTGCTCGTAACCGTAGGTAGAGGTGTTGTGCGATCGGTCGGAATATTTTAAAGCAAAGCTACATAAGGCAAATTAAAGGAATGAACTACCATTTTGTTCAGGTAGGAAGGAGTTTCACCATATGATAGTAAACGAAAAAAGAGGTAGTAGTGCACCCTCGTGGAGCCCCCGAGCGACCCGGGCCGAAAAGTGTTCGGGTCGGGGTGCTCTTATAGGAGCAAACGCTAAGTAAACAATGGTAAGACTGAATTTTAGGGGAAGAAAAACAACATAGCTGTTCCAAGCATTTGGTGAGAATGTCGTCGTTGTCGTCCTTCAGTCAGTAGGCGTCCGGTCGGATCATTTCAACCTTCAGTCGTCCGGATCCTTGTCCGTTACGCCCCCTTTCTTGGCCGCTGCTTCTTCGCCTTCTTCCTTTGGCCCGTCGGCCTGTTGTAGAAGGCGCTTGAGGAGCTCGCAGTCCTTGTAGATGTGTTTGACGGGGTAGGCGTGGTTGGTACACGGGCTCTACATGAGCTCGTGGAATTGGGCCGGAAGGTCCTGTTGGGGCTATTTGCCCATGTGATCAGCCGTGACGACCAACGCGGAGTTGGCCGGTCGGCGGTGATCTTTTCTGTTCTTTTTCCCCCTCTGCGTGGAGGGGCCCTCATCCTGATCTTGGCGCTTGGCCTCGCCTTTGCCTCAGCCTCCATTGGAGCGCTATGGGAGCGGCGCTCGCTGCATGCGTTGGTCAAAGGCCCATGGTCCCAGGCCATCCGGGCTAGGACTCCGGTCGTTGCTGCGAGCGTCTTGGTTTGGCCCGAGCCGCTCGTATACTAGAGCTCGGTGCGGAGTGGTCGTCAAGACGCGGTGTCGATGCGGCCTCTTATGCCGTGCTTGGTGGTTGTAGCGGTGAGCGGGTGGAGCAACTCATCTGCTGTGTCCCCATTCTCCTTGTGGGGAGTGAGGCCATGAGTCAGTGTCGCGATACGGAGCTCTCTACCTGTTGAACGGCGGCGGTCTCCACTAGTGTCCGGAGGTTCCCACTTGTCGGGAAGGTCGCGCAGAAGCATTGTCGCAATGGCGATGTTCTGATTGGCCCGAGCGAACTGTGGGGGATCGTTTCCCCTGTCCATGGTGTTGCGCTGGACCCGACAGGAGTGACCCCGGGCGTCGCTCGCCAGTTTATGCGCACGGGACGCAGTGTGGTGCGCCGAGCATGCTGGCGCAATCATTGGTTGGTGCAGCCACTGTTGTCATGGTTCCTTGTCATGCTCCTATGAGAGTGCGAGGGTCTCCGCATGAGGGTCTAGAAGGGTGTGAGTCTGCAAGGACTCTGTTACCACCTGTGGCTGTCTCGGAGTGTCCGTCATAGCACACTTTCAGGACAGACGGTGGCTAGGTGCCACATTGTCGATGCTGGAGCCGTCACTCTCAACGTCGTCATCCATGAGGTTGAGGAAACAGGTGGGAGCATAGCTCGCCATCCCCATGAATTCGAACATGAGAGGGGACGGTGCCAGCATCCTTCGGAGCCCCCGGGCATACGCGTCCACGGGAGACGTGAGACCGTAGGGGAACCGGTCGTATGGTGGTCGCGGTGGGGACAACGGGGTCCCTCCGGATAATTGGCAGAAGATAGAGAATAGCAAGTTAATAACATGTACATTACTTACAGCGGGGTTTGAGCAAAGAGTTTGCTCGGGATGAAATGCAGATGCCTCATCGTTGAGGTCGTCGTGTGTCCCAGAGACGATGGAGGGCGCCCCTCCGACGGGCGCCAGAACGAGTGCCTCCTCGCGGAGGTGTAGTACATCGAGCCGGTCGGTGACAAAGTCTAGGCTTCCAAGGAGGAAGGTCTGGGATGACTCGAAGATGGGTGGAACCTACATCCCAACAAGTGGGAGTGTGGGAAACTCCAGTGAGCCGAAACGAATCGTATCGCCTGAGCCCACTATGGCGATGATGGTGGAAAAGTGGGCCATTTCGATGACCAAAAAGTGTTGAACGTACAACGTCTTCCCCATGGACGACGCCAACTGTCGGTGCAGAAAGTGACCAACAAGTAATTATTTGTAGTTTTGCCGTACGTTGTGATCGGAGGGGGCCTAACACTCAATGACATAGGGTTTATACTTGTTCAGGCAACTTGCCCTACGTCCAGTTTGAGTCGGTCGGTGACTTTATTCCTGAGCCCAGGTGCTCGAAGTTTGCAGTGGGGTTACAAATGAGAAGGAGAAAGATGGGGGTAGAAGAGGTCCGATCGGACTTCGGTCGGAAGGGCTGAGAGTGACAAGAGCTCCGCTATGGGCTAAGTATTTGAGCATGTGCTCGTGGTTCGAACCTGGTCATTCTGCTGTTGTGTGCTAGTGAACTTGATCGATCTAATGGATCTGGAATGACTTGAATCTGCCTAGGAGAGAGCGCATCCCCTTTATAGATGAAGGGGATGGCCTTACAAGTGAGAGGGAGAGAGTACGTATGCTATTGAGCCTTGTTTCCCACGACGGCGGGTACAGGATGATGTTAGGCACCCACAATACTGTTGAATGTCAGATGCATATTGGAGGTGGTGTTGTCTTCTTTGGGTATGGTAGACTTCAGCGCCCACCAGACTGTTGATACCTGGAGGCATGCAAGGGGTTTTACCATGTTCGTCTGGTATGGTAAAAGCCAGCGCCCACAACACTGTCGATGCCTAGAGGCATGTGGGGGGGGGGCTCACCATATGGGAGTTAATGGCATCCACAATACTATAGGGAAAATGTCAGCGCCTACAACACTGTTTGGGCTCTGTTGTGATAGGGAGGTTGCAGAGTACGGTCCCTAGTATCGTGGTTTGACTTGTGTGCCCTACCTTACTTTCTCTGTTCGTTTCCTGGTCCTTTCCGAGCGGGCGTCCCCGGTCGGTTGGTCCCAGTCGGCTCTGATTGCGCAAGTCGGAGAAGAGCAGCGAGCAGGGTTTTGGTGTACCTCGGTTGGTTGGACCCAGTCGGTCTGATTGCGCAAGTCGAAAGTAGTGCTTTGGCCAGACCTTCCGGTTGGAGAGGCCGTCTAGAGGTGGGCTAGAGACCGAAGTGAGCTCTCCGGTCGGAGAGGTGGGCCGGAGTCAGAAAACGAGCGCCGCTCCTCCTCGGCTAGACCTTCGGTCGGTGATTGGATCGCCCTTCTGGCCTATTGTTTAGGTACTTGGGTCGGCCCATGAGTTATGCATTTGTTTGCTTGGGCCAAACCTTTGTTGGGAGGCCGGTCCGTGAGGGACCCCGAGTTTATGAACCCGACATTAACTCTCTTTTGAAAATTTTATAAAAGTTTGAGGCACTGTGGGGATCTTCCCCACATTCTTTTCGGTCAAAAAATATGCGCCGAATAAGTATATCCTCATATTCATCTTATCATACATGATTATTTCTATTAAAAATAATCATCAAAAAGTATCTAGTGAAATCATTCACAATCACAAATCCATATTTGTTTCCACCAATGCTAGTGTATGTAGTTGGTCCAAATAAATCTATGTGCAACAACTCAAATACTTTAGATGTGCTCATCATGCTCTTCTTAGGATGTGTGTTACCAACTTGCTTTCTGGCTTGACATGCACTACAAAGCTTATTTTTCTCAAATGTGACATCCTTCAAGCCTCTAACTAAGTCATACTTAATCAATTTGGTTAATTGTTTCATTCCAACATGACCAAGCCTTCTATGCCATAACCAACCCATGCTAGACTTAGTGAGCAAACATGTTGACAATTGAGCTTCTATAGCATTGAAATCAACCAAGTATAGATTCTCATATCTAAATCCTTTGAATATCAAGTTAGAACCATCTACACTTATGATCTCTACATCGTCCACACCAAATATGCACTTGAAACCAAGATCACACAATTGAGCTACCGACAATAGGTTAAAGTTCAAGCTCTCTACTAGTAGCACATTAGAAATGCTCAAGTCATTGGATATTGCAATCTTACCAAGACCTTTGACCTTGTCTTTGCCATTATCACCAAATGTGATACTATCAATCCCATTGCTCTCATTTGCATTGATTGAATTGAATATTCTTGAATCACCGGTCATGTGTTGTCTGCACCCACTATCAAACACCCAATGCCTTCCTCCGGCTTTATAATTGACCTATAAAAGAAGATCAATTCTTTTTAGGTACCCAAACTTGGTTGGGTCGTTGAAGGTTAGTTACCAAGGTCTTTGGTACCCAAATGACCTTCTTCTTTGGGCATACAATTGGTGTACCAATGAACTTAGCCTTCACACCATTAGCACCCTTAACAAGCATGTGACAAGAATCAAATCTAATTGAGAATACATTATGTTGCTTGTTCTTGTTAGTCTTGCAATATTGCTCTATATGCCTAACTTGCTTGCATCTATTGCAAAATCGACCATTGTCCTTCACAAAGCTAGCTTTGAGAGTGACAAAGGCCGCCTTGCCTTTCTTAGGGGTATAGCCTAATCTCTCTTTGTTGAGAGAAAACCTTTGGCTACCCAAGCACTTTAGCAAGCGGGCATCTCCACCATAGGAATTGCCTAAGGCACGAGTGAGCTCATTCACCTCCTTATTGAGGGTCTTATTTTCCACAATTAGTGAGGCATCACAAGTGAAACCATCACTCAAAGGTGAAGTAGAAGTGGAAGTGATACAAGAGGGGTTAGTGGGAGCGACAACAATAGGCTTATAAAATGATTCATCAAGAATATCATATGTTAGTCCCACATCATATGACACAATCACTTGTTCCTTCTTGGCTTCCTCCTGTTGACTTGCTCAAGGAGAGAGGAGTGAGATTTTTCAAGCTTAGAGTGAGCTTTGCCAAGCATCTCATGGTCTTCCCTTAGACTCTCATAAGAAGCGTTGAGCTCATCAAAGGATTGCTCAAGAGATTTGATCTTCTTGCATAATTCTTTATGCTCCTTTCTCTTCATCTCAAAGCAAGTGTACACTTGCTCACACATGTCCAAGAGCTCCTCCTTTGTGTACTCCTCATCACTCCTACAATCATCACTTTCATAATCATTATCACTCACATCATATTTTACCTTGGTGGGCTTTGCCATGAGGCAAGTCGATGGAGTGTCGAAGATGGTGGGCTTGTTGTTGATGGCGATGCTTGCTAGTGCCTTCTTGAGTGATTTCTTGCCATTATCATAGAGTCATCACTATCCAAAGAGCCATCATTATCCTAAGTGATCACATAGCCTCTACCCTTCTTCTTTTGGAAGGTCATCTTTTTCTCCTTGTTCTCCTTCTTTTCTTTCTTCTCCTTCTTATACTTTTTCTTTTCATCCTCATCATTGTCACTATTGTAGGGACAATCCGCTACAACATGATCAGGGCTCTTGCACTTGTAGCATCTCCTCACATAGACCTTGTTGTGATCTCTTCTCTTTCTTGCACCATAGCCATTCTTCTTCATGAATTTGCCCATTTTGCGCACAAATAGAGTCATAGCCTCATCATCAATGTCACTAGTATCTTCTCATCACTTGATTATTTATTGGACTTGCCCTTGTTCTTGGATGATGAGCTAGCCTTGAATGCTACACTCTTCTTCATGTCTTCATCTTCCTTCTTCTCATCCTTGTCAATCCCCTCCCTTTCCACATGGTATCTCTCTTGTGTCATGACATCACCTAGTACTTGGTTAAGGGTAATCTCCTTCAATCCTCCTTTTATGATGAGCAATCTCAATATCTCAAATCTTCAAGGTAGGCACATCAAGAATTGATGAGATACATCATCATCAATAATCTTCTCACCTAATGCCTTCAAATAATTGACAATCACTTACAATCGATGGAACATCACCAGAATGCTCTCATCACCCTTCATCTTGAAGCATGTCAACTTGTCCTTAAGAATGTACAACTTGGCACTCTTCACCGCCGGTGTGCCCTCATAAGTCTCCTCCAATCTCTTCCACACTGTAACAACCTAGGTTTTGCAATAACCCAAAAATCTAAACTTAAAAATTTTTCTAACAAAACCCATGCATGGTGAGTGTGCATACTAGGAAACCACCCTTGTAGCCGCACAAGTATATCCCATGCTAGCATGTTTGAGCATTTGCATATTAAACAACTTGTGAGTTGCTTCTTCATGATTTTATGTGATGAAATAAAATCAAGAACACCTTTTAAATAACTTGTGTGTGTTGCCAACCCTTGGCTTAGACCCTAGGACCCTAGATGACCCCTAGAGGACCCCACTAGGATGTATATATGCTGGCAACACATGTATACATGTCACTATTGTAGGGACAATCCGCTACAACATGATCAGGGCTCTTGCACTTGTAGCATCTCCTCACATAGACCTTGTTGTGATCTCTTCTCTTTCTTGCACCATAGCCATTCTTCTTCATGAATTTGCCCATTTTGCGCACAAATAGAGTCATAGCCTCATCATCAATGTCACTAGTATCTTCTCATCACTTGATTATTTATTGGACTTGCCCTTGTTCTTGGATGATGAGCTAGCCTTGAATGCTACACTCTTCTTCATGTCTTCATCTTCCTTCTTCTCATCCTTGTCAATCCCCTCCCTTTCCACATGGTATCTCTCTTGTGTCATGACATCACCTAGTACTTGGTTAAGGGTAATCTCCTTCAATCCTCCTTTTATGATGAGCAATCTCAATATCTCAAATCTTCAAGGTAGGCACATCAAGAATTGATGAGATACATCATCATCAATAATCTTCTCACCTAATGCCTTCAAATAATTGACAATCACTTACAATCGATGGAACATCACCAGAATGCTCTCATCACCCTTCATCTTGAAGCATGTCAACTTGTCCTTAAGAATGTACAACTTGGCACTCTTCACCGCCGGTGTGCCCTCATAAGTCTCCTCCAATCTCTTCCACACTGTAACAACCTAGGTTTTGCAATAACCCAAAAATCTAAACTTAAAAATTTTTCTAACAAAACCCATGCATGGTGAGTGTGCATACTAGGAAACCACCCTTGTAGCCGCACAAGTATATCCCAAGCTAGCATGTTTGAGCATTTGCATATTAAACAACTTGTGAGTTGCTTCTTCATGATTTTATGTGATGAAATAAAATCAAGAACACCTTTTAAATAACTTGTGTGTGTTGCCAACCCTTGGCTTAGACCCTAGGACCCTAGATGACCCCTAGAGGACCCCACTAGGATGTATATATGCTGGCAACACATGTATACATGTATTGGAGCCCTAGGTGTAGTGTGGAAATAGAAATAGAAATAGAAATAGAAAAGGAATTGGAAAATGGAGGGAAATAGAAAAAGGGAAAGCAGCCTAGCCACAGCAGGCAGCCCAGCCCCGCCGGCCCATGTCGCCCGCACAGCCTAGCTGTAACACCCCTGGTGTTACGAGCTTGCTTAGCACCAAGATTTAGGTCCGAGGGGGATTAACCTAACAAGTTTTTGGGTTTTAAAAATTTATAACGCAAGTGAAATGATAAGTGAATCCTATATGACTCACTTTTGTAGACTCAAATAAATATCCAAGTTAACTTACTGGGTGCGTAAAAGTGCTAATAAAAATCCTAATGAGAAAAATGGGATAAGTCGTTTTAATTGTTTAACATAAAAAACAATTTATATAAACAAAAATAAAATATAACTTGTGTGTAATACTTAAGTAAAGATGACGAGCAAGTGGTGTAGTTGAAGACACAACTTTAATTTATGAAAATAAATGTTGTTAACTAGTGTTCTTGCGAGCTCAAAAATCAAATTCGAAGTTAAGATAAGCTCTTTTCGTTAAGTCGGCAAACACTTGAACTATTGTTTAAAATACTATTTTTGATGAATTATATTGAGCAAAATAGTTAAATGGTGCTTAAATATTTTGCTCCTATGGGTTAGTATAAGGTATGGGCTAGTGCATGAAATACTTGTTGGTAGCAGTTAATAGGGTTTATGCCTTTTAAAAATTGTAACAAAAGTGTTAATTCGAACTGAACCTTAACTTTTCTTAGTATGGGAAAATTAGTAAGACAATGCTATTTTAACATTTAATTTCTAACAAAAATGTTTAAACACTAGATCCATGTTTTTGTACTGTTGGTTGCTTCTAAGTAAGCACTTGAGCATGTTGTAGGTCGAAGTTGTGTTGGATGTCACGTTGCTCTCGTAAAAATTGCCTAAAACTCCTTAGAACGCGCTGTAACCACGTTGTTGGCGCTCTGTTCGTGAACCGACACTCTAGCGACGAGCTCATGTTGGCATCTTTTTATCTCCCTCTATGGTTGCTAAATGGTCGTGACGATTGCTTCGCTATATGACTGGCAGTGTTGGCTATGGGTTAGCAAAATTGGTTGAGTTTAAAATACGTGCATGGCACCGAGTGTAGCCGCTCGGCCTAAGTCCGCGGTCACCGAGTGTGCGGATGCTGTGGGCGTCGGTCTCACATTGTGGTCGGGTCACGGCCGCGGACCAGCTCGTTTGCACGAATGGTGCCATGTAGCGCCTCGGCTTGGCGTTGGCCGGCCCCGGCTAGCCGCGGTCTGGCTCCCGCTGTGACGTGCACTGGGTCGAGCCGAGGCTGCGGCTACCATCGCTCTGTCAATGTGGCGTCTGCCTCACCCCTCGTTTCTCCTACCGCGTCGAGGCTCTGGGCAGGTGTCATTACCGTCGCGTCTAGGCCAATGACCTCGGTCGCAGGGGCAATGGTGATGTCCCTCTGCCATGCTTGCCCCCGCTAGCCGACGCCGGTGTGCCTGCTTAGGTCTGGCCATGCCATTCTGAGTGCTTTGTGCCAAGCCTCGAGGTCTCATCGTCCGTACACATAGGCTCGTACTACTGCCACCATTGAGCGAAGCCACCCATCTTAACTTGCTCGGGTTCACTTGTGTGCCCTCTCCATGACCGCACGGTGTGCTGAGCCACCGCTCCTCTTTTCCTCCTAGCGCCAGTGGCTTTGCTGTACAATTCCTCGCTCTAGCGGATAGCTTAGGAAGTAGGCTAGCCGCCTCTTCCCCCTCAAGCTCGGTCATGCCCTACCGACCAACAATTTAGCCTTTTGCTCGTCACCGGTCATGGGCATCGCCGAATCGGTAGGTTGGGAGGTAAGGCATGTAGGAGTGGTAGCAGTTCGATTGCTCATAACCCTGAGCTTGCCTTGACTCCCTCTATCCGGTGCTCGCACCATTTTGCTAGGGCACTTGCCGGAGACGTGGTGACGCATGGGTGTCCATCCCGGAGCACTGCCGCCCCAGCGGCTCACACATGGCCAGACCATCTCAGCGCTTCCCTGCTTCAACCGTTAGGAGGGCATACACCACGGTGAGCTACTGATGCTTCTCTACCATCTCTACCTTTCCGTGAGGGTGTAGGCTTGCCGAAACAGTCGCGCCGCAACCACGGATAGCCGCTCACCGCTGCAGCGCGTGACAATGCGCCTCCGTGTCCCTAACCGCCACCCATCGTAGCGTGTTTAGCCGTAGATGGTGACCCACTAGCAAAATGGGTCCACGCAGGCCCCTGGTGGCCGGAGTGGGCGCCTAGTGCCGTCGCTCGCCACGCCCATGTGCACGGGGTGGCCGGGGGTGCGTGCGGGGAAATTTGAAAAAATCCAGGTGGTTAAGTGAATTCGCCAGAGAAAGGAAGAAATAATATTAGGACCTAGTTGTGGTTCAGGAAAAGTTTGAGGGCTCATTTGCTAAAGTGCCAGCATGAGCTCCCCGCAGTGGGCCGTCTCGCGCATGGGCTGGGCTGCTGGGCCGAATGGTGGCCACCGGCCCTTTTCCTTTTCTAAGCATTTTCTAATTTAGTTTCTAAGGTAAACTTGTAAATTCAATATAAAATTATGTAGTTAACCAAAAATTGTGAAACCAATTTTGTTAGGTTCCTAAAATTATGACCTATCTCCTAGTATATTTTGTTCACATAGTTTTATAATATTTTTAGAAGTGATCTAATTAATTTGAGATGCTTAATATTGTTAAGACATAAACTTGAAGGAATTTTTGTGATAAATTGGTGATAATGTTGGCTCTGAAACTTTCACAATAAATTTCTAACATTATTTGGGGCTCACTGTAATTTTTGTAGCTCCATAATAATTAGTTTGCTAAGGTAGCTAAATGAGCCTTAGTTCAAAAAAAATATATTTAATAAATAAAATGCCAAAACACCTTGGGATTTTAGAACTAGAACATTTTTCTAGAGACAAAGCCTTACTTGACAACGTAGATAAGTAGACTAGTACGTTAGTCATTAAAAGTAGCTCGTTAGCTTGCGGAGCGTAATTGTATTTTAGAGTTGTAGTTGCCGTTGATTATTTACATCTCTGCATTACATTCACGTATATCATAATAGGAACAACGATGAATCATGGAGTCGACCAAAGTAGCGGAAAGATGGTGCCTTGATGATCGTGTCACCAATGGAATGCTAATCTTTGGTTATATCTTGCCCAGGCAAGCCCTGGTGCATAACCCCTATTATTCTACACTTTATTTTATGCTTGTGCATTAAGTTTTAAGGAGTTGAATGAAAACCACTTGCATATATATATATATCCTTATTCTACGAGTCTTACTAGTATGTCAGGATCATGTAGATTGCTATGCTATAGGATTCGGTAGATGTCGAGTGATTTCCTGCCACTCGCGAGAGATATGAAAGATATTATTGTTGTTATTATCATATTACTATCACATGGAATATATATATCAGGATGATAGTTGGAGACTGGGCATAATGGTACTTTGGATCTGGACTTAGTTAGTCATTCGAGTGAGGCTAGGATTGCGCTTGTTCTGCCTATGTCGATTGAGGATCGTCCATTGCTGTGGATGGTAGTCAGGTCATAGACTTATTATCCTATGCACATACTTGCTTATGAGAGCGGGAAGGCTTGTTGCGCTCTTGTCATGGGTTCTGACTCTTTTCGGACTGACAGATTGGAGGCGGTGAAAGGTGGAGGTCTAAGCACCATGCTGAGACCGGGTCTCAAGTGTGGGGGCTTGGAGTCCAAGTTTGGACAGGGACCTAGACCCTCGACAGGAGTGAAATGGATTGGTCTTGTTTGTGCCTAGGGTATAAGCGAGGCGTGTGTTTTGGGGTATACAGCTGGGATACATTGGTTCACGAATCATTGTTTCTGTGAGACGGTACGACTTGGCTATGGTGTAGCACCGTAGTAAGAACTAGAATAGTAAAATGGTTCTAATTGCTCACCACATGCTTGTAAGTAGCATAAGAGCTTACATAGAATGGATAGTTAATGAACTAATGATGACTGCTAATAAAATTTAATATAAGGACGCACATTTAGTAATGCTTCCGCAGATGCAATAACCCACAAGCCAAATAAGCCTTGCATATCCTTGGAGTCTTTTATTTTCCTCCTATCAGGTAAGTCTTGCTGAGTACAATCGAGTACTCAGGGTTTTATTCCCCCTGTTGCAAGTGATCGTAGGATACATAAAGCTGACTCTTGTGTGTGGAAACCTCCTGGTGGGCTCAGAGAGGATTCCTTTCATGCTACGACCGTTGTGTTTATTTATAACCCTCACTAATTTTTTTATAAGAAAAGATGTAAAATCTGCTAGCATCTCTCGTATATAAATGTCCACTATGTTAATACTTCACCATGTCATTAAATTAATCTTTGTTTCCACAATAACTCTGATAACATTGTTATATTCTGCTGTTATAATCAATTGAGGTAATATTCTATTACTATAATAAAGTGATGTAAGAAATGACTTAAGAATGTTGTAAGCTGTATTCTCTCATTTTTGATCCTTATAGAAAAATGTGGATTTTCAAGTTCTCCCTTGGGGTGTGCTCGATGGAACTGTGTAGTTTAGTGTCCTCTCTTGAGTACTTAGTGCCTAATGGAAGACAAGAACTCCTAGGAGGCATTAGATTAGGCGGTTCTGCCATACTAGCCACACACGCCCTCGCACGAACCGGTGCTGGCCCAGCAACCCGGCCTAGCAGCCCGCCCATGCCTACGCTCACGCTGGCGCAGTCGGGCGCCCAGCAATGGCCTACGCCCGTGCCCCACGTCGCGACATGCCGCCGTCTTCTTTTTTCGCAGCCGCTGACAGGTGGGACCCGCTTGTCATCCCCTTCTCCCGGCACCCTCCTCTACTTTTGTGAATAGAGCAAAGCACCGATGCTAGAGCATTTTTCCTGGTCCCATGCTGCTCACAGTCGTTCACCCTTGGGCCGTTGGCCACGAACGCGTGGATGTGCGCCACGTCCAAGATCCACGACGCCCGCGCCCACCTCTAGCTCGCACCCATGCCAAGTGACGTCACCATCGTGGCCCCACACCGCTGACGCCACCTCGTCCTACCCTTGACCGCCGTAGTTTTGAATTGGGAGCACCCGCGGGCGCGCAACCACCCCACGCACCCCAAAACCCTAGCCTTGGGGGCTTAATCACCCTACACGTGGCCTACCCCCTCTCCCCGCCGCTCACCAATCGCCATGGCGATGGCCTCCCTATAAGAGGGCACCCCTAATGCCCTAGCACCCTTCCTACACCCACGAGCCACCACAATGCTCTAGAGGAGAAGAAAGAGGAAGGAGAAGGAGGGAAGGAAGGAGCCGAGCCCGTCGGAGTAGCCCGAGCTCGCCGGAGAAGAAGATGGCGCCTCGATCGTCTTCCTCACAGTAGCGGTTGGGCACTGCACTGGTACTTCTTGCCATGGCCTCGACTCACCATTGCACCACCATCCTACCTACCCCACCACTAGGTGAGCCCCTGACACCGCTCTCCCGTGCTCATCGTTGTGGACATGCCACGGCCACGCGACCGTGTTCTCCCCCTTGGGAGGGCCAAAGGTCGGCCTTTTTGCCATTGTGATGCACCCCACATGCGCGCACACACACGAGCCAAGGACTAGCCCTACCAAGCCATTGGTGCTTCTGAACACCAGCGCCTACATGTCACACTTGCCACGGTCGCCATGGCCTGTGTCCGCCGTGTCGCCACCTCGTTTCGGCCACCTCGAGCCTATAGAGGAAAAATGACCACCCAGCGAGATCTGCCTCACCGAGGGACATGACGTGTGCTAGGTAGAAGGGGAAGGAGACCCATAGGAGCCACTGGCCATGTTCTGCCTCACCGGAGCCGCACGCCTCCCATGCCGCCGCCGTGTTCTCACTGATTCCGGCCGCCTCGCGACACGAGGAGGGGCCGATGATGTCCGCCGTCACCCCACAAACATAGACATATAGGTGGATGAGCCTAGGGCCTGCCCTACCCCTAGATTCCTCTGAGCCAAGAGCATGCTGGAGCTCCGCTGTGTCTACCACCTCGCTACGAACTCCATCGTGGACTCTGGTCATCGGTGTCGCCTCCTACAGCACCCCGGTGACCCCAATTAGGTAAACGGTAGCCGGCATCGAGGAGACCGTAGCCACTGCCTGAGCCCCTTTTGACCCCACTGAAGACACCATGGAGCCCATGAAAACCCCATTGGCTATGCCGAGCGCGTCTCGCATGCTCTTTGCACCGTTATCGCACCACCGAGCCCATGCTGTCGCCGTGCACCGCTACCAGACCTCATCGGTGGCCAAGGTGCCACCTTTATTGCCCCACCATGCATACACTAGCCCATAGAGGCCCTAGGAGGCCATAGCGACCCCACCGAGTAACCATCGAGCCTCGTCGGGTGACTTCGTCGCTGGCAAACACGAGCGAGAAGACGAGCCCCATCCCAGCGACCTTCCCTGCACTCAATGCATTGTGAACCGTAGAGAAGAGAGGGAGGCATGGACAAGGTCCACCATGGACCCTCTTTGTGGTCCATAGACCCACGCCTCCCGGACCACCATGAGCCACGCGTGTAGACCAAGCCCAGTAGGAACCTAGCTACGCCACGTGGCCGCCTGCCTGGGTGACACGTGTCCGGGCCCAGCTCAGCCTAGACCGGCCCAACCCAACCCATTAGTCGGCCCGCCTAGCCCAGCCTGAGCCTGGTCAACCATTGACCGTGACCCGGTCCCACCTATTAGTGACCGTAGCCACCTCGCTCAATCCGGATGTGCCACGTGTCAGCCTCTAGATGTTCCTATTCTTTTTCTTTTTTTCAAAAAATGATTTAAACTTAGAAAATTCATAGAAAATTCATACGACCTCAGAAAAATATGAAACCAGTGTCCAAATGTTTCTAAAAATGAGCTCTATGTCATAGGCTTGCGTTGAGTGCATTTGGATCTTTTGAATTTCTGTTACTTCTTTGTAATCATCTATAGGAGTCGCTTATCGTGGCTATATGTCTTGTTTGATAGACTTGGAGGAGAGTTATACTAAGGAGCATGACCCTGACTACACTAAGGAGCTTGGAGGCAACCTTCTAGGTGCCACATCCCACCCAACCTTGTAGAATTCTGTTAGACATGCTATAATGTAGATGCTAGTGCTTTACTTTTATGTAAATGATCTGTAATAGGTTGCATGGTAGAATTGCTTGTGAGCCATTACCTTGTCACAACCTATACCCTGCACACCCACTATTAGGTTAGACACTCACTTACTTGCTACTACTTCTACTACGCATTATATCTATGATGTGATGCTTAGTGGAGGATTTTATGTGAGTGGTTAAGGCACTGGGTGCTGGTAATATGGTAACAACCAGGGAGATCTTGACGTGTGTTTTGGGTGTGTGGTGAGGGTTGAGTTGATCGGGCAGGGTCTTACGATGAGTCATTAGATGAGTCTTGCCAGGGAGGTACGACCTGGGCATCCCCTACGAGTGGTACCTGAGGCGGGTGCATGTGAGATGAGGAAATCTTGGGGTGGAGTGTGTTTGTGGGATGAAGCCCTGGGATGGAGGTGCCATTGAGGCATGGGGTGTTGGTTATCCCCTTTGAGAAGATATCTTGTCTGGCCCCCCTAAGGACTGGTATGTTAAGAGAACCGAATCATAGGACCCTACGTGCACGCCACTCATCCCTAAATGGGCGAGGGATGGATGCTGACCAGCTAGGATGGTGCCACTACTACTAGTTTGGAAGTGGATAGTGTAGGGAGGTACGGGCATGTGGCCCACACCCTCCTAAGACAGCATAGTGACCTCTAGGGCCTAGTACTATGTCTCACAGTCTCAGCATGTCGGTGGACTCTGGGGTGGCCTAGGGCTGAGTGGTAGGGTGGCATCACACCGGTTGGAAGGTAGCTTGATATCAGCCTAGGTGGGGCACTGTCAATGATGGCGATCTTGTGGTTCCAGGTGTACACGCTCTGTAGAGTTGATCAATCTATACATATAGCCGTGTCCTCGAATATGGACATTCCTATGACCTAATCTTCCCTTGATTAGTGAGTGGAGTAATTTCTTCTCTCCCCTAGGTTCTTGTGTTGGTTTTCGGCTTTGGACGATGAGGAAAGGTACGAGCGGGAGTCGTTCTTGTCACCTAGAGAGTGTGAGAGTGGTGAGATGTATGTGATCAGATGGGAGGACGTGTGGATGAGATGGGTTAAAACTTGATGAATTATTATTAAAACTTGACATACTCGCATAGGAAACTATAGTCACAAATAGGTCTTTTGCTTTACCCTTGCATTCCACCACCACAAAGCAAACACAAAGCATAGGGTGGGAGCCAGTGGCCAGTACAAATCATACTGATAATTGTTTGATAGGTTTCGAGCCTGAGTACGACTACCAGGGAGACGGTTGGGAGGATTAGAGGTCTTGTTCCTGCGCTCAAATTTGGTTGAGAAGATGGAGTCGACATTCGCTGCCTTTCTACTTGATGTTGTTCTGGATGCTGTATGCTCTGAGTGATTCCACAAAGTGGTGATGTAATAATGAGTAAACCTTGTTATTTGTACTCTCTTTAAGACAGGTATTCAATGTATGACTATGATATCGACTGTTATTTGACAATGTGATGGGATGATCACCTGAGACTTATCACGTTATACTTTGAATCTATGAATTTCCCTTCGAGAAAATCAGGATCGTTTCACACACCTCACTAGCTTTCTCACAATCCTTGATTTGCTCAAACACTTTGGAATCAATGGCATTGTAGATGGTGTTGAGAGCCATTGTGTTGCATTGCTTGTTGGCCTTGTCGGTGTTGGTGAGATTGTTCGAAATAAGAATCACATAGTCACTCTTGGTCACATCTCACATTTGATCATTAATTGAACCAAGATACATCTTCATCTTTCTCTTCTAATAATCATAGCATGTGCCATCAAAGAACGGTGGTTTGTCCCTCACATGGTTGAACACAACTTGAGCCATAATTTGACACCAAGGTTGTTAAGCCTTCAATCAAATGGTGACCATGGCTCTGATACCACTTGAAAGGTCCTAATATGGCTAGAGGGGGGGTGAATAACCTATATAAAAATCTACAATATCACTAGAGCAATTTGATCAGTATGACAAAAGGCGAAATGCAAACTTGCTCTAGCTCTACATGGGTTGCAAGCCACCTATCCAACAATTCTAGTTGCTATGATCACTAGGCACACAAGAAGCTAAGTTGCTACTCACTAAGAGCTCTCAAACTTGCTACACTAAAGAGCTCTACTAGATGATCTTAAGTGTCGGTGTTTCGTACAAGCACCGACAAGTAAATTTATAGTAATGCGCGCTAGGCTCGGATGGTGCGCTAAAGGACACAAGATTTATACTGGTTCGGGCTGAATATCCCTACGTCCAGTTTGTTGCTGCTCGTGTTATTAGCACCGTGAAAGGTTCATAGTAGGGGATACAAACGATCGAGAGAGGGACAGGTCCCAAGTCTCTGATGGAAGGGTCGAAAGGAGGCCAAGAGCTTGGTAGCAGCTTGACTGTGTGTGTGTCTTATGTCGTTTAGTCTCTCCATTTGTTGGAGGAAGCGCATCCCCTTTTATAGATGAAGGGGCTAGCTTTACAAGGGTGAGGGCTTAGGATGCGTACTCTACCTAGTCTTGTGGCTCACGTCTACCCAGCCTGGTTTCTCATTCTGATGGGCACGAAAGGATGATAAGCGCCTACAATACCGTCGATGCCTCTGTAGAATGTCAGGATGGTTACAGAATACTGCCCTGCACAGGGTATGGGCTGCAGTACAGTGGTTTTGACTTATGAACCTTGCCTAGCCTTGCTCCGCATGCCTTCTGGCTCCTATGAGTCTCTATCGGAGGGATGTGGAGTTGAGGTCCGGAGTAGTGCTGTGGGCAAGGTCCTTTGATTTGGTGGACCCAAGGGGTCGGGAAGCGGGCGGCGCTCCCTTGGGTCCATAACGTGGTGATGGCATGTCCGTCATTCGTGGAGATCACAAATCCTTTTCTGGAGTGTAGTGGTTGTCGTGTATCTTCGTTGGGTTCCGTGTCCTAGAGCTGAAGGCGGCGCCTACAACTCTACAAGGTGAGGAGCACGCGCCTACAATACCTTTTGGGCTCTGCGGCGCTCGGAAGGGTCTAAAGCACCTGTCCAGTCGTTCCCTGGCAGTACCTTTCCTGCCGGGGTGTAGGGTATGGTCCTTGAAGCTGTGGTTGACCCGAACGTCTTGTCTTGCTCTGTACCCATCATCGTGAGGGAATAGGAGAGAAGTTATCAGGTAAGATGAAACTAGTCTTTGGACATCGAACGGGGCGAGGTTTGTCCTCGGTCGTCGAGTGAGGCAGAGTCTAGTCCTTATCCCTTGGGCATGACCGAGCCCACCCCTCGGGGGTCGGGCGAGGTGGAGTGTATCCCTCAACCCTCGGGTGAGGCGGAGCTGTCCTGAAGGCGTCGGGTGAGGCGGAGACTAGCCTTCAGCCCTCGGGCGAGGCGGAGCTGTCTCAAAGGCGTCGGGCGGAATGGAGGCCAGCTCTTCGCCCTCGGGCAAGCCGAGGCTGGCCCAAAGATGTCGTGTGAGGCGAAGACTAGCTCTTAGCCCTCGGGCGAGGCGGGGCTGGCCCAAAGGCGTCGGGCGAGACAGAACCTAACTTCCATCATTCGGGCAAGGAACGCAGCGGCGCCCTTGTCCGTCCAGAAGTTTTTAACGTTTGATGGTTATTGGTTCCACCTCCTGGGGTACCCCATTATTAGGTCCCCGATAGTAGCCCCCGAGCCTCCGGGTGATTCGGATAGAATCGCCTAGGGGGTGTTCTTGATTTCGTCGGAGTACTTTGCCGAAGGGTGCGCGCGAGCGCACCCGATGGGTGTAGCCCCCGAGCCCCCGGGTGATTCGAGTAGGGTCGCCCGGGGGGTTGTATCGGACCTTTCGTAGGTAAGGCTGAAGGAATTAGTTTTTCGTCAACTGGATATATATATATATATATATATATATATATATATATATATATATATATATATATTTCAAAGGGGTCGTGGTATCCCGTTCGTGGGGATCTTATTTAGGGCTGACCTAACTGGGGCTTGACTGTGGATCAAGACCCCAATAATGCTTGCGCCCTTGATTTCGGATCGTTCATGGACCCATCCTCAATTGGGCCGGTCTCCAAGCTTCTGGGCCCTAGGTGGGCCAAAGAGAAAAAATCTTCGTGACCTGCGTTCCCCAGGTGGGAAGAGAGTCCGGATTCACCTGGGGAAGGCAAACCGTCCACCGTGATTTTTGGTGGGAGAGGATAGGGACTACGAGCACGTGTCCCGTGACGTGATGCGGCTGTGCGCATGGCAGGCCTGGAGATCGAGGCGGACGGTTGCCCTTCTCGCATCCGTCACCCCTATAAAACCACGGGGTTCGCCCCCAAGGTTCCGTATTTCACCCCCTTGCCTTTGCGTCTGAAACATCCGCCGCCAATCACCCTAGCCTCCTGCACCCGCACCATCACTGTCGACCGGCTTGCATCCGTGTTGCGGCCGCCGTCAAGCTTGCGCCCGCCTTGTAGCCGCCGTTGAGCTTGTACTCACCTTTCTCCCCAATCGCTTTAATGGAGTTGTGGGGTAGATCTGGCATCACCTCTCGGCACTTGGAGGGCCTCGTCCACTGTGGCCTTCTCCATCCACTGTTCACCGTCCAGGAGCGGCTGCTGCCTGGTGACGAGCATGAGCCGGCGCCATCCGAAGGGTATGTCGTGTCTTTCACCATTTTCCATGAGCGGGGATTTGCCGTACCCGCGCATAGATTCCTTCGGGGGCTGCTGGATTATTATGAGGTGGAGCTATAGCATCTAACTCCCAATGGGGTTCAACATATGGTGGCGTTTGTTGCCTTGTGCGAGGGTTTCCTGGGGATCGATCCCCATTTTGATATGTGGCGGTATTTCTTCACCGTCAGTTTGTCGAAGAGGCGGATCGGGGGGAAGGATGTGAATGTGCCGATGGGATGTGCCAGCGTTCATCTGCGCCATACCCGGTCGAGGGGTTACCCATTCATGCATCTGGTGACCTCTAACAAGGGATGGCACTCGCAGTGGTTTTATGTCAGGGATGATGTGAGTGCCACCCTGCCGAGGTACACCGGGCACCTTATTGAAGAGGCTCTGGAGTCGTGGACTTGGGGCGTCCAGCTCAAAGACAAGAAGCACCTTTCCGACCTTCTTTCCGCCCTCCAAGCCCTGAAGGAATGGGGCGTAAAGGGGGTGGGGATTATCGGCGCCTATCATGCGAGGAGGGTGGCGCCGCTGATGGCGTGCGCGCTTCCCCTGCATCGGATGATGCCCGGGATGTCGTTCGAGGGGACGGTGCTTGTTGACGAGGCGCTCCCTTTATCAGAAGTGGCGCAACGCATTAAGGAGGCGATGGAGCTGACAAAGGATTCCACAGGCGGCGTCCTCGATATTGTGTATCCGGTGCCCGGACATCCCCCAATGCGGCCGGAACCTGGGTTCTTCGAATTCGTAAGCCTTCTTCTCCCGTGCTCTTTCTTTTTCCTGAATCTCCATATTTTTGATACTCACTTTTGCAATGTTGGGACCAGCCAGGGGGGCTAGTCTTTAAAGACAGTCCAGTTCCGCTGCCAAGGAACAAGGCCCTAGCGGCGGCGAATTGCCTCGTGTCCGAGCGGGACAAGAAGGCAAGGGAGCAGATGAAGGAGGAGAGACGACTGAAGCAGGAAGCACGGGATCGGGGAGAGGACGTGAGCAGTGATGATGATGACGATGATGATGACAATGACGATGAGGTAGCCATCGACATGGATTGGGGCGTCCTAGAGGACGTGGACACGCTGACAAGTGCCCCCCCGTCCGAGTAGGGACCCTTCCCGTTCCACACGGAGGGAAGTGAGTCAGTGAGGTCGGTGGAGGCCGGAGAGTCTGCCGCTTCGCACGGCGTGTCGGCCGAGGATCGGTGGATGGGGGAAGGCGGGCCTACCGCCGCTGACCCCGAGGTGATGGTGGAGGGGAGTGGCTCTGGTGCCGCGCCCCATGAGACGGTGGAGATGAGCCCCTCTGCCGCAGAGCAGGGGGCAGGCTCGAAACGGTCCCGCCCAGACAAGTCGGGGTAGGGATCTAGGGATCCGTCCCCAAAACGGTTCCGCCGGCCGAAGGCATCAGCGTAAGCTGCTAATTCCCCTGTTTTCATCCTTTTTCCCTTTCTATTTTGACCTAATGGCTTTTACCTTTGTGTAGGTTCTTGCGGATGGGCCACTCCCTGGGGCTAGCGCCCAAGAAGAGCCTCGCCATTCAGTCGGGACGGATGGCGCTGCCTAGCATCACCCCTGTTTTGGGTAGGAGTGGTGCCGATGTTGGGGCCGTGTTGGCCAATCCGACGACGCCTATGGTGGCGCCCGCGCCCTCGGTGGTTGCCGAGCAGGCGGCATCCTCTGTGGCGGGCATGGTATAGCCGGCCGAGGGTCGCATATCACCGGTGGAGGTGGCCGTGACCACGCCAAGCCAGGATCAGCCGGGCACAGCCACGGTGGTGCTCGAGGGCGTAGTGCAGTCCGCGCCACCGGGGGCCCAGGTGGATCTGCCTGTGGCGCTCGAAGCGGCCCAAATGGAGGAGGATCCGGTCGGAGGGCCCTCGGGCGTCGTGGCGGTGGTGCAGAGGACCAGGAGGGAGTCGCCTCCGGCCCCTATGTCGGGAGGCAGCCGCTCCCCCATGCGGGGCAAGCCGCCGCTCAGGACCCAGCGTCAGCTCTCTTCACGCTCGACGACCATGCCGAGAGCATGGAGCGGGAGAGTCTCAACTTCGGCCTTTCGACTATGATGAATGCCCTGAACTAGGTCAGAGGGGCCCTACATGAAATTGTTGTTCCTACTAGCCAGGTATCTGCTCGTTCTTCCTTGTTTTCCTCCTTCTCCAAGTATTTTTGTGTTTTCGTATTTCCGACACCGGTCTTCTTTTTAGGTCATTGTTGCTCGTAGTCGGAGCAAATCCCAGTTCCTCCATGAACAGAAGGTGGAATGGGATCGCCTTGCCGAGGAGGCCCGGCTGCGAGGAGATGTGGGTGCGCAGCTTGCTGCCGCCTAGCAGTGGGAGGTCCAGGCACGTTAGGACGCGGAGGATGCCCACAGGATGTTTGAGGACTTGTCGGCGAGGATAAAGCTGGATGAGGAGGAGATCGCCAGGCTCCAAAAGGAGCGAGACGAGCTACCGCAGAAGAATGCCGCGGCTAGTGAGAAAGCCAGCGAGCTCTTGGCGGAGCTACAGACAAAGCAGGACCTCAAGCTGAAGGCTAAGGAGAGGTCCACGATGTTGTAGGAGAAGGCGAACCAGGATGCCGCAGTGATTGAGCGGATGACCCAAGAGCACGACGAAGCGTGTTGGGAGGCCAAGGCATGCCAGGCAGATCTTGGAGTCGAGGTGACCCGACGGATGGATGCCGAGGAAGTTTCTGCCGGTTTGTGCACCGATCTTGTCGAGGTGCGGCGGCTTCTTCAAGCTGAAGGTGATGAATATGATCACCTGTCCCTCGCCGTTCTAGCGGTCTACAACAACCTGCAGGTGGAACAAGAGGAGGGGACCGGCTCGCTTGCGACCCGTGCCGCTAGTATCACGGCTCGGGTGGGCCAGCTTGAGGAGAGTGCTTTTCACGCCGGGATCACCCAGGCCTTGACCGTCACCCATGCTCATTACGAGAAGGAGATCAACCTGAAGGTGATGAGCAAAGGTTTCCCGCCTACCTATGAGGATGATGAGCTGGAGGCAATTGAGAAGATGGTGGCTCCCCTTGCGAAAAACCTGGTGGATAATCTGAAAGAAATGGTTCTCCCTTCGCGGGAGTAGTTAGCCGAATAATTTTTAGCACAACTTATATGTAATATGTGAACAAGTGTCGGTATTTTTGAGTCTGGACATAGTTTCGTGATTTTGCTTCGTAATTTTGTTTTGTTTGATTTTTTGCGATCTTACCAATCTGTTCCCCCGAATCTTGCCGCTGGTCTTGATGCGAGGAGATTGTTTCAAAAAAAGGAAGGGAGGTAGCCATACCTTAACCAGCCCCCAAGTAAGGTCCGACCCCCTACATTTGCTGGGGTCGGGTGTTACTGGAGACCAGAACGTTCAGATGGAATCCCATTCCGTGGTTTTTGTGACAGGGTCGGCGAAGTCCTTGGATGGCATTGCAATATTCCCCGCCCTGTCTTCCAACAGAATTCCCCAAATGGGGACTCTATGGGCTCGGTAAGGTAGGGCCTTTGAACCTATGTCCCTATATTGAGCGGCTCGAGCCCCTGGGCCTTGTCAGGGTCTGATAGGGGTCGACTGTAATTTGCGTATTACCCCATCCTCAATATTCACAATCGGAGGGGCTGAGTAAACGACACTTGCCTCAACAGCTCGAGTATCAGCTCGCTAACGGGTACGTTTGTGTGGAATCCGGGTCCATCATTTGCTGATGGGGTCGGCAGAGCCCTCTGGTGGCACTCCACAACTTCTTAACCCGCCTCCCGGCAGATGCCCGAGCCGTTCGATAGGCTCAGGCGGCCCGATGGCCTCTCCTCGATGGAAATTCTATGGGTTTGGCTCGGGGTTAGAATCGAACGAGAAAAGGTTGAGACGTCCCTGTCCATTTCTAAGCGGGGTCAGGCAAGGCCGCTGGGGCTCGTCTCAGTTATTTCTCCCTGGCTCTTGTTTGGCACAAAGCGGCCTTGAGCCCTTTGTGGGCCGGCCTTCGAACCTCGGCCTGCTGCCACCTATATCGAATGAGGCGACGGCCGTTTCGTGACGCGACACGAAGCGTTGGGATGCAACGTTTTGCATATGTAACAGTATAATTTAATCGAAATGAAGGCGGGATCGGTAACATTACCTTGGTGGCATGAGTGACAGAAAGCTCCTACCAGCTTCTACCAGATGTGTTCATGCAGGGTTCGGGCCCTGATGTTTGCGACGAGGTTGGAGTAACCTACATAAGAATCGCTGTTCTTTGTTTTTTGTATCTCGATGGCGGTCCAAGACGTTCGATTGACTTGGGTGACTTGATAGCTTCTCCTTTGGGGGAGATTCTATAGGTGGACCCCTCTGAACCCTTCTTGAGAAGCCAGATGTCGGAGCTAGAGATGCAGGGGGCGTTGAGTATGATTATTCTGGTGAACAGAAACACCATAGCTATCGGGGCGTAGGGTCTGCTAGTTCGTCCAGTTTTACTCAAAGTTCTATGCCCGTATTCCGCGCCCCTGGTTTCAAGCGTACAGAGGGGTCGGGTGAGGAGGATGTCTAGACTGGTAGACATCCTCGGCAGCCCCCGAGTGATGTTCGTGTCCCTGCTGTTTGACGGGATCAAAAGCTCGGTAATGAATTTTAACGCATAAAGTAAGAAGGCAGAGATGCTTATCTTTCTTTGGACATTCGTTTGTCGTCTCTCCTAGGCCGCACGGTCGACCCAGGAGATCCGTTGGGCTCCCCTTCACAGAGGTCCTATCGTCGGATCGTTCCATGGTCCTGCATGGGGAGGCGAAGTGTCGTCTGCCCATGTGGGCGTCTTAATTGCCGCGTCCAAAGCGGGTCAGTGGCGGGCCATACCCAGGCAGTATCCCGTTTGACCGGGGGGTGCCTCGTCGACCGGGGCACGTCTTGTCAGTTCTGGCGCGTCCCCTCAAGGGTCTATCAGCATTGATTTCGCATTTAAGGAGGGGAAGGGAGAGAGTTTTTCGTCCCAACCTTTCGCCTTTCCTTAGCTGCAGCGCCTCCTCTTTTAAATAGGGAGGGGAGGGGAGTTCTCATCCCACCTCTTATTCTGCCTCTGAGCCGCTACCTCTCCTTCTTCTTTCTTTCCGCCGAATGCGTCCGTGCGTTGCGGCGGTTCCTGAGTGAGGAAGAGTAATGCCAGAGAGAAAGAGAAACTCACTGATCTGCTCATGAATCCGGAGTGTGATGTTGGGCTGGAGGTCATCTAGCGTAGATGAGTTGGTGCGAGCCGCCCTTGCTGAGGAGTCGCTACTGCCGAAGGGGAAGGAGCGCCGGAGGGCGCCATACGTTGTCGACTTTGCCGTCATTCGCTGTGTCCCTCCTTTGGCGGGAGGCGTTTCCTGCCCTGACACTGTTGTCAGGGTTGCGGCTAACGATGATGGCATAGTCCCCGGTCGCCCCAGCGGAGGTGCTACAGTTGTCGGCATGGAGCTCGACATTGCAGGTGGCGGTGCCTTCGAGGACGCCGCGGAGCGGCGGGACATCACCGATGAAGAGCGTGGCACGGTGGCCACAGTAGACGAACTGGCCCATGCACATGCCCCGGGCATTGCCGATGGAGAGCGTGGTGCGGCGGCCGCAGTAGATGAACTGGCCCGTGTACATGCCCCGGGCGTTGTTGATGGAGAGCGTGGCGCGACGACCGCAGCAGTACTCGTAGTAAAGCTAGGCAGAGACTGTAATTGAATAAATTTGTGGGGGAGCCCCCGAGTAAATAGTCCTCTGAATTTACAAGTATATTAGTCCTTTTTGTAATGAAATCACTTTGTAGGTGGTGAATTTGTGCGAAAATGAACAAATTTTCATCTTTTGTTATGACAAACGGCCTTTCAGCTTCCTCTTTCTGTAAAAAAGGTTTTTGTGCCCTCTGACCCTTCCCATGGTTCAAGTCATAAGGAACTAGGAGTGTGGGTGAAATAATTCTGATCGCGCTGGTGAGCAAAGAGGTCGTAGCCGCTGGGGTGTGGGTCTCCCGCAGTCCTACCAGTTGTACTCAGAATTTGTTCCCCGAAATCTTAGTCCTTAGGACTTGTTTACGAGAAGAATGGAAAATTTAGAGAATGTTTGCAAATATAACATAGGAAGTTTTTGCAAGCATATTTGTATCATTCATGTTAGCCCCCGAGTGAGGTCTCACCCCTCACAATTTGCAGGGGTCAGATGTCACTAAGGATCGGGGTTTTGTAATGACAATAACTGATAAGGAAGAATATGCGTTTATTTAAGGGTAAAAACGACATAGCTGCTCAATGTTCTAGGCGTTGGTGAAGACCTCGCCGTTGATGGTTTTCAACCTATAGGCGCCTGGGCGAAGTACTTCCACGACGACATAGGGCCCCTCCCAGGGCGGTGAGAGTTTGTGGCGGTCCTTGTTGCTCTGCACAAGGCGGAGGACGAGGTCCCCGACATTGAAGGCTCGACCCCGTACCCGTCGGCTGTGGTACCATCGCAACACCTACTGGTACTTAGCTGAATGGAGGAGGGTGATGTCGCAGGCTTCATCTAGCTAGTCCATGGCGTCTTGGTGGGATGCCTCGGCCCCCTATTCATCGTATGCTCTGATTCTTGGTGCTCCATAGTCAAGGTCCATTGGGAGAATAGCCTCGGAACCATAGATCATGAAGAAGGGTGTGTAGCCGGTGGCCCGGCTAGGTGTTGTCCTTAGGCTCCAGAGCATGGCTGGAAGCTCGGTGAGCCAGCGTGCGCTGAACTTGTTCAACTGGTTGAAAATTCTGGGCTTAAGGCCTTGAAGGAGCATGCTGTTTGCGCGCTCGACCTGCCCGTTCGTCCAGGGCTGTGTGATGGCTGCCCAATCAATTCGGATGTGTTGTTCATCGCAGAATCGAATGAATTTCCTACCGGTGAACTGCGTGCCGTTGTCTGTGATGATGGAGTTCGGTACTCCAAAGCGATGGATGATGTCGAGGAAGAATAGCACAACTTGCTCGGATTTGATCGTGGAGATCGGTCGAGCTTCAATCCATTTTGTAAACTTGTCTATCATGACAAGTAGGTGGGTGAAGCCCCCGGGCGCCTTTTTGAGTGGCCCAACCAGGTCGAGCCCCTAGACCGCGAAGGGCCACATGATGGGGATCATCCGGAGCGCCTGGGCCAGGAGGTGAGTCTATCGAGCGTAGTACTGACATCCTTTGTAGGTGCGCACAATTTGCTCGGCATCGGCTACTGTGGTGGGCCAGTAGAAGCTTGTCGGAATGCATTCCCAACCAAGGTCCTTGCTATGGCATGATGACCGCAAGCCCCACCATGGATATCGCCTAGCAGGAGTTTTCCCTATTCGCCAGGGATACAGAGCTATAGGATCTCGATGTGACTCCGTTTGTAGAGTTCGCCCTCTATAAGGATGAAGGACTTGGCGCGACGTGCGAGCCATCGGGCTTCCATCTTGTCCGCTGGTAGTATGTCATGGAGGAGGTAGTTGAGGTAAAGCGTTCTCCAATTGACGGGAGGGTCGGACTCTGCTGTTGGGTCCTCTTCAAGCTCCATAACCTCGGGGTCTGGCGGAGCAGTTGGCGGATCGGCTCCTGGGGTCGGGCTAGATGGGCCATCGTGGGCTTGTTCTGACCCTACGTAGCGTACCGAGGGTTTGTGTTGATCGCTGGCAAAGACGCCTGCTGGGACTGGCTCTCGGCCGGATGCTGCTTTCGCGAGTGTGTTGGCTGCTTCGTTGAGGCGCCTTGGGATGTGATTGAGTTCGAGGCCGTCGAATTTGTCCTCCAGCCGTCGGACTTCTTGACAGTATGTCTCCATCTTGGTGTCGTGGTAGCTTGACTCCTTCATGACCTGGTTGACGACCAGCTAGGAGTCGCCTCTGATGTCAAGACGTCGGATGCCCAGCTCGATGGCAATTCATAGGCCATTGATGAGTGCTTCGTATTCTATGATATTGTTTGATGAGGGAAAATGGAGCCGAACCATGTACCTCATGCGGACCGCGAGGGGAGATACGAAGACTAGTCCCATGCCGGCGCCTTTCTTCATCAGTGATCCGTCAAAGTACATCGTCCAGCACTCTTGATCGATGACTGCTGGTGGCATCTGGACCTCGGTCCACTCCGCGATGAAGTCAGCCAGCACCTAGGATTTGATTGCAGTTCGGGGGGCATAAGCTGTCGCAGAACCGACCAATTTATAAGAATACAAGTACAATGGCAATCCGCAAGCGGTCGCACTGTTATACTTGAACCCATATAAACCCGGTAGTCCGTCGAGTACCACGACGGGTCTCGATAAACGATTTACAACAACCAAGATCATACAGGATTCAACATACATGCCACGTATTACATAAAGTTCACAGATACTTTTCATCATCAGAGTACGAATAAAAGTTATTACAAACCGAGTTTGATAAATAAAGTGGAAGCAAATAAGTTCAAAGATAAAGTTTCCAACATAGTTTGATACAGTGCCAAGTAAGATCACGGTCCACAAAAGCAAGGATAGGAATTAATAAAGAAGCCTGCCCAAGGCTTACTCCTCATCCACAGCGGGATAGAAGCAACTCTTGCAATAACCATGATACACAGTGCCATCTGCAACAATGGGAAAATAAACCCTGAGTACGAGAAGGTACTTAGCTAGACTTACCCATCATGAACCAGAAATAAAATGACTCCAAGGATTATGCAAGGCTGTATAAGTGGACATAACTTGACAACATTTTGCGTAAAAGGCAACTGATCCATTGTACAATTATGATTCCTTTATCAAGTTAATTATAACTATCCATTTCTAGATTAGCAACTATCTTGTGCCAAACATGTGGTATATCATTTAGAAGCATACAATAGTAACCATAGCAGGTATTGTAATTCCATTTTCATCTGAACCATCATGTTCCATAACACAGTTACTATGATGTTGGAGCTAGTCAAGTTTCTCACTATCTGGGAGAGACGGCGATTCGAATCGATTTCAACCAGCTGGGAATTTATTCCTAACACAAACCTAGGTCTACCAGCCACGATAGCCTTAGGTCACCTTTGGTACAACTCCGGTACACATTTCGCGGGTCCGTACTGTGCCGCACAATCTGGAACACCAGATGCCAGGATGCTCAGGCCAAGCCTACCCTTGGGCTCAGTCTGATCGTTCCCCGGAAGGAGCGCACAACAGAACGATTCCCGGCCTGAGTTGAATTACTCGGCTTCGCGGTCGGAACGAGTTATCCGGCCAGCTAAGTGAGAGGCATGCGTTCAATCTTGTCAGAAGTTCCAACAATGGTACGGTCCTTGATCGACACAGACGAGGATAAATCCACACCCAAGACCTCCATGTCTTGTTGCTTCTCTATCGACTTCCCGTCCGGTCTCGATTTACTTTTACCTCATGGTTCTGTTCCACGATAGCAGATATAGCCAACCGTGCTCCGGTATCCACCTATATCTCGCAGGTGATAGGACATCACCCGACTTCTACCGGTCTAAGCATGGCTAAGCATTTATTCGATCCTGGACCTATACCGGTTAAAGGTGTAATATCTGCACAAGGAATGTACATGCATCAAGTGGTTTCATTCAACTCTTATAACCTAATGCATCAACCATAAATACGTAAGTAAATATTTGTAAATTACTGGGAGACTTATAATGCTCCGGGGCTTGCCTCGCAGAAAGGAAGTAGGACATTGGTTAGGGCACTCTGGAAGCTCTTCGGGGTTCTGCTCCACGCCTTTGGGAGCTGCGGCTTGCGGATCCTCCTGCCGGTTCCCTTCCTCTGCTTCTTCGAATTCCAGCAACGTGATCTCTTCCTCCGATCCTAGATGCATGAGTATGGCATAAGTATTACGAATGCATAAATGTTAACAAGTGCATCATATTTATTGAGTAGGTGCATATCTCTTCTCGATTATTACTTAATTACTCCTACAATGCATCGACCATGCCACAAACAGTAGCTACTTGTTTCACTCATAACTGGAGTTCTACTAATCCAAAAACAGTGATCTTGGACTTTCTGGAAAGCTTATCAAATTCTCTACAACTTTGTTATTAACCATTTTTACAGTACACATCAGTTTCAACATGCAACTCATCGAACTCTAGAATCAGTCCGGAAACTATTTAATATGCAATATAAAGTAACGATACTTCTACTTCATGTAATCATTCAAAATTTGACCACATAGAATCTACCAACAGTTTAAGCATACCAAATACATTTAAGATCATATAATGGTGAAGCCCAAACTATTCATTTAATTGCCTTTATTATTTTATTTATATATCTAGGTTAAATAATAAATATATATCAGATGTGCTTAATAAATTCTCAAAAATTTACAGTGCCTTACTAATTCTATCAAAGTACTACTATAAAAATTTCATGTCATTTTACCAAGTAGAACATCCTATACGAAAATGACAAGGAAGCAAGGCTTGAAATAGCATAAATGGAAAATCCTATTGAAAAGTGTCAAGCAACAGATTTACTATTTTTCTTAACATCCATATGGTACTAGGATTACCTCCAACAAATTTCATGGATTTTGGACTCATAATTAATTTATGAAAATTCATGCAAGGATTGACTATCCATAAAAGAAAAATCTATAACTATAAATCTACCCATGCACTGGTCCTCAAATTTTTACCAGAGCTCATATATGCTAAGACTAGCTTACCACAAAAATTTCATAATTTTTGGAGCACAGGAACTCTAGATATAAAATAAACAAATTTAAATGCATTCAAAAACACATTTCAAATCTCTATTTAAAAATCCCAAAATTTCTACTGTATATGTTCAGAATATATTTTTACTAAATACTACACTTCCTAGTGAACACTACAAAATTTATTTCATAAATTTAGAAGCTACCAAACTGGAGATATGAAAATCACAAAAGAAATCAAAAACTGGAATCAAATGAGTTAGCCTTCAAACACGGAGTCGCTGACCGGTGGGACCCGGTGGTCAGGGGACCCCACATGTCATCGACTCGAAGCAGGGCAGGCGGCGCTGTACGCTGTTGGCACGGCCAGAGCTCGCCGACGGCGAGGTTGCCGGCGGTGACGTCTTTGCACGGTGATCTACGGAGCAGCGCGCGTCGAACAACCTAGGTGACGGCAGTAGAGGGTGAGCGGAGCATGCCCGTCGCCAGTGATGGCGGCACGGCGGAGGTGCTCAGTGGTGCGCCAGTCATCACTGGCCATGGCGAAGCTAGGAGAGGCGCGCAACAGCACCTAGGTGACCGAGCGAACCTATCTAGACGACCTACGCGGCTCGTGAAGCTCTGACGAAGCATGGCCATAGTACGGCGGCGCTGAGGTGAGAGCACGGCGGCGCGGGTTATCGCGTTCCATGCCGGTGGAGCGACTAATGAAGGTAACGTCCTAGCACTGGCTAATACACGTCCTAACCAAACGCTAACGCTTAAAACCGAAGGAAAAGCGCCGACGAGCCGAGCTGTGGTGAGCTTTCCGTGGAGGCGGCAATGGCGGCCGAGGTTCCGGCGAGAGGGGAAAAACGGAAATACGCCCTCACCAAGGCGCAACTGAAGCAGTCAACACGTCGAGGCGGTGGTGGTGGATGAGGCGCAACGAATGGCGAGATGGAGATGGCGGTGGTGCGGTGTAGCGCGCACAAGGCGATGGCGGAGGCGGTGCTATGCTCGGCGGCGTTGCCTGGTGCTGTGGCGAGAGCAAAGGAGGGCGCTGGAGAGGGAGAGAGCGGGCGGGAGTGAGTGAAAAATGGAGCGGGCGCACGCGGGGTGATAATGGCCTGCTCAGGCCTGGCGCTGCCCGGCGGATCAGAGCGGCGGCGACACGCAGCCAACACCGCGGACACGCAGCGGCTCTGTCCTGCCGGTGTCGGCCACTGACGACTGAATCGATCGGCCGATTCAGCTCAATCAGTTAAGCGAAGCCGGCGTGACGATGAGTTTTCACGGTCGTTTAACCGCAAATCCGTAGCTCCTAAGCGAAAACGATCTACATGATTTTTGTAGCCCGAAGTACCAGCTCCAACTATTGTTCAATAACCTCGTGCTAATTCGCCATCAACACCGAGTTACATCATACCAAAGGTCGGCTGTCAGTCAGTCAAGGTTCATGACTTAGCAAAATTTTCTTAAGTGTTGAATTGTTGATTTTTCTGATTTTTGTGATCCAATTTCACACATGTTAGGAGCTGAATCATGCAATGACCCAAAAATAAAAGTTGTTCCTTATGTCAAATACTACAACTTTGCTTTAGTGAACTCCTCCATGCAAGGTCTCTAACACCTAGTTCCAAATTGGTCAAACATGTCACATTTAAAAGATGAAACACATCAAAGCATGGCTTAATGACCTATTTACCCCTAACCATGAATATCAAAGTTGTTCATAATGATATCCTAAGCATGTTTAAGCAATTTGCAAGGTCACTCAACCATTTTATGTAGTAGTCACTCATAGAGCTAGTTAGGGCAATCACAGGAAACATGCCTTAAAGGCTTGATTTAGAAAAGTGACTTTCATGACAATGTTCTAATTGCTAACCCAAGTGTGGTTACACGTTTTTGTGACTCACTTCTACCAAGTACATGTTTTCATTCATGATCATTTGCATATACACATGGAAACATGAAATAATAAGAATGTTGCATATGTTTCAAGAAACACGAGATAACAAGCAATGTTTCATATGTTTCCATCAAATGTTTCAATTGTAAATGATGATTTATGAATGCTTGATGCTCATGCTCATGTTATGCAAGTCAAGTTATGCAAGGCTAACACCTGAGGTGTTACATAAGCAATGCCTTGATCCATTAGCTCGAGCGCCCACTTTGTGGTTCTTCCTGTAGCATCCTGGCTATGGACGACCTCGCCAAGGGGGAAAGACGTCATGACTATCACAGGGTGTGACTTGAAGTAGTGGCGTAGCTTTCTCTTGGTGATGAGGATGGTGTAGAGGAGTTTTTGGATTTGGGAGTAACAGGTTTTGGAGTCGGATAGCACATCGCTGATAAAATACACAGGGCACTGTACTTTGAAGGCGTGCCCCTCCTCCTCTCGCTCTACCACTAAGGCGGAGCTGACCACTTGCATGGTGGCCGATATATACAGTAGGAGGGATTCTCCGTTGCATGGAGAAACTAGGACCAGAGGTTTAGTTAGAAATTGCTTAACCATGTCAAGCGCCTCCTGAGCCTCGGCTGTCCACTCGAAGCGGTCAGATTTCTTCAGGAGCCGATAAAGGGGGAGTCCTTGTTTGCCGAGGTGTGAAATGAATCGGCTGAGGGTGGCAAGGCACCCTGTGATCCACTGAACCCCCTTTATGTTTTGGATCGGGCCCATCTTTGTGATGGCTGATATCTTCTCTGGGTTGGCTTCGATGCCGCGCTCAGAGACAATGAAGCCGAGCAGCATGCCCCTCGGGACCCCAAAAAACACATTTTTTGGGATTGAGTTTGGTGCCGTTTGCCCGGAGTTTCGCAAAGGTTTGTTCAAGGTCGGCGACAAGGTGGTCAGGTCGCTTGGATTTGACTACGATGTCGTCGACGTAGGCCTCAATGGTCCACCCAATGAGGTTGCCGAAGCAGTTGAGCATGCAGCGCTGGTAAGTTGCCCCAGTGTTCTTCAGTCCGAACGGCATTGAAACGTAGCAGAATGATCCAAAGGGGGTGATAAAAGACATCGCGAGCTGGTTGGACTCTTTCATTGCAATCTGGTGGTAGCCGGAGTATGCGTCAAGGAAGCAGAGGGTTTCGCACCCTGAGGTGGAATCAACTATTTGGTCAATGTGTGGTAGAGGAAATGGGTCCTTCGGGCACGCCTTATTGAGGCCCATGTAGTCGACACACATCCTCCATTTCTCGCTTTTCTTTCGTACAAGAACGGGATTTGCTAGCCACTCTGGGTGGTATACTTCTTTGATGAACCCAGCAGCCAACAGTTTTGCTATCTCTTCGCCGATGGCCCTACGCTTTTCCTCGTCGAAGCGGCGCAGGCATTGCTTCACCGGCTTGGAGCCTGGGTGGATTTTTAAGGTATGCTCGGTGACTTCCCTCGGGATGCCTAGCATATCCGAGGGTTTCCACGCAAAGATGTCTTTGTTATCGTGGAGGAAGTCGACGAGTGCGCTTTCCTATTCGGAGGAGAGCGTAGTACGATGCGTACCCTCTTAGCCTCGGAGCTGCTGGGGTCCACGAGGACCTCCTTGTTGCCCTCTGCCGGTTTGAATGACCCGGTTGTTTTCTTGGTGTCGGGCATTTTTTCGGCAACCTCCTCCCTGAGGGTGGCGAGCTCTTTAGAGGCGACGACTGCTGTGGCATGGCCGCATCACACGACTTCACACTCGTAAGCGCGATGGAAGGAGGTGCCGATGGTGATGACCCCGCGGGGGCCCGGCATCTTCAGCTTGAGGTACGTATAGTTGGGGACGGCCATGAACTTCGCGTAGCATGGTCGTCCTAGGATGGCGTGGAAAGTTCTCGGGAACCCCACTACGTCGAAGGTGAGGGTCTCAGTCCGGTAATTGGACCGATCCCCAAAAGTGACGGGCAGATCGATCTGCCCTAGTGGCACGGCCTGCCTACCAGGCACAACGCCATGGAAAGGTGCACGGATAGGGTGGAGGTTGGTTTGGTCGACGCCCATCTCGTCGAGCGTCTTGGCGTATATGATGTTGAGGCTGCTGCCTCCATCCATTAGTACTTTTGTGAGCCGCTTTGGGCCAACGATCGCATCGACAACAAGCGGGTACCTTCTCGGGTGTGGGACGGCATCCAGATGGTCGGTCTGGCTGTATAGACCTCACGGTGCGCGACCTTCTGATGGCACTTGGAGTCATAGGCCACTGATCCTCCGAAGATCATGAGCACGCCGGTCGGCGTTGGGAAGGCGTTGTCCTTCTCCTCTGCATCATCTGTAGTGGGGGTAGGTTCCTTCCCCTATCCCCCTTTATTGAGGCCCCCAGACAAGTATTTGCGCATGAGGCCGCAATCCTTGTATAGATGCTTGGCCAGGAAGGCATGGTTTGGGCATGGCCCTTCGAGCATTTTCTCAAAGTGGTTCGGAACGCCCTCCGTGGGCTTTCAGCCACCCTTGCGATCGGCTGTGGCCATGAGCGAGTTGTCGCGCCGTTGCTTCTTATTCTTTCTCTTGGCGGGACAATTGGAAATGCCCTCGCCGGTGTCCTCGTCCCGCCTCACCTTGCCGTCGGAACGATCGAAGATGGCTCCGACTGCCTCCTCTCTTGAGGCGTGACTGGTGGCGATGTCCAGGAGCTCCTTGGTGGTCCGTAGGCCCCTGCGCCCTAGCTTGTATACTAGAGACTCGCAGGTTGTCCCAGATAGGAAGGCTCCTATCACGTTGGCATCGGCGATGTTAGGGAGCTCGTTGCACTGCCGAGAGAAGCGCCGGATGTACCCGCGGAGGGTTTCATCGGGCTTCTGGCGGTAGTTCTTGAGGTCCCATGGGTTTCTAGGGCGTTTGTACATGCCCTGGAAGTTTCCCACAAAGATCTCTATCAGATCCGCCCAACTTTGAATGGCGTTGGACGGTAGGTGCTCCAACCATGCTCGTGCCGAATCGGCCAAGAATAGTGGGAGATTGTGAATAATGAAATTGGCATCACTCGCACCACCGGCCTGACATGCAAGCCAATAGTCTTTGAGCCAAAGCCCAGGGTTTGTTTCCCCAGAATATTTATGGATGTTGGTAGGCGGTCGATACCTTAGCGGGAATGCAGTGTTGAGGATGTGTCGGCCGAAGGCCTGAGGGCCTGGCAGGCCGGGGCTCGGGCTTCGGTCCTCGTTGCTGTCATAATGTCCGCCACATCGGGGATGGTAGCCGTAGCGTGCTACCTCTCCATCGTCATCGTGGGCGCGTTTGCGAGCGTCGATGGTGCAGCGTACGTCGCGGTCATGGCCGAGGCGCTGATGCACCGGGACGGTGGAGGGCTGCTTGTCGCCTGGCGGAGTTTGGTGAACGGACGCGTCCTTGGTGAGACGCACTGAGGGCGTGCGCTGGCTAGTGTCGGGTTCGCGTCGTCGAGACAACGAGCTTTCCGCCTGCTGCGCCGCCGCATGCTCGAGCAACGTGTGAATTTCTCGACGGGCGTGGCGATCCTCGGACGTCGTGGCCTCTGGAAGGCCATGCAGCAAGGCCGTCGCTGCAGCGATGTTTTGGCTTGCTCGAGCAAAGTGAGGAAGGCCCCTGTAATCGGTGAGGATCCTCTAGTGTACGGTGCAGGCCATGGTGCGTGCACGCCCACCACCTTCGTGGCGTTCAATCTCGCGATTGATGTCTACGTACTCCTGGACAAGCCCTTGTCCGGCCTCATAGATCTCCAGCTTGCGGGCTCTCAACTGCTCCATCCCCCTGGATCCACTGTCAGGGTCGTTTGTCGGGGTAGCCTCTTCCCCGGAGACGTCCTCGACGTGCCCCTCGGGGGTCCGCGCCATGAAGCACTCTCGGGAAGGGTGATGGCTCCCCCTACTAGAGTCAGAGCTGGAGGACGACTCTAGTTCCTCCGTGAGGAGCCCGTAGAGTGTCTCCGGATCGTGTTCGATTACCCCTATGAACTCGTTGTCCATAGGTGGCTGAACCATGCGTAGTGCTAGAAGGTGGCCGGCGGTCGCTGTGGCATCGCGGAGACCGAATGGAAACGCTATCGGGGCGCTTCGTTCGGGGCCTTCCGGGAATAGGGTGATGTTGCGCGGGGGCTCCTTGGATAACTGGGGTCCAAGGGAGTTGCCCCGTGGGCCCTCAAGCCTCAGACGGCTGAGGTTGATGGAAGGGAGAGACTGTGCGGCTGTGTGGGTCAGCGCCAGTTCTCCTCCTAGTGTGACGATGAAATCTAGGTCGCCGAAACGCACATGTGCGCCCGGGGCCCAGCTGATTGCATGGGTGGCCATCTGAGGCCTGATTTGGAACGCACAAGGCCCCCTACCTGGTGCGCCAACTGTCGGTGTTTCGTACAAGCACCGGCAAGTAAATTTATAGTAATGCGCGTTAGGCTCGGATGGTGCGTTAAAGGACACAAGATTTATACTGGTTCGGGCTGAATATCCCTACATCCAGTTTGTTGCTGCGCGTGTTATTAGCACCGTGAAAGGTTCGTAGTAGGGGATACAAACGATCAAGAGAGGGACAGGTCCCAAGTCTCTGATGGAAGGGTCAAAAGGAGGCCAAGAGCTTGGTAGCAGCTTGACTGTGTGTGTGTCTTGTGTCGTTTAGTCTCTCCATTTGTTGGAGGAAGCGCATCCCCTTTTATAGATGAAGGGGCTAGCTTTACAAGGGTGAGGGCTTAGGATGCGTACTCTACCTAGTCTTGTGGCTCACGTCTACCCAGCCTGGTTTCTCATTCTGATGGGCGCGAAAGGATGATAAGCGCCTATAATACTGTCGATGCCTCTGTAGAATGTCAGGATGGTTACAGAATACTGCCCTGCACAGGGTATGGGCTGCAGTACAGTGGTTTTGACTTATGAACCTTGCCCAGCCTTGCTCCGCATGCCTTCTGGCTCCTATGAGTCTCTGTCGGAGGGATGCGGAGTCGAGGTCCAGAGTAGCGCTGTGGGCAAGGTCCTTTGATTTGGTGGACCCGAGGGGTCGGGAAGCGGGCACCGCTCCCTTGGGTCCATAACGTGGTGATGGCATGTCCGTCATTCATGGAGATCACAAATCATTTTCTAGAGTGTAGTGGTTGTCGTGTATCTTCGTCGGGTTCTGTGTCCTAGAGCTGAAGGCGGCGCCTACAACTCTATAGGGCGAGGAGCACGCGCCTACAATACCTTTTGGGCTCTGCGGCGTCCAGAAGGGTCTAAAGCACCTGTCCAGTCGTTCCCTGGCAGTACCTTTCCTGCTGGGGCGTAGGGTATGGTCCTTGAAGCTGTGGTTGACCCGAATGTCTTGTCTTGCTCTATACCCATCATCATGAGGGAATGGGAGAGAAGTTATCAGGTAAGATGAAACCAGTCTTTAGACATCGAACGGGGTGAGGTTCATCCTCGGTCGTCGAGCGAGGCAGAGTCCAGTCCTTATCCCTTGGGCGTGACTGAGCCCACCCCTCAGGGGTCGAGCGAGGCGGAGTGTATCCCTCAACCCTCGGGGAAGGCGGAGCTGTCCCGAAGGTGTCGGGTGAGGCGGAGACTAGCCTTCAGCCCTCGGGCGAGGCGGAGCTGTCCCGAAGGCATCGGGCAGAACATAGGCCAGCCCTTCACCCTCGGGCGAGGTGAGGCTAGCCCAAAGACGTCGGGTGAGGCGGAGACTAGCTCTTAGCCCTCGGGCGAGGCGGGGCTGGCCCAAAGGCATCGGACGAGACGGAACCTAACTTCCGTCATTCGGGCAAGGAACGCAGCGGCGCCCTTGTCCATCCAGAAGTTTTTAACGTTCGATGGTTATTGGTTCCACCTCCTAGGGTACCCCATTATTTGGTCCCCAACATTAAGCTACAAAGCAAGCTCTCAATTCTAGCTACACTAAAGAGCTTGCTATAACTAGTTTGCGGGAAAGTAAAAGGAGTGAGCAAGGTGATTATACCTCCGCATCAAGGAATGAACCAATCACAAGATGTAGATAATCCAATCACTAGGAGAATACCAATGGGCAAGAGAAGCAATTTCCTCCTGAGGTTCACATGCTTGCCGGCACACTAGTCCCCATTGTGTCGACCAACACTTAGTGGTTCAACGGCTAAGAGGTGTTGCACGAACCTCGTCCACACAATTGGACACCGCAAGAACCTACCCACAAGCGAGGTAACTCAATGACATGAGTAATTTACTAGAGGTAGCTTGTGGCACTTTGCCAGAGAAGGTGTAAGACCCCTCACAATCACCGGAGTCATCCACGAACAATCACCAACACGTGCCGAAGCTCCTCTGTTGCTCCAAGCTATCTAGGTGGCAGCAACCACCAAGAGTAACAAGAAATCTACAGCCACAATGATCCCCAAGTGCCACTAGATGCAGTTACTCAAGCAAATGCACTTAGAAGCACTCCCAATGTTACTATGATGATGAATCAATGATGGAGATGAGGGGGAGGTGTTTGCTTAGGCTCACAAGGATGTCAAGTAAGTCAAAGTGCTAAGAAAGTGAGCCCCAAGCCAGCCAAACACAATTTATAGACGACCTCATGAAATAGAGCCATTGGGCAGTCGCGGGCTGACCGGACGCACCCCCACGTTAGGTCACCCAAGTCCAGTCACCAGATTGCTGCCACACGTCCCTCCTTTGAATACGGCGCGTTGGATCTCAACGGTCGAAAACAGTCAGCGCTTAAGTCAAAGAGTGACTGGACGCACAACTACAAGTGATCTGACTCAGCACCGCTCTGAGTCCGATCAACAACAGAAAGATTCTAGAGCCACTTTTTACTGACCGGACACACCCGGTCGAAGGTGACCTGACACGCCACGATGTCTAGTCTCTCTCTCTCTGCCACACGTGCGCCTCAGCCACTGACCTGATGCATGAATAGTGTTCGAGCAGCGTCAGGTCACGCCACCACTCTAGAGCCCGGTTGCCAAAACCAAGCGCCACCTTCTCTAGATCAGCTGATCGGGCACACCCTCGAAGTCAGGTCGCAATGTCCGGTCATAACTCCCTGCCTTCAGCCAAGAGCAGCGCCTCTGCTATAATTGACCAGACACTGCCTAGGGTCAGGTCCCGCGTCTGGTGCAGCGTCCGGTCAGAGAGCGACACTACCTTTACTTTTTTCTAACTCATCAACCGCTTCACCCTTGCTTCCAACTTGCTAACCACAAAGTGTAGAACTTGTGTGCACATGTGTTAGCATTTTCCAAAGCATTTTATAAGGGTCAAAGTTAGAACACTAGGCTCCTAAATGCATTTGCAAGAATCATGTCACCTAGTGGCACTCAATAACCGCTTAGCCAAAGATTTCCCCTCTTTATAGTACGGCTAATGATCTTAAACATGATCACACTCTCTACAGTGTCTTAATCACCAAAAACAAAACCTATCTTATACCTTTGCCTTGATCACCTTGGATTTGTTTTTCTCTTTCTTCTTTTTCAAGTTGGAGCTTTGAAAGGTCCTAATGGTTAGGGGGTGAATAGCCTATTAAAAATTTCTACAACAACACTTAACAAACCTGTTAGACAATTATGAGGTGAAGCGAGTACTATGCTAGCCTACAAAAAATGCAAGCCACCTACCACAATTCTAGTTTATGAAGTTTCTATCCACACAATAACTATGTCACTACTCAAAGTTAGTGTGCTCTCAAAGGCTAACTAAAGAGCCACACTAACCAAACTAACATCTCACAACTAGCTATACTAAAGAGCTTGACAACTTGTCTACGGTAATGTAGAGAGAGTGAGCCAGATGGTTATACCACCGTGTCGAGGAATGAACCAATCAATCATAAGAATGAATACCAATGAAGACCAATCATCTTGGACTCAAATGATGACACAATGATTTTTTACCGAGGTTCACACTTGCTTGCCGACAAGCTAGTCCTCGTTGTGGCGATTCACTCACTTGGAGGTTCATGCGCTAATTGGCATCATACGCTAAACCATCAATAGGGTGCCGCACAACCAACACAAGATGAGGATCGCACAAGCCACGAGCAATTTACTAGAGTACCTTTTGGCTCTCCGCCGGGGAAAGGTCAAGAACCCTCACAATCACCACGATCAGAGCCGGAGACAATCACCAACCTCCGCTCGATGATCCTCATTGCTCCAAGCCGTCTAGGTGGCGGCAACCACCAAGAGTAACAAGCAAATCTCGCAGCAAAACACGAACACCAAGTGCCTCTAGATGCAAACACTCAAGCAATGCACTTGGATTCACTCTCAATCTCACAAAGATGTTGAATCAATGATGGAGATGAGTGGGAGGACTTTGGCTAAGCTCACAAGGTTGCTATGTCAATGCAAATGGCCAAGAGAGAGAGAGCTAGAGCCAGCAATAGTACTTAAATAGAAGCTCCCATGAAATAGAGCCGTTGTACCACTTCACTGGGCATAGCTCGGGGCGACCGGATGCTCCGGTCAGATCGACCGGACGCACCCTACCAGTGTCTGGTCAATGGATGGCTGCCATGTCATCCCTCTCTTCAAATACTGAGCGCCCGATCCCAACGGTCAAGTGATGACCGAACACAACACGGTGCCACGACCGGATGTAGGACCCCAGCGTCCGGTCACTTCCAGTAAGGTTCCAGCCATGATCAGATGTGATAGTTTGATCATGACCATACGCAGGACCCTAGCGTCCGGTCATTTCCAGTAAGCCTCCACTTGTGACCGGACGTGTCCGGTCATGCCTGACCGGACTCACCCAGTGTTCGATCACTCACTATCTCCTTTGTGTGCTGCCACGTCAGTAGGACCGGACGCACCCCACTAGCGTTCAGTCACAAAGTGACCCAGCGCCCAGTGCACTCTATGAAATCCTATCTTTTCTGTACAGGGCGCCGGTGGCACCGTCGGACTGTCCACACTCTACGGGTGGACACTCCGCCGGTGAAGTTTCTTACCCTTGCTCAAATGTGCCAACCACCAAGTGTATCACCTTGTGCACATGTGTGTTAGAATATTTTCACAAACATTTTCAAGGGTGTTAGCACTCCACTAGATCCTAAATGCATATGCAATGAGTTAGAGCATCTAGTGGCACTTTGATAACCGTATTTTGATACGAGTTTCACCCCTATTAATAGTATGGCTATCGAACCTAAATGTGATCACACTCACTAAGTGTCTTGATCACCGAAACAAAATGGCTCTTACCATTTATACCTTTGCCTTGAGCCTTTTGTTTTTCTTTCTTCTTTTCCAAGTCCAAGCCCTTGATCATCACCATGGCCACACCATCATCATGTCATGATCTTCATTTGCTTCACCACTTGGAATGTGCTACCTATCTCATGATCACTTTGATAAACTAGGTTAGCACTTAGGGTTTCATCAATTTACCAAAACCAAACTAGAGCTTTCAATCTCCCCTTTTTTGGTAATTGATGACAACCCTTTCATAAAGATATTAATTAAAATTCAATTGAATCCATGTTGCTTGTCCAAGCATATTTACCATGTGTAAAAGGATATGGACAAGTTTCATGAACCCTGTATGGTAGCAATTGCTCCTTGTACATATGTGCTAAGAGTTTGGATTGTAGCTTGCATATATGCTTAGATAGGAAATATAGGAGACAATGTCTACCAAATGATGCTAAGGTATAAAAGATGGATCTTTGAAGCATGATACCAATCGGAGTGCACCAATATACCATCCTTAGCATCATTAGTAACTAGACATACACAAAAACTAGAATTCCCCGTGAGATTAACATTAGAAGTAAGGTCTAGTTTTCATAATGAGAGCATGAGTCTAGTTACTTAACCTATGCATGCTAGTTTTTCATTTCATCATTTTAAACCTACAACTAGCATACACCACATAAGCATGGATATTGAAATTTAAAAACTTGTGCCATGCAAGCAAACATATGAAATGCACATTCAAATGCACCATATATGTTCATGAGCTTGCTCCCCCTACTTGTGTGCTCAAAATTTTAATTGATCCCCGTCCTTTGTCATATCTCTCCCCCTATGTCAAATTCTCCCCCAATCACTTATATCTTTATTTCTTTCCCCCTTTGTTGTCTTTTCACTATCTTAGTACACTAATATCTTTGTTTTTCTCCCCCTTTGTCATCAATGACCACAAAGGTTCAAAATGTAGATAGGTTGAGATTATCAATGTCAATCAATCAGGTGAGGATCATATTCCCAAATTTGGTCCAATCTAGAATACTTGCCAAAGACATTTAACTCGGTTTGATCCAAGGACAAGCTTCTTCACACCTTCAAATAAGGGTTATCTTGTACCATGTTGAGTTAAACACTTAGAGCTCATTTTCTAGATCAAACACTAGGTTTACATGCCCATAAACATGTCATATGCTACCACTAGACCAAATCAAGCATAGAAGCAATTGTGGTACCATACAATCATCAAATTCATTTGATTTTCATGAATGAGCCTATCAAATGTGAAAGATGTCTAGATGCACTAAATATGCCCTTAGCAAGGATACATGCCATGCCAATCAACTTTTACCTAGGATTGCTCGGAGGAGAGGCATGTCACATGAGCGGGGGGGGGGGGGTGCATCAACACATTTGAGAAATCCAATATGTTCAACTCATTCCTTAGCTTGCAAAACCTTTTCTTATCTAATGGCTTGGTGAATATATCGGCAAGTTGATCTTCGGTGCCTACACTCTCAATGCAAATGTCCCCTTTTTGTTGGTGCTCTCTTATGAAATGATGGCGGACATCAATGTGCTTTGTTCTTGCATGTTGAACCAGATTATTGGTCAACTTGATTGCACTCTCATTATCACATAGCAATGGCACTTTCTTGAACTTGATTCCAAAATCACTCAAAGTGGCCTTCATCCAAAGTATTTGTGCACAACAACTACCGGCGGATATGTATTCGGCTTCGGTGGTTGATAATGTAACACTATTTTGCTTCTTTGATGACCATGAAACAAGTGATCTTCCCAACAATTGACATGTGCCTGAGGTGCTCTTCCTTTCAACCTTGCATCCCACATAGTCCAAGTCGGAGTAACCAACTAGCTCAAACTTTGCTCCTTTGGGATACCACAAACCAACATTTTGTGTATGCTTCAAGTACCTCAATATTCTCTTTGTAGCCTTCAAATAACTTTCTCTTGGTGAGGATTGAAATCTTGCACACATGCATAAATTAAACATGACATCCGGCCTTGATGCGGTCACATAGAGTAGGCTTCCAATCATAGACCAATACAATTTTTGATCCACCATATTGCCACTTGCATCACTATCCAAGTTGCCATTTGTTCCCATTGGTGTACTAATAGCTTTGCTATCACTCATGCCAAACTTCTTGATCATGTCCTTGATATACTTGCCTTGACTCACAAATTTACCATTCTTCAATTGCTTGATTTGAAGACCAAGGAAGTAACTCAACTCTTCAATCATGGACATCTCAAACTCATTAGTCATCATCTTTCCAAACACAAATATGATGTCATCAACATAGATTTGCAACACAAATAAATCTTTTCCAATCTTCTTGATGAAAAGAGTGGTGTCAACCTTGCCCATCATGAACCCTTTAGAGAGTAGGAAGTCCCTTAATCTCTCATACCATGCTCTAGGAGCTTGCTTCAACCCATACAATGCCTTCTTCAACTTGTACACATGGTCGGGCTTCTCATCATCTTCAAAATCGGGAGGTTGCTCAACATATACTTCTTCATTGATGTAACCATTGAGAAATGCACTCTTAACATCCATTTGATAGAGCTTGATGTTGTGGGCACAAGCATAGGTTAGCAAGATCCTAATTGCTTCCAATCTAGCAACCGGGGCATATGTTTCTCCAAAGTCAAGACCTTCAACTTGTGTATAGCCTTGTGCTACCAATCTTGCTTTGTTCCTTACTACTATCCCATCTTGATCTTGCTTGTTTCTAAAGACCCATTTGGTTCCAATCACATTGTGTCTCTTTGGTCTCTCTACTAATTCCCATACTTGATTTCTTATGAAGTTATTCAATTCTTCATGCATAGCATTCACCCAATCAACATCCTTCAATGCTTCATCTATCTTCTTTGGTTCAATGGATGACATAAATGAGAAATGCTCACAAAATGAAGCCAATCTTGATCTGGTTTGTACACCTCTTGAAATATCACCAATGATAGTGTCCAATGGATGATCCCTTGCAATATTGGTTGGTTGGAGTATTGAAACTTGATTGCTTGCATTTGCTTGATCATTGGGTTGAGATAATGCACTAGCCACTTGATCTTGTTCATTGTCATGAGAGCCACTTATACTAGCTTGATTTGTATCATCTTGCACATTTGAGTTAGAGAGCACTTGCACTTGATCATCTTCATCATCATTCACTTCTCTAGGCCTCAATTCACCAACATCCATGTTCTTCATGGCATTTGAAAGTTGAATGCCTCTAACATCTTCCAAGTTCTTATTCTCTTCTTGTGAACCCTTGGTTTCATCAAAGAGAAAATTCCTTAGTTGCCACTGAAAATTATAACCATCCCTTCATTGCCATTGAAAAAATGATCTTCCCTTCATTGCCATTGATTTAAGCTTTCCTTTCCCTTGGCTGCCATTCCATCAATTTCATGTGTAACGACGTTTGGAGGAGCTTTGTTGTGCCTCTTGGATCAAGTGTGCATGGCATGATGGATCATGGATGGGATGGGGTTGAGTGCCTGGGCAGCCGCAGCGGTGGCGCAACACTTCTGGAGAGGGCGGCCATCGCCATGCACGCTGTAGCGCTACCACCAAGTCAGACCCTGACCTGCACGCGGCCACATAGGGGTGGCTCTGCACACGTGGGGCCATGTTGGGTCATGTCCATGTGCCGCAGCGCCGCCACCAAGTCAAACCTTGACCTACACGTGGCCACACATGGGTGGCTCTGCACGCATGGGGCCATGCTGGGTCATGTCCATGCACTCTATGAGCTCAGGTACTGACTCCAGGATGGCTATGGCATGCGGCGGGACCTCATCGAGGGCCACCTCCTCCTAGTCACCACGCTCGCGGTGCTGGCTCTCGCCGCCGCCACGGTCGCCGTCGGCGTTGAAGGACTCCTGCTCCTATCGGACTTTGGGTGGAGCGTCCCCAAAAGCTGCTTCTTCCTTCTAGGCCCAAGATCCAGAAGCTGATCGACTCACTTTGATGGAGAGACGGTCGGCGACTGGAGAATGCTGAGATGAGGAAGCTCACGGCATGCATCGTGGTGCATCTCGCCGATGACCTCCACCTGCCCTAGTTCCTTGGTGCCATCTAGTGCGTATCCTACCTTCTGTAGGACGAGACCACGCTGGTGTACCACAACCAACAAGGGCTCATGCTCACCCATCCTCCACAAAGGAGGCTTGCATCAAAGAAACATGCCATGGTCCTTCGACTCGAAAAGAGAGAAGCACGTCGCCGGGAAAAAGACATGAAGAGACGAGATGCGGACAGCACGAGATGCGGGACGGCGGTGGCACGAGTTTGATCGATGCATGATATGGCCACATCTCCAGCACACGAGCTCGATGACTAGCTCACTCTTTCTTCTACATGCGCATGTGTGCGAGCAATTCACCCGTCCGTGAGCAAAGGGACGCGCGTGGGGACACGTCATGGCACTAATTCGTGCTATGCCGCCGGAGTTGATTTGCCTAGGCCACCGATGCGTCGCAGACTTGTGGTGTGTCGCTAGCGCTGATTCATAGGACTAGGTAGTATGTGCGACTGATTCACACCATGACCATGAAATTGACGGAATGGCATTCAAGGGAAAGGAAAACATAAATCAATGGCAATAAAGGAAAGATCATTTTTTCAATGGCAATGAAGGGATGATTATAATTTTCAGTGGCAACCAAGGAATTTTCTCTTCATCAAATTCAACATCATGAACTTCCTCTAGAGTACCACTATCCAAATTCCAAACTCTATATGCTTTGCTTGTAGTGGAATAACCAAGTAGAAATCCTTCATCACATTTCTTGTCAAACTTGCCCAATCTAGTGCCTTTCTTCAAGATATAACATTTGCAACCAAAGACCCGAAAATATGCAATGTTGGGCTTTCTACCATTCAAGAGCTCATATGGTGTCTTCTCTTTCAATGGGTGACAATACAGGCGGTTGCTACAATAGCAAGCCATGTTGATAGCTTCGGCCCAAAAAGATTAACTCACATTGTACTCACTAAGCATAGACCTTGCCATATCAATAAGTGTTCTATTCTTTCTCTGAATAAGGCCATTTGATTATGGAGTGTACTTAGCCGAGAATTGATGTCTAATTCCAAATTCATCACACAACTCATCAATTCTAGTGTTCTTGAACTCACTACCATTGTCACTTCTAACTCTCTTGATGGTTGTTTCAAACTCATTGTGAATGCCCTTGACAAATGATTTGAATGTTGCAAACACATCACTTTTGTCCACTAGAAAGAATACCCATGTGTATCTAGTATAATCATCTACTATCACAAAGCCATATTTGTTACCACTAATGCTAGTGTATTGAGTTGGCCCAAACAAATCAATGTGCAATAACTCAAATGCTTTACTAGTGCTCATCATGCTTTTCTTAGGATGGGTGTTTCCAACTTGTTTGCCGGCTTGACAAGAGCTACAAAGCTTATCCTTTTCAAACACAATATCTTTCAAACCTCTAACCAAGTCATGCTTAACCAATCTATTTAATTGTTTCATTCCAACATGACCAAGCCTTCTATGCCATAACCAACCCATGCTAGACTTAATGAACAAGCATGTAGATAATTTAGCTTCACTAGCATTGAAATCAACCAAGTATAGATTCTCATATCTAAAGCTTTTGAAGATTAAGTTAGAGCCATCTACACTTATGATCTCTACATCATCTACCCCAAATATGCATTTGAATCCAAGATCACATAATTGAGCCATGGATAGTAAATTGAAGTTCAAGCTCTCTACTAGCAACACATTGGAAATGCTCGTGTCATTGGATATTGCAATCTTACCGAGCCTTTTGACCTTGCCTTTACCACTGTCACCAAATGTGATACTATCATAACCATCATTGCCATTAGTGTTGATTGAGTTGAACATTCTTGCATCACTGGTCATGTGTTGAGTGCACCCACTATTAAGAAACCAATGACTTCCTCTGGCTTTGTAATTGACCTACAAAAGAAGATCAATTCTTTTTAGGTACCCAAACTTGCTTGGGTCCTTGAAGGTTAGTGACAAAGCTCTTTGACACCCAAATGGCTTTCTTCTTTGAGCCCATCCATGGTTTACCAATGAACTTAGCCTTGACACCATTTGTGTGACAGAACCGCCCAATTTATACAAGATCAAGTATGGCTGTCCCCGCTTAACACGTTGACCCGCGCATACTCTCACTTATATAAACCCGGTAGTCCGCCGAGTGTCACGCAAGACCTCGGTAAATCAACATCACAACCAAGATCGCGTGATTAAGCAAATACACATCACATATGCAGAGTTGCAGCAGAAATAATATTACATAAAGATTCATAAATAATAATACAAGTTTTGATTTCAAAACCAATTAGTGAAAACAACATTGCTTTTGAAGGATTTCATTAATATGAGTTCCAAATACGTTGCTAGCATAAGTGACATCCTCAGACAAAAGCATGTAGATGAGAAGTGAATATAGAGTCACCGAGCCCACCGGTGGTTAGCCACCATCCTTAGCAGGTCAAACCTTACCTGCAACATGGTGGGATAAACCCTAAGTACTCGAATGTACTCAGCTAGACTTACCCGTCATAACCAGAAATAAAATTGACTCCAAGGAGTATGCAAGGCTTTATAAGTGGAGGTAGCTTGACAACAATTTGCATAAAAAGCGATTAACTCAATTATTCAATTATAATTCTGTCATCAAGTTAATTATAACTATCCATCTCTAGATTAGCAACTATCCTGTGCCAAACATGTGGTATATCTTTTTAGAGCATACAATAGTAACCATAGCAGGTATTGAAATTCCAAATTCATTCGAACCATCATATTCCATAACACAGTTACTACGATGTTGGAGCTAGCCAAGTTTCTCACTATCCGGGAGAGACGGCGATTCGAATCGATTTCAACCAGCTGGGAATTTATTCCTAACACAAACCCAGATCTACCAGCCACGATAGTCTTAGGTCACCTTTGGTACAACTCCGATACACATTTCGTGGGTCCATACTGCGCCGCACAATCTGGAACACCAGATGCCAGGATGCTCAGGCCAAGCCTGCCCTTGAGCTCAGTCTGATCGTTCCCCGGAAGGAGCGCACAACAGAACGGTTCCCGGCCTGAGTTGAATTACTCGGCTTCGCGGTCAGAACGAGTTATCCGGCCAGCTAAGTGAGAGGCATGCGTTCAATCTTGTCAGAAGTTCCAACAACGGTACGGTCCTTGATCGACACAGACGGGGATAGATCCACACCCAAGACCTCCATGTCTTGTTGCTTTTCTATCGACATCCCGCCCGGTCTCCATTTACATTAACCATGGTTCTTTTCCACGATAACAATTATAACCAACCGTGCTCCGGTATCCACCTATATCTCGCAGGTGACAGGAAATCACCCGACTTCTACCGGTCTAAGCATGGCTAAGCATATATTCGATCCTGGACCTATACCGGTTAAAGATGTAATATCTGGACAAGGAATGTACATGCATCAAGTGGTTTCATTCAACTCTTATAACCTAATGCATCAATCATAAATACGTAATTAAACATTTGTAAATTACTGGGAGACTTATAATGCTCCGGGGCTTGCCTGGGATCCGACACAAGTCAGTTTAGTTAGCTTGCACCGACTTGGTGACATCTCTGGCCCTAGCACTTGCTTAGTCCTTCCATCTTCGGGATAGACCCACCAAACACCGTCTTCGGGTTTGACTCCACATCACATCCTTCACGTGGTTCATCTAGCGTACCTAAATGAGATGCAAGATGCATGTGTATGAATACATGGAAGTGCAATAGACAATGCATCGCATGCAGTAAGTAAGACAAGCACAAGGTTACGTTAACATGCACAAGCACTTCGCATTGCTTACTATAAATCTCGCACAATTTATCATGCCACGATAGCAAAGAAGATGACAACACCAAGCATGACACAAGTTTCCCAAGATCTCAGGTACTCTAACTCAACCATCATCAATGGTATGAACCACACTTAGCAATATACAAGCAAACAACTATAATTGGAATCTGTCAATTTCTGGACATGCAAATAGCAGCTACAAGATTTAGCTATAACTGGAGTTACACAAATCCAAATGACTTGCAAGAAGACATTCTGGAAAGCTTATGAAATTTTCGACAATTCATATTTAATCATCTTAGCATGATTCTCAAGTTAACTAAGTCAAATATACCTATTTATAGAAACTGGTCTAAACAAGACAGAGAGTAATCAATTCTGTAACCCAACTTTAAACAGGCATAACTCACAAACTACTTGGCCAAATAACACTAAATTTTAACAGCAGATAGATACATGAATTATATACAACTTCCTTATTATCATCTAGGTGTGATTCAAATCCTAACTAGATCAAACACTAGCATCTTTCAGATCTGCTCCGAATACAATCAAAACTTGATCGAAGACTTAAAAGTCATGTAACTCCTAAACTATCAGGCCTATGGTCTTACAATTTGAACACAAGCAAGATTATAAAATTTTCTACAACTTTTGTATTCACTACAACCATAGCAAACATCATTTACACGACAAAAATAATTGCACAAGCAAAACTGCAAATCCAGCCCAACAGCAGTGGTATAGAAAACGGATAGAAACTTCAGAGAAGCATAACTGGAGTTCTAGACCTCCCACAAACATGAACCATAACTTTTTGAAAAGATTAGGAAGTTACCTACAACTTTCTTATTCTCATACTAAGATGATTCTACAGTTAGAAGGGTCAATCAATCCAATAATTGCATCTCTGTCAAAAACATAGACAGAAACTGACATGCCACTTTAAATAGGTATAAATGGAGTTATGTATGTCCAATAAATATGGTTCTAGACTTTTTAGAAAGCTTAGCAAATTGTAAACAACTTTGTTGTAAACACCTAAAGCTAATTCTACTAGTAAGAAGGCCCCACAGTAAGAACAAGGAAACCCTGTCTGGGTTTAGGCAGAAACAGCCACAGAGATTTAAGCAAGTATAACTCAAGATCTACTTAGCCAAAAATCATGATATTTAACTTTTTGGAAAGCTTAAGAAAAGTACTACAACTCATGTATTTTCATCAAGTCATGATTCATAACTTAACTGAGCCAATTAATTCAAACATGCAGAACTATTCAGAGTAGGAGCAAAGCATTACAGGGCATTTGTTATTTTTATAACTCTTAAAATATAAATCCTCAACTCATGAAATTTTTACCGGACAACAACAATCATCTTAGTAGCACTCCACAAAAATTTCACAATTATTTGAGCACAACAACTGCAGTTATAAAAAAAACAAATAAGACTAGCATTCAAACCCTAACTGCACAAATCCATTTTTACAGCTACAACTTTAAACTAAAACCTGACATATTATAGATCTAGTGCATAGAGAATTTCACAAGGATTCCAAAAAGTCCTCATTTGCTAATTTACGAATTTCCTATGATTTACTATGAAGTTTCAAAGTTTTACCTGATTTACAACAAATAAGTCCTTGGAAGCACTATTCACTTGAGTCAATGACATTGCAGCTAGGCCCCTGACTTACGTCGAATTCTAGTAAACAGTCCCTGTGGCACTGTGGCTCGTCGGTGACGGTCGTAGGGGGCTCTTCGGCGATGGTGGAGCGGCGGCGGAGCACCGGGAAACCCGTGCTGGCGCTTGGCGACGTCGGGCCTCACTCGTGCCAGGTCTCGGCCCGGCCAGCAGCGGACCACAGCCTCCTGGCCATGTGCACCAGTGGCGGCCGCGGCGACCTTGCTGGTGGCAGAGTTGCCGGCTGCACCGGCAGCCCTGGGAGACGGCGCTACGGCCGTGAGGCAGAGGGGATGAGGCGGAGATGGTGGCTGCAGCTGGAGGAAGGAGGAGGAGAGGGAGAGAAACATCAGCAGCAGCGGCGTCTTGCCCACTCGGCCATGGCGCTGGCAGGGAGAGGCAGAGAAGAGAGGGAGAGGGAGAATGGAGAGGAAGTGAGTGGAGAGGACAGGGGAACTCGGTTCTGCACTTAAGCACGGCAAGAAGGCGAGCCGGCGAACGGCACGGGCACTGGAGGCCACGCGGCAACGGCGGTCGGCCATGAACATTACTGTTCATCAAATTCAAAATTTCAATTCCACCGCGAAAATACAAGCTGAAATCCCATTTTCCTCCCATCATATCTCCTAAACCGATCGATTATTTGCTCCACCGATTATACCGTTGTGTAGGGCTACAAGAGTACTCTAACTTTCCTTAAAGGAGTTTTCCCAAATTCGAAATGGTTTGCAAACTAAAATTCGCCAAATATGGGTACATTGAAACTGAAAATGGGAAGTTCGTCATTTACACTTAGCCAAATTTCAGGGTTCCAAAAACAGCGGTTCATTGAATCTTGTGAGCTCTGTTTGACTAGGTTATGGACCAAACTAGTTCTTGAGCATCAAACAAATTTGGTTCTATTCGACTTAAACTTCAACTTTTATTTAAGGTGTAACTCCATGCAAGCACTATAAGCAATTGGTCAACGTCGGTCAAAGTAGCATCGCGGTAAAGCTTAAATCCAAGTTTTAGACCGATGGAGGTATTTTCTTGTCCTCCGCTCAACACGAACCCTTCATGACTTTTGTTGTAGATTTCAATTTGAGTCGTTTGGGCAAGGTAGCAAGGTTTGGTTGACGATCTATAATTCCATTCACTTAATAAAGCAATCCAAGAAAGATTATAACTTATCATTTCATGTAACTTTTTGATTCCAAACTTCACGAAACTTTTCCAATCATCCATGTGGGTGGAAATTGATGTGGGGCACATAAAAGAAGTAGATCCAACATTACTCAAGCATACTTTTTGGAAAGGGCAACATGTAAGCAATGGTGCATGGTCCAAGTTTAAGTGGTCGCTCATTTTGTAGATTTGATCTTGAAACTTTCATCACCACTTAACATGTCATGTTTGAGTTTAAACCCATTGCTTAATTGGTGACAAACACCTGGGGTGTTACAGCCCTCCCCCCTTATAGGAATCTCGCCCCGAGATTCGATGCGAAAGACCTTTAAGGGAAGAGAAGCATGTCCTTCATTTTCCAATATCAGTGATAGCCTTAGGCTACTTAACTTTGGAGTATCAGAGAGGCTAATTGGGTCAAGACACTTTTTGATACTTGCTCTTCGTCGTAAGCTGCTGTCTGAAGAATTTTCTTCATTGGCGTCCATAAAGCATTTTTACATTGGGAGGAATCCAAGATAGCACGGTCCTGCGTACTTCATCCTCGATGTACAAAGAGTGATACAAGCGTAGACTAAATACTTGTAACATCTACTTCCCTAGTGGATATAGCACAGACCATATGGACTTTGCACTAGATCATAATCTCCTGAAGGATACTCGTTGCAATGGTTCCATGTGTGCAGTTCTCTTTCTCTGATAACAATATTGTATGGTCTGAGTCTGCCGTGTGAGTGGTAAATGTAATAGCTGACTCTGTCGGCTCAACGTTCTCAATGATCATTCCTTAGGGAGCCTTTGGATCCAAGTTGCAACAGTGATCTGGGTTGAATCTGATGCAACCTCTTGGGTAAAAACACATATAAGGTACCAAAGGCATGTCAGCATTGGAGAACCATTGACGTAGAAGGATGTTAGAGAGGCTTGGAGGACAACACAAGTTGCAAGTAATCACAAAACTAGGGACTAGTTCACTACCAAGCAGGTTGAGTACAATTTGCCTTCGTGGTGCAGTTGCACATCAAGTTGGGTTGACTTGTATCGTAGCAAAACTAGCCTTCTTAAACTATATTTGACGTCGAGGCTTCCATTCTTAGGCCAATCAATATCTCAAAAACCATAATCCAAAAATCTATGGTTTGACACCTTTTCAATTACTTTCGAATTGCAAGGGCACAATTTGACTTCTAGAACACCTTGACTGCTCACGCATTGTTGATCTAAGAGGGCAAAAGCAAGGCACATAGGGGTGCAATTAGTGTTCTCAAGGGTATGGAGGGTTGTCTAACAGCAATACACCTATAAGTTGTAATTTCTTGGCATGAATTACAAACACAACCTTCTAATGCAAAGGATGATCGTAGTCACAGCGAAATTGCAGATTCTGTACCCTTTTGTTTTCTATTCATATCTCACAAACTACTGCTCCAATATGCACAAATTTTGGTGGGCATGTAGATCCATGGGTCTTCTAACTACTCACCAAAATTCAACTCAACCGGACACTATTTGACCATCCAAACAATTCATCTACCAAAACTGCTGTGTTCGGAAATGGCAACAAGCCAAGCCGACAAGATATCTCTCTAATCTGATGTTTTACTCAACCAATACTCAAACTAACTTAAGACATTGAAGGGTCCTAAGCAAGGAATGAGATCACCAAGTTTGGAGTAAATCCAACTTCGTTTGAGTCACTAATCGCCGGCTTGAAGATAACCGGTTTAGTGCCACAAAATCTAGACAGATTTCGTGTTCTTTCTTTTCTTTGCTTTACACATTGAGGTGTGTGTTTTGCACTCTAAAATCTTTCTCATAGCAGCAACAACCTTTCTCTAGCTGAAGATGGAGGCTAGAGTTTTCCTCACATGCTTCTCTGGTAACACTTCAACCATCGTTCATGACACCAACTTAATTATGCACCAGCATTGGACTTGTGGGCTATTTTCACAGGACGGAATGCATTACTCCACATGGAGGGCATCCCTATATAGATAAGGAACCGTTTCTGAATATTCTCTGGCACCTCGTCCAATAGAGCCTTGAACAAATCCGTTTGTGGTACCTAGGGGCACAATGATGCTGATCGAAACTAGGGATATGCTTTCTCTAGTTCTTTACTTAGCTGATACAACATCTTGCACTATATACGTGATTGTCCAAGATGGAATTGACTTGATAGCACATTTGGAGAAGAAGTAGCACTTGTATTGCAGGGCTAGGTTTGTTGTTTCCTTGATCAACATCGTTCTGTGAGATCTGGTCTTCATAGTTACCAACTAGTCGTTACCTAACTGAAGACTAACTTTCCCACTGGTAACTAATCAGTTGTCCCTCAACACTAAAAAGGTTCCAAATCTTCACTCCTAATAATAAAAATTGTGGTCGAAGCATACAGATGGTCGCCACTGAAGTCAGCAGAAAGGGGTCACACCCAAGAAGGTCGGTTCGTCTACGTGATCCTTATGCACCTAAAGATTGAGAACTTGGACAGGAACTCATATATACCAGGTGACCTATTATAGCACATAATATCTTGGTCCCTTTATCATCCGACTAATAACTTGTTCAACCTTAAGTGTGGTGTACCTTTCTGATCCAACGAAAAGGACATAAGTTGCTCATTAGATGACCGATGTCATTATAGGGACAACCAAGTGGAGTCACTTGTCTACCACCTCTTGCAGTCTGTTTATGTTCCTGTTAGTGACCTGTTCTTCAAAGGTTAACCATTGGACGACTTCAAAAGGGAGTCCAATTGCATTTGATTCAACGTACAAATCTTCTACCACGCTACAGAGAGATAACCAAGGAAGAGCTCACGTGAAAATAACATATCGGTGCAGTTCTACAATGGATCATGACTAGAAACCTCAATACCAGCGCGTGCCGAGTAGCACAGCCTTGTGTGTGCACCCACAGGAGGCTCTCGGTTTCGTCGCGGCACCGTAGATCGCTAATCGTGGCACCATTACTGAACATACAACCCACAAGAAATCTCACATGGCACAAATTGGGTTACATAGGAGCAAGCACTATGCGAAGGAGGGATAGCAACAAAGGTAGTTACAAGGTTAGGAGTCAACAAGCAGGGGATCCGAAGATCAAAACACAACACAAGAGAACATAGCTTAATTGCCAAAGACAACTGAGCAGGGGACTCTTGCTGAATTTCCATATACGCCTTGTGTCCACCAAGTGATTACCAGATAATGATTACCCTGAGATTTGGTCTTGTCGAGCAGCAACATGAGATCAAGACTGATAAATATTCAGAGACTTGAAAGAGTTGGGGACAAAACAAACGAGATTCGAGGGACAGAGACAAGGCACTGACTAAGGATTTAGTTGATAAAGCAATGACAGGATCTACGAGGATAAGGTTCCAAAGCCAGGGTAGATAGCGATTAGCATTGCACCAGATCATCTGTAGGAGAAGGAGCAATGAGGCTCGACAAGGATTTGGAGCAAGATACTCTCGCACAGGAGCGGGACAACCACGACACATGCAAGCGTTCAAGGGAACTAAACTTGGGCCTAAGGTCAAGCAAGGGCATGGATAAAGATCTTCGTAGCACAATGTTCAAAGGCTAGCAACCACGTGTACAGGCTCAGGATCCTAAGAGAGAACTTAATTAAAGATGACAACCATGATATTATCAAAACTTGGACGCTGTTCTAGGATAGCGCTCTTCAACACTCGTATGCTTATCGAGGACAAAATAGGGACAACTACGGCACTACCTAAATAACGAGCATCCACACCTACATCATGGTCTTAAGCAAGCATTTCGAAATACTCAATCTAATTAGCTTAAGCGACTATTACTAAGCACAAAGCTCACACCTAACAAGTAGTCACCTACAACAACACCGCTACACATATCATGCAAAACATGGTGGTAAAGTATTGTTATCTTTTATTTCCTTTTTACTGAGTAGGTGGATATCTCTACAAAACAAGTTTTACTTACATTTAGCAATTTAGTTGTCAAAGGGGTAAACCTTTTGCTAACTATTAACTTGTCATCTATTTCCTTTAGAAACAAACATATAAGGCGAAGCTAATCACACACTATCTTCAAGCACAGTTATTCAAGCGGCATGGAACAAGGCATTTTGTCTAGCTTCACACAAGGAAGATAGCAACCACACATGGATCACAAGTTACTTAATATTAGAACAAGGTGAGGGAAGCATATTTATGCACAATCACAATTATGATGCACGCTTGTCCTATTCGTCCTCACAAAATTGCGAGCCTAAGGCGGCAATCACGTTCTATGTCGGTGGCATAACACGTACTCTCTCGACATATAGCTAGTCGTCAGCTACATTCAAGCTACGCATTCGTGGTTAGCGTACCTGCAGGCAAATTCATTGCAGCCCATCCCCACAAGAGATAAATAAGCACACAATGAAAGCGGTAAACTAAGATACTCTCCATATACACATCCCCAGATGTATATACTTTGATATCCATAGCTACCCGATAAATATACCCGCAATTAAGTACCTTCATATATACATGTGTGTAACATGTAAATATTTCAGTAACCATAGCTAACTCTCCCCTAGACCGATAGTTGGACGGTCATGCTCTCACAACTCACACTTACCTGGGCATAGAGGCAATTGATCCATACATCACCATTCAAGCGAATGGCATCCATACAATAGCACGCCGTATGGACGACGAAAGTAAAAACCCCCATGTTAGTACTTAGATAGCCACCTAATAGTCCTTAATTGGGCATAAAGGAGGATGTCGCTAGCATAATGTTGCAAATTAGTTTTAACAAATTTGCCTGTAGCTAAAGTTTTAGTTAAAATAGACTTTTTAAAACCAAAACTTGGCTTTTAAAACTATGTACCTGACAGTATTATGCTTAATCTCGCTCTGATACCAGCTGTCGCAGAACCGCCCAATTTATACAAGATCAAGTATGGCTGTCCCCGCTTAACACGTTGACCCGCGCATACTCTCACTTATATAAACCCGGTAGTCCGCCGAGTGTCACGCAAGACCTCGGTAAATCAACATCACAACCAAGATCGCGTGATTAAGCAAATACACATCACATACGCAGAGTTGCAGCGGAAATAATATTACATAAAGATTCATAAATAATAATACAAGTTTAGATTTCAAAACCGATTAGTGAAAACAACATTGCTTTTGAAGGATTTCATTAATATGAGTTCCAAATACGTTGCTAGCATAAGTGACATCCTCAGACAAAAGCATGTAGATGAGAAGTGAATATAGAGTCACCGAGCCCACCGGTGGTTAGCCACCATCCTCAGCAGGTCAAACCTTACCTGCAACATGGTGGGATAAACCCTGAGTACTCGAATGTACTCAGCTAGACTTACCCGTCATAACCAGAAATAAAATTGACTCCAAGGAGTATGCAAGGCTTTATAAGTGGAGGTAGCTTGACAACAATTTGCATAAAAAGCGATTAACTCAATTATACAATTATAATTCTATCATCAAGTTAATTATAACTATCCATCTCTAGATTAGCAACTATCCTGTGCCAAACATGTGGTATATCTTTTTAGAGCATACAATAGTAACCATAGCAGGTATTGAAATTCCAAATTCATTCGAACCATCATATTCCATAACACAGTTACTACGATGTTGGAGCTAGCCAAGTTTCTCACTATCCGGGAGAGACGGCGATTCGAATCGATTTCAACCAGCTGGGAATTTATTCCTAACACAAACCCAGATCTACCAGCCACGATAGTCTTAGGTCACCTTTGGTACAACTCCGGTACACATTTCGTGGGTCCGTACTGCGCCGCACAATCTGGAACACCAGATGCCAGGATGCTCAAGCCAAGCCTGCCCTTGGGCTTAGTCTGATCGTTCCCCGGAAGGAGCGCACAACAGAACGGTTCCCGGCCTGAGTTGAATTACTCGGCTTCGCGGTCGGAACGAGTTATCCGGCCAGCTAAGTGAGAGGCATGCATTCAATCTTGTCAGAAGTTCCAACAACGGTACGGTCCTTGATCGACACAGACGGGGATAGATCCACACCCAAGACCTCCATGTCTTGTTGCTTTTCTATCGACATCCCGCCCGGTCTCCATTTACATTAACCATGGTTCTTTTCCACGATAACAATTATAACCAACCGTGCTCCGGTATCCACCTATATCTCGCAGGTGACAGGAAATCACCCGACTTCTACCGGTCTAAGCATGGCTAAGCATATATTCGATCCTGGACCTATACCGGTTAAAGATGTAATATCTGGACAAGGAATGTACATGCATCAAGTGGTTTCATTCAACTCTTATAACCTAATGCATCAATCATAAATACGTAATTAAACATTTGTAAATTATTGGGAGACTTATAATGCTCCGGGGCTTGCCTGGGATCCGACACAAGTCAGTTCAGTTAGCTTGCACCGACTTGGTGACATCTCTGGCCCTAGCACTTGCTTAGTCCTTCCATCTTCGGGATAGACCCACCAAACACCGTCTTCGGGTTTGACTCCACATCACATCCTTCACATGGTTCATCTAGCGTACCTAAATGAGATGCAAGATGCATGTGTATGAATACATGGAAGTGCAATAGACAATGCATCGCATGTAGTAAGTAAGACAAGCACAAGGTTACGTTAACATGCACAAGCACTTCGCATTGCTTACTATAAATCTCGCACAATTTATCATGCCACGATAGCAAAGAAGATGACAACACCAAGCATGACACAAGTTTCCCAAGATCTCAGGTACTCTAACTCAACCATCATCAATGGTATGAACCACACTTAGCAATATACAAGCAAACAACTATAATTGGAATCTGTCAATTTCTGGACATGCAAATAGCAGCTACAAGATTTAGCTATAACTAGAGTTACACAAATCCAAATGACTTGCAAGAAGACATTCTGGAAAGCTTATGAAATTTTCGACAATTCATATTTAATCATCTTAGCATGATTCTCAAGTTAACTAAGTCAAATATACCTATTTATAGAAACTGGTCTAAACAAGACAGAGAGTAATCAATTCTGTAACCCAACTTTAAACAGGCATAACTCACAAACTACTTGGCCAAATAACACTAAATTTTAACAGCAGATAGATACATGAATTATATACAACTTCCTTATTATCATCTAGGTGTGATTCAAATCCTAACTAGATCAAACACTAGCATCTTTCAGATCTGCTCCGAATACAATCAAAACTTGACCGAAGACTTAAAAGTCATGTAACTCCTAAACTATCAGGCCTATGGTCTTACAATTTGAACACAAGCAAGATTATAAAATTTTCTACAACTTTTGTATTCACTACAACCATAGCAAACATCATTTACACCACGAAAATAATTGCACAAGCAAAACTGCAAATCCAGCCCAACAGCAGTGGTATAGAAAACGGATAGAAACTTCAGAGAAGCATAACTGGAGTTCTAGACCTCCCACAAACATGAACCATAACTTTTTGAAAAGCTTAGGAAGTTACCTACAACTTTCTTATTCTCATATTAAGATGATTCTACAGTTAGAAGGGTCAATCAATCCAATAATTGCATCTCTGTCAAAAACATAGACAGAAACTGACATGCCACTTTAAACAGCTATAAATGGAGTTATGTATGTCCAATAAATATGGTTCTAGACTTTTTAGAAAGCTTAGCAAATTGTAAACAACTTTGTTGTAAACACCTAAAGCTAATTCTACTAGTAAGAAGGCCCCACAGTAAGAACAAGGAAACCCTGTCTGGGTTTAGGCAGAAACAGCCACAGAGATTTAAGCAAGTATAACTCAAGATCTACTTAGCCAAAAATCATGATATTTAACTTTTTGGAAAGCTTAAGAAAATTACTACAACTCATGTATTTTCATCAAGTCATGATTCATAACTTAACTGAGCCAATTAATTCAAACATGCAGAACTATTCAGAGTAGGAGCAAAGCATTACAGGGCATTTGTTATTTTTATAACTCTTAAAATATAAATCCTAAACTCATGAAATTTTTACCAGACAACAACAATCATCTTAGTAGCACTCCACAAAAATTTCACAATTATTTGAGCACAACAACTGCAGTTATAAAAAAAACAAATAAGACTAGCATTCAAACCCTAACTGCACAAATCCATTTTTACAGCTACAACTTTAAACTAAAACCTGACATATTATAGATCTAGTGCATAGAGAATTTCACAAGGATTCCAAAAAGTCCTCATTTGCTAATTTACAAATTTCCTATGATTTACTATGAAGTTTCAAAGTTTTACCTGATTTACAACAAATAAGTCCTTGGAAGCACTATTCACTTGAGTCAATGACATTGCAGCTAGGCCCCTGACTTACGTCGAATTCTAGTAAACAGTCCCTGACGGGATTAGGAAGCAGAGGAGGCACTGTGGCTCGTCGGTGACGGTCGTAGGGGGCTCTTCGGTGATGGTGGAGCGGCGGCGGAGCACCGGGAAACCCATGCTGGCGCTTGGCGACGTCGGGCCTCACTCGTGCCAGGTCTCGGCCCGGCCAGCAGCGGACCACAGCCTCCTGGCCATGTGCACCAGCGGCGGCCGCGGCGACCTTGCTGGTGGCAGAGTTGCCGGCTGCACCGGCAGCCCTGGGAGACGGCGCTACGGCCGTGAGGCAGAGGGAATGAGGCGGAGATGGTGGCTGCAGCTGGAGGAAGGAGGAGGAGAGGGAGAGAAACATCAGCAGCAGCGGCGTCTTGCCCACTCGGCCATGGCGCTGGCAGGGAGAGGCAGAGAAGAGAGGGAGAGGGAGAATGGAGAGGAAGTGAGTGGAGAGGACAGGGGAACTCGGTTCTGCACTTAAGCACGGCAAGAAGGCGAGCCGGCGAACGGCACGGGCACTGGAGGCCACGCGGCAACGAAGCACTGCAGCGGTCGGCCATGAACATTACTGTTCATCAAATTCAAAATTTCAATTCCACCGCGAAAATACAAGCTGAAATCCCATTTTCCTCCCATCATATCTCCTAAACCGATCAATTATTTGCTCCACCGATTATACCATTGTGTAGGGCTACAAGAGTACTCTAACTTTCCTTAAAGGAGTTTTCCCAAATTCGAAATGGTTTGCAAACTAAAATTCGCCAAATATGGGTACATTGAAACTGAAAACGGGAAGTTCGTCATTTACACTTAGCCAAATTTCAGGGTTCTAAAAACAGCGGTTCATTGAATCTTGTGAGCTCTGTTTGACTAGGTTATGGACCAAACTAGTTCTTGAGCATCAAACAAATTTGGTTCTATTCGACTTAAACTTCAACTTTTATTTAAGGTGTAACTCCATGCAAGCACTATAAGCAATTGGTCAACGTCGGTCAAAGTAGCATCGCGGTAAAGCTTAAATCCAAGTTTTAGACCGATGGAGGTATTTTCTTGTCCTCCGCTCAACACGAACCCTTCATGACTTTTGTTGTAGATTTCAATTTGAGTCGTTTGGGCAAGGTAGCAAGGTTTGGTTGACGATCTATAATTCCATTCACTTAATAAAGCAATCCAAGAAAGATTATAACTTATCATTTCATGTAACTTTTTGATTCCAAACTTCACGAAACTTTTCCAATCATCCATGTGGGTGGAAATTGATGTGGGGCACATAAAAGAAGTAGATCCAACATTACTCAAGCATACTTTTTGGAAAGGGCAACATGTAAGCAATGGTGCATGGTCCAAGTTTAAGTGGTCGCTCATTTTGTAGATTTGATCTTGAAACTTTCATCACCACTTAACATGTCATGTTTGAGTTTAAACCCATTGCTTAATTGGTGACAAACACCTGGGGTGTTACAATTTGCACCTTTGGTAAGCACATAGAAAGAATCAAGCTTAATGGAGGATACATTAGCTTGTGACTTTTTGTTCATGCACTTTTGCTCTACGTGACCAACTTGCTTGCAACTAGTGCAAAACCGACCATTGTTCTCCACAAAACTAGTCTTGTGAGTAGCAAAGGCCGCCTTGCCTTTCTTGGGGGTATAGCCCAATCCGTCTTTGTAGAGAAAAGCTCTTTGGCTATCCAAGCACATAAGCAAGCGGTCCTCACCACCATAGGCCTTAGCCATGGTGTGAGTGAGCTTATTGACCTCCTTCTTGAGGGTCTCATTCTCAACCATTATTGAGGCATCACAAGTGAAATCATCACTACTAGATGAGGTGGAAGTAGAAGTGCTACAAGAAAGGTTAGTGGGAGCAACAATGATAGGCATAGATAATGATTCATCAATTAGGTCACAAGTTAACCCTACATTACAAGTCTCAACATGCTTCTTCTTATTTTGTTCACTAAGCAAAGAAGAATGAGCCTTTTCAAGCTTTTTGTGAGCCTTGCCAAGCATCTCATGGGCTTCCTCTAGCCTCTCATGAGATGCATTGAGCTCATCAAAGGCTTGCTTAAGGGCTTTTAGTTCCTTACGCAAGCTTTTGTATTTCCTTCTCTTAATGCCAAAGTTTTCTTTAGCATCTTCTAGCATATCAAATAGTTCATCCTTAGTAGGTTCATCATCATCACTATCACTATCATTTCCATTTTCATGTTCCTCATCGCTTCCATCATCACAAATTTGTATCTTAGGGGCCTTAGCCATGAAGCATGATGGAGTGTCAAAGAGAGAAGGCTTCTCATTGATAGCAATACTTGCAAGTGCCTTCTTCTTGGTGGTCTTGTCATCATCACTATCATCATCATCATCACTTGAGGAAGCATCACTATCCCAAGTGACCACATATGAACCATCCTTCTTCTTCTTGAAGGTCATTTTGTCCTTCTCTTTCTTCTCCTTCTTGTCCTTCTTCTTGTTCTTCTTGTCATAATCTTTGTCACTATTGTATGGGCACTGAGCAACAAGATGATCTTTGCTTCCGCAATTGAAGCATCTTTTTGACTCTTCCTTGTTCTTGGATGAAGATTTCTTTCTTCTAGCACGGTAGCCCTTCATCATGAACTTGCCAAATCTCTTGACAAAGAGAGCCATCTTCTCATCATCATCCCATGAACCATCATCTTCACTTGATGATTCTTGCTTTGCCTTGCCCTTGGATGATGTGGCCTTGAATTCCACACTCTTCTTCTTCTTATCATTCTTCTCATCTTTCTTCTCCTTCTTTTCTTCCTTCTCTTCATCATCTCTATATGTATCATCGGTCATTATATCTCTCAACACTTGGTTTGGTGTCATGGTGTCCAAACCACTCCTCACTAGAATAGTGACCAATGTGTCAAATCTTAAAGGTAAGCATCTCAAGAACTTGTGGGAGAAGTCCTTGTCCTTCACCTCTTCTCCAAGTGCTTTGAGATCATTGACAAGCACTTGAAGCCTATAGAACATCTCTGGCACACTCTCATCCTCCTTCATCTTGAAGCTTGTAAACTTCTCTTTGAGAATGTATGCCTTTGCACCCTTCATGGCTTGAGTGCCCTCAAATGATTTCTCCAACTTCTTCCATGCCTCATGAGCTCTCTCAATGTTCTTGATTTGCTCAAACGTTCTTTCATCCAAAGCATCACAGATGGCACTAAGAGCAATGCCATTATTTTGGAGTAGCATTTCTTCGACGGCGGTGGGAGCCTCTTCATCATCAATCTCAATTTTGGTGTCTACCACCTTCCAAACCTTCCTATTGATTGACTTGATATAAGTTTTCATCTTAGCCTTCCAATAGGGATAGTTAGAGCCATCAAATTGGGGTGGCTTCTTGGTGTTGTTTATTTGAGCCATTTTTACACCGAAGGTTGTTAAGCCTCAAATCACGGTGACCTCGGCTCTGATACCACTTGAAAGGTTCTAATGGCTAGAGGGGGGTGAATAGCCTATTAAAATTTTCTACAACAATACTTAATAAACCGGTTAGACAATTATGAGGCGAAACGAGTGTTGTGTTAGCCTACAAAAAAATGCAAGCCACCTACGACAATTCTAGTTTATGTAGTTTCTATCCACACAATAACTATGTCACTACTCAAAGTTAGTGTGCTCTCAAAGGCTAACTAAAGAGCCACACTAACCAAACTAACAAGCTCTCACAACTAGCTACACTAAAGAGCTTGACAACTAGTTTGCTGTAATGTAGAGAGTGAGCAAGATGGTTATACCGCCATGTCGAGGAATGAACCAATCAATTACAAGAATGAATACCAATGAAGACCAATCACCTTAGAATCAAATGATGACACAATGATTTTTTACCGAGGTTCACTTGCTTGCCGGCAAGCTAGTCCTTGTTGTGGCGATTCACTCACTTGGAGGTTCACGCGCTAATTGGCATCACATGCCAAACCCTCAATAGGGTGCCACACAACCAACACAAGATGAGGATCACACAAGCCACGAGCAATTTACTAGAGTACCTTTTGGCTCTCCGCCGGGGAAAGGTCAAGAACCCCTCACAATCACCACGATCGGAGCCAGAGGCAATCACCAACCTCCGCTCGATGATCCTCACTGTTCCAAGCCATCTAGGTGGTGGCAACCACCAAGAGTAACAAGCGAATTCCACAGCGAAACACAAACACCAAGTGCTTCTAGATGCAAACACTCAAGCAATGCACTTGGATTCACTCCCAATCTCACAAAGATGTTGAATCAATGATGGAGATGAGTAAGAGGACTTTAGCTAAGCTCACAAGGTTGCTATGTCAATGCAAATGGCCAAGAGAGAGAGCTAGAGCCGGCAATAGGGCTTAAATAGAAGCCCCCACGAAAATAGAGCTGTTGTACCCGTTCACTGGGCACTGCTCGGGACGACCAGATGCTCCGGTCAGATCGACCAGACACACCCTGCCAGCGTCCGATCAATGGATGGCTGCCATGTCATCCCTCTCTTCAAATACTAAGCACCCGATCCCAACGGTCAAATGATGACCGGACACAACATAGTGCCATGACCGGACGCAGGACCCCAGCGTCCGGTCACTTCCAGTAAGGTTCTAGCTACGACCGGACGTGTTAGTTTGATCATGACCATACGTAGGACCCCAGCGTCCGGTCATTTCTAGTAAGCCTCCACTTGCGACCGAACGCGTCCGGTCATGCCTGACCGGACTCACCCAGTGTCTGGTCACTCACTGTCTCCTCTATCTGCTGCCACATCAATAGGACCGGACGCACCCCGCCAGCGTCCGGTCACAAAGTGACCCACCGTCCGATGCACTCTGTGAAATCCTGTCTTCTCTATATAGGGCGCCGGTGGCACCGTCGGACTGTCCGCACTCTATGGGTGGACACTCCGCCGGTAAAGTTTCTTACCCTTGCTCAAATGTGCCAACCACCAAGTGTATCACCTTGTGCACATGTGTGTTAGAATAGTTTCACAAACATTTTCAAGGGTGTTAGCACTCCACTAGATCCTAAATGCATATGCAATGAGTTAGAGCATCTAGTGACACTTTGATAACTTTATTTCGATACGAGTTTCACCCCTCTTAATAGTACGGCTATCGAACCTAAATGTGATCACACTCACTAAGTGTCTTGATCACCGAAACAAAATGGCTCCTACCATTTATACCTTTGCCTTGAGCCTTTTGTTTTTCTTTCTTCTTTTCCAAGTCTAAGCACTTGATCATCACCATGGCAACACCATCGTCATGTCATGATCTTCATTTGCTTCACCACTTGGAATGCGCTACCTATCTCATGATCACTTTGATAAACTAGGTTAGCACTTAGGGTTTCATCAATTTACCAAAACCAAACTAGAGCTTTCAAGCTTGATCTTCTTCATTTCATGTCCACCTTCATCACCATGGACCCCATCCTGCTCCATCACTTGGATTGGACCACCTTATCTAATTTACACACTTAGATCAAAGGTTAGCCCTAGGTTTCATCATCAATTGTTCAAAACCAAATTAGGGCTTTCAACTGATGCCAGACCAAATGTCATCTAGGTAGGGAGAGGCCGATGAGACCTTATTCTAAAGCACCATCGTCTTCACCACATCATCGATGACACCAGAAACTAAATCCTAGATCAACAAGGATCTACAAACCTAACTAAAAAATATGAAGGAAAAAGGATCGGGTCCCTGCTCCTCTGTCCACTAGCGAGATCGCCGGTTAGAAGAGAAAAGGGGACCGAGGCGATATCCTAGGGAGGGCGGCGGCTAGGAGAAGAGATGGCGGGTTGTTCCTTTTCTTCTGGCTTCTGTTCACTCTCTGTTATTCTATTCTCAATCCAAAATGTGAGCTATAGGCTACACTCCAAAATGAAATAGGCAAAGCCATAGCAGCACGTGATACCCTCGTGAAGGCTAAAAGCATGTTCTCCAAGAGTCTCTAAAATAGTCTCACAACCCATAAATTTTCGCAAGATTAAAAAAAACTCATCTCTAACAACTCTCAAACCCACCTTCCAATCTTTTAGCACATAGAAAAAAACCTATCTGAAAGGATCAAGATGCCCAAGAGGGGGGTGAATTGGGCTAATTCTAAAAATCTTTGCAATAATTAAATCCTACAATTAGCCCACTTCACCCCTTGTGCCTAGAATGTGATTCTATTGATCTATCGCACGAAAGTTTAGCACCCTAAGTTCCAATCCTGCTCTAGCATGGCAATTCTAAGAATGTAAAGACAAGAATTGAATTGCTCAAATGTAAATGCTCAAAGTAAAGAGAGGAGAAGGGACACGGCAATGTTTTGTCGAGGTATTGCAGAGTCACCACTCCCCACTAGTCGTCGTTGGAGCACCCACGCAAAGGTGTAGCTCCCCCTTGATCTGCGCAAGGATCAAGTGCTCTCTATGAGCTGATTCTTTGACACTCCATCACGGTGAATCACCCACAACCGCTCACAACTTGAGTTGGGTCATCCACAAGCTCCGCTAGATGATCACCAAACTCCCAATCACCACCAAGCCGTCTAGGTGATGGCGATCACCAAGAGTAACAAGCATGAACTCTCACTTGACCACAACAAGCCTAATGAGAAGGGTGGATGCACACTTGCTACTCTCCTTGAACTAATGAGGCCTTAATCTTGGATTCTCAAATCTCAATCACCTCACTAGGATTTTGCTCTCCAAAGCACTCTCAAGGGTGTTTCTCAGCTGATCAAATGGGAAAGAGACCTCCCTTGGATGAATAGAGGAAGTATTTATACCCCCTCATTCAAAACAAACCGTTAGGAGGTTGAAACACCACTCTGCAAAGTGACTGGATGCTCCGGTCAAGATGACTAGACGCTCCGGGCAGTTCTCCCTGCCATAGAGTCGTTAAATTATGACCGGACTCTAACCTGTGTCCGGTCAGCACTGTCTGGACGCGTCTGGTCATGAAAACTGCTCTATGGAACCTTACTGATGTTGACTAGATGCTGGAGCCTAGAGTTTGGTCACTTCACTGTTCAGCGTCCGATCAGTAACCGAAACCCTACCAGCATCCGGTCACCACTGACCGGACGTGTCCGATCAGGATTCTCCCTCTCTGGTACCTTACTGGAGTTGATCGAACTCTGGTACTCAGCGTCCAGTCACTATTCACTCAGCGTCCGGTCACATCCAAACGACTTTAGCTTGATCAAATGAACTGACTGGACTCTATTGCCAGCGTTCGGTCAATATTTGACCCTCCATTCACTTCCAACTCGAAATCATATGTGAATGAAGTTCGCTCCAATTGATCTTAAGGCTACTTTGGAGCTACCTATTGCTAGTTTTGACAAGTGTGCACCACGCCTAACCCACTAGACTCACCTAGGTCAAGCTACTAGTTCATACCCCCCTTAATAGTATGGTCAAAGGAAAAACAAAGTCCTAAACTACTCTAAGTGTCTCTTCAACACCAAACGGCACTTAGAACTAGTCCATCCTTAACCTTATCGTCCATCCTTTGAAAACCAAAACGATTTCCATCGTAGGGGCATGACAACCATGATTGCCCAATCAATTGCCATTACCATGACCTAACTTAATTGCCTCTACAAAACACACGTTAGTCATAGTAATCACGTATTGTCATTAATCACCGAAACCCAACTAGGGGCCTAGATGCTTTCAATCTCCCCCTTTTTGGTGATTGATGACAATACTACCTCGAGTATGTAAAAGAGATGAGGTTTTCAACATGCTTGGTTCATATAAGCTTTTGACAATGAGAACAAAAGAGTTAGACAAGCTTATATGACCCAAGCCAACATGGTGTACTCAATAGGTATGAAATAAGCATGAGTACACAAAATAAAGCTCATTTGAATCGGAGTAAAATGCGAAAGCAAAGCAAATGAGCATAACCAAGTGACATGACATATAAATAGATCAAAGTAGAGAGCACACATGTCACATATCACATAAATATCATGCTCACACTTATATAGTTCAATGCATGAAAGTAAACATGAATGCATAATAATGTATCACACATATAAGACCAAACATAATAAATAAGCTCCCTCTAGATATATCGCTCCCCCCTACATCTAATCATACTCGATCCCTCTCCCCCTTTGGTGTCAAGCACCAAAACCTAAGGATCAGTCCGCGGGGCTAGAGCAGACAAGTCGTGCACTGAGGTGCGATGAGCGATTTGAAACTGGGTAGCATCATCCTCTGATCCGAAGCTCTAAGCTGTCTGACCCTCTATCGCTGGAACTAAAGTTGAAGCGGTCTAGGTCAGATCTGGGATTGGTGCGGCCTGGGACTCTGTAGGTATCACTAAAGCAGGCAGCTTTGATGATGCAACAGATGAAGGGAGCGTCTCTATAGTCCTAGTAATAGGAGCAACTATGGAAGGAGTAGGGACATGTAGCTCTAGCGGTGTAGGCTGCCCTGTCAACTCACTGAACGTAGCACCAAGGCTCCTAGAAACTGGGGTGTCTATCACAAGTACTGAGGAGTTCTGAGCCGGAGTGAAGGCCATAACAAGCGGTGTGAACTGTGGACCATGGGCTGACATTGGAGAAGCAAACCACTAGGACACCTGCTCTATCGGTGAAGCAAACTATGTCACTACCAGCCACTGACTCTGAAGCCCACTGGGCTATATAGATGGAGTCACTATGGTGGTGATAGGCTAGATGAGCTGAGGTGTAAGCTATGGCGGTGCTGACCCAATAGCAGTAACGACATGCTGCATGAACCGGAGTAACTGCTGCTGGATAAGGAGCTGTTGCTACTGCATGGCCTGCTGCTGCTGTATAGCCTACTGCTATCGCTGGAACTTGTCCTGTCTGCCCTGAACCTATGCAAGGGTAGCTACGGTCTCTTGGGCCTGATGAGCCTAATCCTGCCTCATTCGCTCAAGAATAGCAAGGAGAGCGGGTTCTGTCTGTGGTGACTATGGTGGAGCTGAGCTAGAGCCACCAGGCTCACTGTCATGTTGTCGAGGAGGCATCTGAGGGATAGCCCGGTAGTCATCATCTAAACTATCACTAGGGTCGCTCTCAACCATACCCTCCTACTGAGCATCTAGCTACTCCTCCTCTGTTGCTGCTATGCCCCTGATGACCTCATCTTGCTGGGATGTAGTCTCTGGCACCTCTGGATGATGACGTGGCTGGCTGGGTGTCCTCGCTACACTGTGGTGGAGCATCTGGGTCATGTTGTATGAAGGGAACTCAGTAGTAGCACCAGAATACCCTGCCAACATCTCAGGAGGCCTCACTATGACTGCCCTGTGAATCAGAAAAGTGATCCAATGAGCATACGACAGCGCCTATGACCTCTGAATCCCTCTGCAAGTGTATTCTCCATCTCAGAAAGAATGACATCCCATATATCAAACACTATCTACTGCATTAGAGAGTTCAGTAGCCACAACTATATATGAGTCAATCCCTCACGATATCCCATCCTTGGTAGCAGGGTCCTCCTCATGATAGCATCAAGTAGTCTAGATGTAGGAGTAAGATCTCTGGGTGTCCTGCTCGACCCCTCGCCGAATGACTCTATGAAGCAGGGTCGAACCAAGTCTATGGGAGGCACAAGACCACCGTGAGGGCATCTAGGAGGCTCTATCTGACCGTAGCACACCTCGTGAAGGCGGATGGGTGACTTTGGAATCCTGAGTATCTCTCTGACCCTGAAGCTCATCAGCCTGTAGTCATTGCCTCTAAATGCAAAGTGTCTGAACCTATGAGCTGGGTCAATCCAAAGTATAGCGTAGAACTTATGGACCCAAGATGGAACATATCTGTCTGTCCGTCCAAGTAAGTCTGTCAACCCTGGCAAGTAAGAGAGATGAGGACGGATTTGCTCTCCAGTTGCTACTACAATAGCCTCAATGGAACAAACCCTCTGTGATATGAAAGCCACACCACTGTTCAGATAAGCATTGTAGAAGTCCTCCTGCAGTGGTGTATAGAATCCCTCTGAAGCACGCTCATCCCTCCTCGGCGGGAACCAGTCCTCAAACTGCACGAACCTGAGCTGCTGCACCTGCTTGGCCATGGCGGCTCTCAAATCTAGGTGAGTCACTAGAGGCGGACCCTGTGGTCTAGGAAGTAGACGAGAACCCCTCCGCTGTGTCTCTGGCCTCGGTGCCACCTGAGCACAAGTACGACCAGAGTGTCGTAACTATGACTAAGGTGCCTACTCAGTCTCCTCTATCTGCTGAGTACCTCTGACTACACTAGTGGCTATGGCTGCTGTTGTGGCTCCCCCTAAGGGTGAGTCTCCTCCAAGACGACACGTCGTCCCTCAAGCATGATAGTCCTAGCTGGACTACCATGACAATGCTCTACCACCTCGATGGTGGCCCTCTATGCTGGTGAGAGCTGATCTACAATCTAGACTCCACTCCGAGCACCTCCTCTCTCTGCACGCTCTACAGCAGCTGCAACTGCTGCTACTCTCTCAGTATCAGCATCTGCATACTTTCGCTTCTTTGTCATAATCTTCTTCGCCTTACCTTTCACCTCAGTAGGCAGGTGAGGTTGAGGCCTCGGATCCTCATCACCGGGGCCACCTCCGGCATTCTTCACACATGCCATTGCTGGAGCTTAAAAGAAAAACTACCACTGATGAGAATCAACTACCAACTGTCACTTCTGAGGCTTGGCCTCGATCCATACTTGCGAGCTTGGCCCCAAGGTATCTGACAACTGACAAAGTGACCTCAACAACACTGACTCGCTGCATGATAGAATAGATCGGATATATGAATAATTTCAATGTACATCTAGAGATACGGAACCCTAAGAAGCAAGCAATAGATGCGAAATTAGAGGCGATGGCTTGCTACCTGATGAACCAGTGAATCAAAGAGCAGAGGAACGAATCGCGGGGAACCACCGGGAATTGCCTAGGGTTAGGGTACGTCGAGGCAATGCAGTGGCCGATTAATGCAATGTAGTGGATGTAGTGAATGGCAGCTAGGGTTCCGGCGTGGAGCACTACGGCTCGGGCACGTGGCTGGGGCTGCTAGCATGGTGGCGCTAGGGCACGGGCATGCGGTTGCCAGCATGGTGGTGGTGCTATCGCAGGGCACGAGCACGCAGGTGGTGGCGTGGGATTGCTGTGGGCATGTGGAGCAGTGGCATGGGCACGGTGATGCGGTAGGCGATGCAGCGTAGCTACGGGCAGGTGGCACGAGCACAGGAGCACAGCGGCTAGGGCGAGCGATGGCGATGTCCACATGGGTAGGGTGTGGGATTAGGTCAAGGCGGCGTAGTTATATGGTGACCCCCATGTGACAGATAAGGAAAGAAGAAAGAGTTCAGAACTCGCACGATTACTACTAACCGAACGCTCCGGTGGCAACGACCGGACGCTGCCACCCGGAGTCCGGTCGACTCAAGAGAGGTCCAAATCACCTCGAGTCGCGATCGGACACGTCTGACCACCACTGATCAGACGCAGCCAGAGTTCGGTCGATCCTATCTTCATCTTCTTCGCATGACCGAACGCATGACCACCTTCTGACCAGACGCAGGAAAGGTACTATTTCAGCATCCGGTCACTCTTGTGCAGCAACGGTTCACCTCCTATGAACTGATCGGACGCTGGACTTCAGAGTCTGATGCAATGTCCGGTCACTCTTTTTCAGCAGATCTTCAAAGTTCCTTCGCGCTGCCTATTCCCAATCAAGTCCCAACTTCAATAAGACCCAAATAAACACCAATTGGGACTGATGTGAGTGACCTCTCTCAAACCCTCAATGATGATGCAACAGATGAAGGGAGCGTCTCTATAGTCCTAGTAATAGGAGCAACTATGGAAGGAGTAGGGACATGTAGCTCTAGCGGTGTAGGCTGCCCTGTCAACTCACTGAACGTAGCACCAAGGCTCCTAGAAACTGGGGTGTCTATCACAAGTACTGAGGAGTTCTGAGCCGGAGTGAAGGCCATAACAAGCGGTGTGAACTGTGGACCATGGGCTGACATTGGAGAAGCAAACCACTAGGACACCTGCTCTATCGGTGAAGCAAACTATGTCACTACCAGCCACTGACTCTGAAGCCCACTGGGCTATATAGATGGAGTCACTATGGTGGTGATAGGCTAGATGAGCTGAGGTGTAAGCTATGGCGGTGCTGACCCAATAGCAGTAACGACATGCTGCATGAACCGGAGTAACTGCTGCTGGATAAGGAGCTGTTGCTACTGCATGGCCTGCTGCTGCTGTATAGCCTACTGCTATCGCTGGAACTTGTCCTGTCTGCCCTGAACCTATGCAAGGGTAGCTACGGTCTCTTGGGCCTGATGAGCCTAATCCTGCCTCATTCGCTCAAGAATAGCAAGGAGAGCGGGTTCTGTCTGTGGTGACTATGGTGGAGCTGAGCTAGAGCCACCAGGCTCACTGTCATGTTGTCGAGGAGGCATCTGAGGGATAGCCCGGTAGTCATCATCTAAACTATCACTAGGGTCGCTCTCAACCATACCCTCCTACTGAGCATCTAGCTACTCCTCCTCTGTTGCTGCTATGCCCCTGATGACCTCATCTTGCTGGGATGTAGTCTCTGGCACCTCTGGATGATGACGTGGCTGGCTGGGTGTCCTCGCTACACTGTGGTGGAGCATCTGGGTCATGTTGTATGAAGGGAACTCAGTAGTAGCACCAGAATACCCTGCCAACATCTCAGGAGGCCTCACTATGACTGCCCTGTGAATCAGAAAAGTGATCCAATGAGCATACGACAGCGCCTATGACCTCTGAATCCCTCTGCAAGTGTATTCTCCATCTCAGAAAGAATGACATCCCATATATCAAACACTATCTACTGCATTAGAGAGTTCAGTAGCCACAACTATATATGAGTCAATCCCTCACGATATCCCATCCTTGGTAGCAGGGTCCTCCTCATGATAGCATCAAGTAGTCTAGATGTAGGAGTAAGATCTCTGGGTGTCCTGCTCGACCCCTCGCCGAATGACTCTATGAAGCAGGGTCGAACCAAGTCTATGGGAGGCACAAGACCACCGTGAGGGCATCTAGGAGGCTCTATCTGACCGTAGCACACCTCGTGAAGGCGGATGGGTGACTTTGGAATCCTGAGTATCTCTCTGACCCTGAAGCTCATCAGCCTGTAGTCATTGCCTCTAAATGCAAAGTGTCTGAACCTATGAGCTGGGTCAATCCAAAGTATAGCGTAGAACTTATGGACCCAAGATGGAACATATCTGTCTGTCCGTCCAAGTAAGTCTGTCAACCCTGGCAAGTAAGAGAGATGAGGACGGATTTGCTCTCCAGTTGCTACTACAATAGCCTCAATGGAACAAACCCTCTGTGATATGAAAGCCACACCACTGTTCAGATAAGCATTGTAGAAGTCCTCCTGCAGTGGTGTATAGAATCCCTCTGAAGCACGCTCATCCCTCCTCGGCGGGAACCAGTCCTCAAACTGCACGAACCTGAGCTGCTGCACCTGCTTGGCCATGGCGGCTCTCAAATCTAGGTGAGTCACTAGAGGCGGACCCTGTGGTCTAGGAAGTAGACGAGAACCCCTCCGCTGTGTCTCTGGCCTCGGTGCCACCTGAGCACAAGTACGACCAGAGTGTCGTAACTATGACTAAGGTGCCTACTCAGTCTCCTCTATCTGCTGAGTACCTCTGACTACACTAGTGGCTATGGCTGCTGTTGTGGCTCCCCCTAAGGGTGAGTCTCCTCCAAGACGACACGTCGTCCCTCAAGCATGATAGTCCTAGCTGGACTACCATGACAATGCTCTACCACCTCGATGGTGGCCCTCTATGCTGGTGAGAGCTGATCTACAATCTAGACTCCACTCCGAGCACCTCCTCTCTCTGCACGCTCTACAGCAGCTGCAACTGCTGCTACTCTCTCAGTATCAGCATCTGCATACTTTCGCTTCTTTGTCATAATCTTCTTCGCCTTACCTTTCACCTCAGTAGGCAGGTGAGGTTGAGGCCTCGGATCCTCATCACCGGGGCCACCTCCGGCATTCTTCACACATGCCATTGCTGGAGCTTAAAAGAAAAACTACCACTGATGAGAATCAACTACCAACTGTCACTTCTGAGGCTTGGCCTCGATCCATACTTGCGAGCTTGGCCCCAAGGTATCTGACAACTGACAAAGTGACCTCAACAACACTGACTCGCTGCATGATAGAATAGATCGGATATATGAATAATTTCAATGTACATCTAGAGATACGGAACCCTAAGAAGCAAGCAATAGATGCGAAATTAGAGGCGATGGCTTGCTACCTGATGAACCAGTGAATCAAAGAGCAGAGGAACGAATCGCGGGGAACCACCGGGAATTGCCTAGGGTTAGGGTACGTCGAGGCAATGCAGTGGCCGATTAATGCAATGTAGTGGATGTAGTGAATGGCAGCTAGGGTTCCGGCGTGGAGCACTACGGCTCGGGCACGTGGCTGGGGCTGCTAGCATGGTGGCGCTAGGGCACGGGCATGCGGTTGCCAGCATGGTGGTGGTGCTATCGCAGGGCACGAGCACGCAGGTGGTGGCGTGGGATTGCTGTGGGCATGTGGAGCAGTGGCATGGGCACGGTGATGCGGTAGGCGATGCAGCGTAGCTACGGGCAGGTGGCACGAGCACAGGAGCACAGCGGCTAGGGCGAGCGATGGCGATGTCCACATGGGTAGGGTGTGGGATTAGGTCAAGGCGGCGTAGTTATATGGTGACCCCCATGTGACAGATAAGGAAAGAAGAAAGAGTTCAGAACTCGCACGATTACTACTAACCGAACGCTCCGGTGGCAACGACCGGACGCTGCCACCCGGAGTCCGGTCGACTCAAGAGAGGTCCAAATCACCTCGAGTCGCGATCGGACACGTCTGACCACCACTGATCAGACGCAGCCAGAGTTCGGTCGATCCTATCTTCATCTTCTTCGCATGACCGAACGCATGACCACCTTCTGACCAGACGCAGGAAAGGTACTATTTCAGCATCCGGTCACTCTTGTGCAGCAACGGTTCACCTCCTATGAACTGATCGGACGCTGGACTTCAGAGTCTGATGCAATGTCCGGTCACTCTTTTTCAGCAGATCTTCAAAGTTCCTTCGCGCTGCCTATTCCCAATCAAGTCCCAACTTCAATAAGACCCAAATAAACACCAATTGGGACTGATGTGAGTGACCTCTCTCAAACCCTCAATTTTTTCAAAATATTTTTCCTTAGGCTATAATTCTTTTTAAGAAAATAGGCAATAAAAGGTTGATTGAAGTGAAATGACAAAACAACATGCATGCAATGCAATACTTGAAAGTAATTATAGTTGCTTGTCAAGTTTGATCCAAGGTTAAGCTTCTTCACACGCTTTTTGGTGGTTATCTTAACCATGTTAGACAAGCCCTAGATGCATTACCAAGAAGTAAACATGTTTTATATTACATTGCAATGCAAGGGACAACACAAGCTCATTTTCTAGTGAAGTTGCTAAAATCAAGAACATTGAGCTCATCCCTCAACCGACAAAATGTAGCCTCATCTAGTGGTTTAGTGAAGATATCTGCCAATTGATCCTCGGTCCTTACACCTTCTAATGATATATCATTCTTAGCAACATGATCTCTAAGAAAGTGATGGTGGATATCTATGTGCTTGGTGCAAGAGTGTTGAACCGAATTATTAGCAAGCTTTACCACACTCTCATTGTCACACAAAAGAGGTACCTTTTCTAGAACTACACCATAGTCTAGCAAAGTTTGCTTCATGTAAAGTATTTGTGCACAACAAGCGCCCTATTTTGCTTTTTGGAGGACCAAGACACAAGTGATCTACCAAGCAAATGACACCCTCTGGATGTGCTTTTCCTATCAACTTTGCAACCGGCATAATCTGAATTGGAATAGCCAACTAATTCAAATCTAGCTCCTTTAGGATACCAAAGGCCAATGCTTGGTGTGTGCTTAAGGTACCTAAGGATTCTTTTAATGGCAATTAAATGAGTTTCCTTAGGATTAGCTTGAAATCTAGCACACATACACACACTAAACATGATGTCAGGCCTAGATGCGGTTAAATATAACAAGCTACCAATCATAGAGCGGTAGATAGTTTGATCAACCGTTTTACCTCCCTCATCTAGGTCGAGATGTCCATTAGATGGCATTGGTGTCTTGATTGGCTTACATTCATCCATATTGAACCTCTTGAGAAGATCCTTGGTATACTTTTCTTGAGAGATGAAAATCCCTTCTCTCATTTGCTTGACTTGAAAACCAAGAAAGAATGTAAGCTCTCCAATCATTGACATCTCGAACTCCTTCGACATCAATTCACCAAACTTTTTGCAATAATCTTCATTTGATGATCCAAAGATGATATCATCAACATATACTTGACAAATGAAGATTTCTCCATCAAGCTTCTTGGTGAATAGTGTGGTGTTGACCTTCCCAATGGTGAAGCCCTTCTCAATGAGGAAATCCTGAAGGCGTTCATACCATGCTCTTGGGGCTTGCTTAAGCCCATATAGCGTCTTGGACAACCTATAAACATGATTAGGATATCTAGGGTCTTCAAACCCCGGAGGTTGATCAACATAGACTAGTTCATTTATGAAGCCATTTAAAAATACACTTTTAACATTCATTTGATATAATTTCATTTCATGATGAGATGCATATGCAAGGAGGATACAAATGGCCTCAAGTCTTGCAACCGGTGCAAAGGTCTCTCCAAAATCCAACCCTTCAACTTGAGAGAACTCCTTTGCAACTAGTCTTGCCTTGCTCCTCACTACAACGCCTTGATCATCTTGCTTGTTGTGGAACACCCACTTTGTTCCAATGACTCTTGCACCTTGTGGTCGCTCTTCAAGAGTCCAAACTTCATTGTGAGTGAAGTTGTTCAACTCTCCATGCATGGCATTGATCCAATCCGAATCTTGAAGAGCTTCTTCTACATTCTTAGGTTCAACACAAGAGATAAAAGAGTGATGTTCAATAAATGAAGCAAGTTTCTGAGATTGAGTCATTACACCCTTTGAAGGACTCCCTATGATGAGATCTTGTGGATGAGCTTGTAGTAGAGGTGAATTTCTTCTATCAACCACTTGAGGAGGAGGTTGTGGAGCATCAACATCTTGAGCTTATGCCACCATTTGATCATGAGAGACATGATTATCTTCATTTTCTACTCTTCCATCTTTATCACCATCTTGTGGCACATTTGATGAAGAAGGTGGATCAATCACTTGTACATCATCTTCATCATCTTTAGGCTTGATGTCTCCAACCGGAATGTTCTTCATAGCCTCCCTCAATGGTTCATCACCTATATCATCAAGATTCTTATGAGCTCCTTGGTAGCCGTTAGATTCATCAAATTCCACATCATATGTTTCTTCAACCAAGCTGGTGGCATGATTAAATACTCTATATGCTTTGGACTTTGTAATAGAACTGACCAATTATACGAGATTAAGTAAGGAAATCTTCCGCCGAAGCAGATAATTTAGCAAACTTAAGCCCGTATAACCCGGTAGTCCGTGAAACCACGAAGGATTTCAAACCAATCGACATACAAACCAAGATCGTACAAGTTTAGCAAGTACTATCACATGTTACATAAAGTTTGCAATGATAGTAGGATACATCAGAGTTTAGAATATAAAGTTATTACAAACCAGGTTCAATCTAAAATAGCAGAAGCAAATAGTTTCAAGTCACACACACACACACTTTTAGTTCCAATACAGTGCCAGTAAGTAGTCATTTCCAACAAAAGCATCAGAGGAGAGATACGGAGTGACCATTGCCCTTGGTCCTAGTTGTCACCCATCGCCGGGTACAGGCAGTTAATGCAATAGCCGTAGTACATTTGACCATCTGCAACAACAATGGGAACAACGCCCTGAGTACGAGAAGGTACTCAGCTAGACTTACCCGTCTTAAACCAAAATAAAGCGACACCAAGGATTATGCAAGGCTTTCTTTAGTGGGCTAGCTGACTGGTTTGCGAAAAGCATAAGCTATCATGAAGAAACCATTTTAAGTACTTTGCATCATCTTTATTATAACCTATCCATCTAGGTAAGCACCTGTACTATAGCAATCACTTGATTAACCAATAACATCCAGTTACCAATTTAGATTTAGCATATCCCATACCATCCAGATAACCATCATTGTTCCATAATAATTACTACTGATGCCGTAGCTCGAGTCAAGTGCTCACTATCCAGGAGCGATGGCGATTCGAATCGATTCCTAACCAGCTGGTGATTTATTCCTCACACAAACCACGCTTCCCCCGTCAGGGTCGCTTAGATCACCAATGACACTTTCCAAGTAGCCGCGGGATAACTGCCGGGACCGCACTACCCAGGGACCGCCCGACTGCCAGGACGCACCTTGGGCTCACTCTTCGCGTCCCCGTCATACCCCCTTCAGCACCAGTCTGCCAATCCGGGTTTATCCCGGCTCGAATAGTGTCACTAGCTTCGCGGTCGAAAGGTACTTTATTCGGCCAGCTAAATGTGAGGCATGCGTTCAACATGACAAGAGGGACGAGCAACGATCGGTCCTTAATCGACACAGACGGAAACTAACAGCACCCCAGAACCCTGTCTGGTTGCCTCCAACTTTTTCCGTCCGGTCTCCAATTATCCATCACACATGGTTAATTCCAGGATATCATTCTTTCCATAGCTAAATTCTTCCAGTAACCACCTATAATGTAGGTGATCGGATTATCACCGATCGCTACCGGTCTAAGCAAGGCTAAGCAGTTATTCGATCCTGACCTAACAGGGTAACAAGGTAGTAAGGTAGGCAAGGATAGTAATAAATGCATCAACGGTTTCAATCAACTCCTACCACTTAATGCAACAATATATAAACTCATATATATAGAAAGAATTGCTTTTATAAAGTAGGAGACTTAGAATGCTCCGGGGCTTGCCTCGTTCGAACGAACTAGGTTGATGATCCACGCACTCGGGCAAGTCCTCTCCCGACTCCTCTTCCTCTGGCACCTCCTGTGCCTGGACTTCTTGTGGATCTGTCCCGGTCTGCTCTTCCTGAACTACTGCTAGCAACTCCTCCTGCGATCCTGTATGATGCAGATGTATGAGTGCTAATGCATAGGTGCATCGAAGAGATGACATGTAATGATCATGATACATGAAATGTAGATGAACATGTTCAACTGTATCGGGCATAGTAGAAGTAAAGCCCTTCTACAAGGTAGCCAACATCATCCAAGAACATGTACTACTATACTACTACTGCAACCATGGTACTAACATGCCAAGTCACCACAGCAATCTAAGATGCTTCAAAGATACACCAAAGCAAACATTATTAACTAATCATGCGTTAAAGAAGATTTGTTTATTTCATTTTAAACTAGGGCTACAACAGCAACATATATTTCTGGTGCTCATAAAAATCTGAGAAAATTACAGTAGCATAGTACTACTCTAAGTAGACTACCATAAAATTTTCATTGCATTTAGATAAGTATAACAGCCTACACAAAAATGACAAGCTATGGTGGATAATTGAGCATGAAAATACTTTGTACTACGAAAAGTGTCAAACAACAGATTTGGTATTTTTCCCATGATCTACAGAGCATACAATTACTGTACAAAAAGTTTCACCTACATGTATTATTCATATTTTTAGCCCTAGCAATTTTACAAGAAATCAGCAATTAATGCACATAACCTACCTAGCCATATTTTTCCACATAACAGGCATGACACATATTTTTCACAGAAAGTACATCTCAAGAATAGATCAACCAATTTGTAATCATATTTTTCTGATACATATAGAATTTACTACACATTTTACAAGATATCAGCAATATCAAGAATTAAATAAAGCTCTACATTAAAGTATCTCAAAAATGACATGCAATATTTTTATCATGTAGATCTGGTGACAAGGAACACAACAAAATTTGTTTCAACAAATTTGGAGCCATTTTGAGCAAGTTATAAATTCCCAAAGCATTTAAATAGAAATCTGAAAATCATTTCTTAAATTCTTTCTGAAAATCCATGTTCAAAACTGCTAGATCCACCCGGATTTCTACCCTAGGCGTGCACCCCTACTGGCTGACAGTGGCCCCCATGGGTCAGCCGGGCCCCACCTGCCAGCCCCTGAGGCAGAGGAGGCTGCGCTGACCGGCGTGAGCTCGCCGTCGGCGAGGTGGCCGGCGACGAGGTCACCACCAACGTGACCACCTTGCCAAGGCGGACACGGCAGTGCAAGCGGCAGGGCCGGAGGAGCTCGAGAGCGAGCTGGCCAGCGGCCATGGCGGCGCGGTGGTGCGGCTCACCGTCGGCCAGCCATCTCCGGCCGAGAGGTGGCGCGAGAAGTGGCGTGGGAGCTTCACCGAGCTCGGGCGGTGCTCGTGCGCGTGAAGGGAGAGCGAGAAGGAGGATGGAGGGGCGAGGTCCACGGAGCGGAGTACTCCGGCGAGCTTGGCCATGACTCCGGCGAGGGATTCCCGGGGAAGGGCAGCTTCCCATGGCTTACCGAGGCGAGCACAAGGTGCGCGAGGAGGAGGCGGTGCTCAGGGCGAGACGGAGCTAGACATGGCGAGCTAGAGCGGCCGAAACGGCCAACTCCGGTGATGGCGCATGGCGGAGGTGAGTGCTATGGCTGCTGCTTGCGCTGGTGGATGAGAGAGCGAAGTGGCAGAGTGAGGAGGAGCGCAGCATGGTCGGGCAGGTGATGGCGAGCGCGTGGAGTGGCCGGGCCCACCGGGGTGCCACCCGGACGCTGTCGCCGGCGTTCGGCGGCCATGCGACGGCTGCGGCCTGACGCCGGTCGGGCGTGGCGCGCTGGCGAGCGGGCGAGGCACGGGGCAGGCCAGGGCCGGCTTGCGCGGCTGGGCCGGAAGCGAGGCGCGAGGCCCACCAAGTTGAAATGATCTTTTTCCAAATTATTTTCTATTCCTATTTCAATAAATGTAAATTTTGAGCAATTTCAAAGCAGTTTCAAAAGTTGGTGTAAAAATGAAAGTTGTTCCATTTTTCAAGATCTACAACTTTGCTTTTATGACCAAAGTCAAATTCCAAATAGATTTTGAATTACAAAATAAAAATCAATATTAATTCAAAACCCTAATTTTGAAGAATTATTTTTAAAAGCAAAATTTGGCAAAAATTTAAATATGAACTTTGCTCCAAATTGTATCCTAAATATTTATAAGCTATCTTAGTGATCAAAACAAGAAATCATGGCATCCAAACATGAGCATGGCATTTCACATTGTTTGAAACATAAATGAATTTCAATCAATTTAAGCACCACATGAAATGATACTTCATTTCTTTCGAAATGAAATGCATGAATGATGCTTATGCATGAGGTGATGATGATTATGCTCATGGGATGAAATGGTAATGCATGCTTAACACCGAGGTGTTACAGCCCTCCCCACTTATAAGAATCTCGTCCCGAGATTTTGAGTTACGAACCATTTGTTATAAAAATCCTTATAAGCGTTTTGAAGATACTCTCCTGTTTCCCACGTCGCATCACCATCATCGTGATGACTCCACTGTATCTTATATGTTCTCACCACTTTGTTCCGAGTGACTCGGTCCTTAGTGTCCAAAACTCGAACCGGTTGCTCACGGTATTCCAAGTCTGATTTGAGCTGAATGCTCTGAGGTTCTATTCTCTCTTCTAGAACACGCAAGCACTTCTTCAACTGTGATACATGGAAGACTGGGAAGATCGAACCCATCGCTTCTGGTAACTGTAACTTATAAGCCACGGGACCCTTCTTCTCTATGATCTTGTACGGTCCTACAAATCTAGGAGCAAGTTTTCTCTTAACTCCAAACCGTTGTACTTTCTTCATTGGAGTAACCTTCAGATAAACGTAGTCACCTACCTCAAACTCAAGCGGTCTCCTTCTCTTATCGGCATAACTCTTCTGGCGTGACTGTGCCGCTTTCATGTTTTGTTGGATAATACGGACCTTTTTCTCAGCCTCGTCAACAAAATCGATTCCGTAAAACCTTCTTTCTCCAGGCTCAACCCAATTCAATGGTGTCCTACATTTTCCTGCCATACAATGCTTCAAATGGAGCCATCTTGATACTCTCTTGGTAACTGTTGTTGTAAGCGAACTCTGCCAAAGGTAACCATGATTCCCATGAACCTTTAGACGATAACACACAGGCTCTAAGCATATCTTCTAGGATAGCATTCACTCGCTCTATCTGCCCATCTGTCTGTGGGTGGTAAGCTGTACTCCGAATCAAGCTAGTACCCAAACCTTTATGAAGATGCTCCCAAAAATGAGCGGTAAACTGTGACCCACGGTCAGACACGATAGTCTTTGGTATACCATGTAATCGGACAATCTCTGCAATGTACTTCTCAGCATACTGAGGTGGTCGAAATGTTGTTTTGACTAGTAAAAAGTGAGCTGATTTGGTAAGGCGATCTACAATTACCCAAATCGAATCATTCCCCTTTGGTGTGGTGGGGAAACCGGTGATAAAATCCATACTTATATCATCCCATTTCCAATCTGGTACTGACAAAGGTTGCAACATTCCTGCGGGTCTCATGTGAAGAGCTTTCACTCTACAACACATGTCGCAACGAGCAACATACGCTGCAATCTCCTTCTTCATCTTTGTCCACCAATAACGAGGTCTCAATTCTTGGTACATTTTGTTACTTCTAGGATGGATAGACAGCTTAGAGTGATGAGCTTCATCCATCAATTTGTTCTTGAGCTCTTCGATCCTTAGGTACAACCAGACGGTCATTAAACCATAACACTCCTTGTTCATCCACTCTAAAGTGCTTGGACGGTTCTTTCTTTATTTTCTCCTTGATATGGAATATTCCCTTATCTGTTTTCTGACCCTCAATGATCTTGCTTTCCAAGGTACAACTAACCTGGATACTATGCAACACAGCAGGATGCAACAAATTGAACCCATCTTCAAACAATGGTCGCACAACAAGAGAATGCGACTTCCTACTTAAGGCATCTGCCACTACATTTGCCTTTCCCGGATGATAGTGCACATTCAGATTATAATCCTTTATTAGCTCTAACCATCTTCTTTGTCGCATATTCAACTCAGACTGAGTAAATATGTACTTGAGACTCTTATGATCTGTAAAGATATTGCACACATTCCCAAGCAAGTAGTGTCTCCAAATCTTTAGAGCATGCACAACAGCCGCAAGCTCTAAATCGTGCGTAGGATAGTTAACCTCATGCTTCCTCAACTGACGTGAGGCATAAGCAATGACCCTTCCATCTTGCATCAGAACACATCCTAAGCCATTCTTTGATGCATCGCAAAACACATCAAATGGCTTCTCTATATCCGGTTGCGCCAGAACAGGAGCAGTGGTTAGCAAATTCCGCAAGGTGCAGAAAGCTACCTCACACTCCTCTGTCCAAACAAACTTATGATCCTTTTGTAGCAAACTTGTCATTGGCTTGGCAATCTTTGAGAAGTCTGGTATAAAACGACGATAGTAACCGGCTAATCCAAGAAAACTCCAAACCTCATGAACTGTGCTTGGTGCCTTCCAGTCCATAACCTCTTGTACTTTACTAGGATCCACTGAGATTCCATTCTCAGATAGCACATGACCGAGAAAAGGAACTGTCTTTAGCCAGAACTCGCATTTACTAAACTTAGCATACAGCTGGTGATCTCTGAGTCTAGTCAAGACAATTCTTAGATGCTCTTCATGATCCTGTTCGTTCTCTGAGTACACTAGAATGTCATCAATGAACACAATCACGAACTTATCCAACTCCAGGCATAAAGACCGAATTCATCAGATACATAAAGTATGCAGGAGCATTTGTCAAACCAAAGGACATGACAAGATACTCGTACAAACCATATCTGGTGGAGAAGGCGGTTTTGGGTATATCTTGTGGTCTAATCTTGATCTGATGGTACCCTGATCTCAAATCTATTTTGGAGAACACCTTGGCTTTGGACAATTGATCAAACAAGATATCAATCCGAGGTAGAGGATACTTGTTTTTAATTGTCACCGCATTCAGTGGCCGGTAGTCCACGCACATCCGTAAGGAGTTATCCTTCTTCTTGTTCACGAACAGTGCGGGACATCCCCATTCTGATGAACTTGGGCGAATCAAACCCTTAGTCAACAAATCTTGGAGTTGTTTCTTCAACTCGGCTAATTCATTTGAAGGCATCCGATAAGGCCTTCTTGAGATCGGTGGTGTTCCAGGGATTAACTCAATGGCAAACTCAACATCTCTATCCGGTGGAAGACAGGGTAACTCATCTAGAAACACGTCCGGAAACTCGCACACTACTGGAATCTTGGCTAGAAGAGTAGTTTGGACTGCACAAGTTGTACTGGTCAGATCTATTCTCCGAGGTAAGGTTACTTGAAATGTACCTTCTCCAATAGGTTCTTTGAGAGAAATGCTTCTTCCTCCCACATCAATTACTACTCCCATCTTAGTCATCCAGTTCATTCCTATAATCACATCCAGAACTAGTCCTGGCATAACTATCAAGTTAAGCATATACTACATGTCTGCTATACATAGGGTTATCCCCCGGATTATCTGATTAGTTAACAGATCAGCCCCAGCTGAACTGATCCGATAAGCACATTCCAATTCAACTATCTTTTGCTCATACTTTCTTGCAAATGCTTGACTTATGAATGAATGCGATGATCCAGAATCAAACAAAACAACTGCAGGATGATTGTTGATAGAAAACATACCGGCTGTCATGGGCTCTCCTTCCGAGATGTCATCAATGGTGGTGTGGTGCACACTGAGCTTGGTACTAAGTCTGCTGCCTCTTGGGATATGGGCAAAACTTCGCAAAGTGCCCAGTTTGATTGCAGTTGAAACACGGTCCTCTTACTTGAGTAGTAGCTCCAGATGAACTGCCTTGTCCAGTCTTGGCTTGTGGCATCTGCCATCTTAAATGGCTTTTGGTTCCTCTAAGGTTGCTGGGCATTCTGATTCCTCCATTGGGGTGGCCTAAACCTTGCACCAGGGGCAGGCGGACGATACGCAGAACGATTTGCCATCGGGGCCCTTGGCTGGGATGGACCTGACTCAAAAGCCCTCTTGCGAGTCTTAGGATGTAGCATAAACATTGTTGTTCTTTTCTTGCTTTAAGCAGTCACTAACAAAGTCATTGAAACTAGTTCTTGTGTTGGTACCCACGTGCTTCATCATCTTGGGATTCAGACCTCTCTTGAAACTAGCGATCTTTTTGGCATCGGTATTCACCATGTCAGAGGCATAGCGACTTAGATTATTGAATGCATGTAGATACTGGGTCACAGTCTTGGTGCCTTGGTTCAGTGCTAGAAATTCTCCAAACTTCATTTTGGTCAAACCAGGGGGAATGTAAACTCCATGAAAGGCCTCAGTGAATTCCCTCCAAGTAATGTGGGCATTGGGAGGAAAAGTGGTGCGGTGGTGCTTCCACCACATTCTTGCAGGGCCTTGTAGCTGATGAGCTGCATACTCCATCTTCAATATTTCTGTCATCCTTAGAACGCAAAACTTATCTTCCATGGTGTTTATCCACTCTTCTGTATCCAAGGGCTCTGCCGCTTCCTTGAAAATTGGTGGTCTGGTGTCCATAAAGTCCTTAAAACTGCTATGCTAATTTGCTTCATGTCCACCTGGGTTTAACCCACGGCGGGTGTTGTCAGCAATATGGCACAATGCAGCTTCCATGTTCTGCTACATGCCCTCCATGTTGCGTTGACTTCCAAGGAACTGTGCGAAGAACTGTTCCACGGTGTACGGTGGAGGAGGAGGCGGTGGTGGTGGATCACGGTTCTCATTCCCGGCGGCACTGCCACCTGCCTCAGTCATGTCATACACAGTACGATGAGTGTTCGGCATCTGCATATTTCATCAATAGTAATTATTAGGCGATGTTGTAGAAATTGCAGGTGAATGAAAAATTATGCCGTACTGAATTCACTGGAGAGAATAAATTCATACAATAAAACAGGGGCACAATAAGCCATTCCAATTAACACAACATTACTAATTAGATTACTGAAACGCACACATCGCGTCCAATACAACCAAATTGCCAGCATACATACACTGGACTTTTGACGTTCAGATATCGCCACAAACACATCCAAGTTTTCCAACATTACATCAAGGTCTTAGTCTTTCTACTCATGAGTACATGCCAGACATGTCAACCATGCAAAAGGTCATCGTAAACGAAACCCTAGTAGCTAGCGCAACAACTACTAGCCTACTCATCGTGGTCGCTGTCTAGGTCGGAGATGTCGACATCAGTCACTATCTACATCATCGTCGTCGTCATTAGCTGGTGCCTCAGGCTCTTCGGGATCCTCGTCCTCATCGAGATCCATCTCTACGGCTCCAGGTGGAACGTAAGGGTGGAGCTGGTTATTCAGCTGATGAACCTCCTCATGTAGGTTGTCGTTGTACTCTTCTACATTGGCCAGCTGTTGCTCCAGCTCAACCTGTCGAGCTCTTAGAACATCTTCTATGGACCAGGCTTCATTCCTCTGGTGGAGCACAATGATCAACATGCGCTCAGCGTTCCTGTTGGCGGTGGTCAGACGCTCGACCTATTCTCTTAGTGCACGTAGGTCTCCCTCATAGGCTCTAGTCCTCTGGGTCGCCTGATCCCTCTGATGAGTCAACTATGCCATCTTTGCACTGAGCCTCTCAATCTCGGCGTTGTGATCCCTCTGAAGCTGACATCGATCGTCTCAGGCATGACCAAGAGCACCAGACACATGTCTCAGGCTACCTTCTACTCCATTGAAAGCCTTCATCACTGTGAACATGGCGCTCGTGGCTGGGTTATCACTATTCTATCCTTCTACTACACTAATCTCTAGAGATCTTCCTCTCGCTTGCTGCCATGAGTTAGTGGAGGGGTTGCCCCTCGGAAAGACTCCAACTAAAGCGGCTGCCAACTCCTGAGGAAAACAATCCATGATATCCCTCAGTATCCCAAAGGCTGCCCTGTCAGCTGCTTCTTCAGCGGTTCTGCCAGTTGACTCATAACGCCAACTAGTCCACTCAGAACCGTCACCTCGGGGACGAACAACGGCCTCCACAGTAACCAAGAGACCTTCTCCCAACTGCTCATTTGTCCAGAAGTAGCGGGGCTCCCTTCCATCAGGATAGCCTACATAGCTGAGCACTCTCCACAAGAGTGTAGGCATCCCAAACTCTCCAAGAAACATGTGGCGCTGGCGGGTACGTGGAGCAAGCTGATGGCGAGGAGCTCTGCCTCCGGTGGACTTGCGAGCGGTCTGCTTTGTGCGTGCCATCTGTAGCAAATTTATTTTATTACTCACATGAGAACAAGTTTAAGTTGTCATTTTATCAAAGGAGATAATCAACTTATAAGGGGAGGAACAATGCCACGAATGATATGTAACAACATGATGCATGCACGTTCTGTACGTTCTCACAAACTTAGGAAAAATAACAGTTGCTAGCGGCATAGACGGTGGCATACAATGGTCTCTAATAACATAGCTAATACGTACTATACGATAGCACTGTTATGTACCTGCAAAAGATCCACTTCAGCCCAAACCCTGACAGTATGAAAAATATGCACGAAAGCAGTAAAGTAATCTACTCATTCTACACGCATCCCTAGATATGCATACAATGGTAGCAACTACCCGAACCATCAGTCCTATTGATGGCATCGTCACCACAGGATGGAATTTCCCAACACATTGGATACCTTCATACAAACACGCGTATGGCATGTAAATAATCTGGCATCATATAAGCACTTCCCTAGATCAGCAGTGTATCCGATCATGCTCTCACAACTCTCACTTACCGAGGTGTAGAGGCAATGGATCCATACATTACCACTCAAGTGAATGGCACTCATACAATAGCACGCCGTATGAGCAACGAAAATAGAAATATGATGCAAAGACCCCCAAGTCAGTACTTAAATAAGCCACCTAGAGTCCTTAACTGGGCATAAAGGATATGACCACTGGCACACTCTTAAGTTTTTAATTAGAGGTTGAAACACCTATATACTATAGTTTGCAATTAGTTTTGTACACAAAAACCCTTTTGTTTTAAATACACGCATGAACAGTAACCTGCTCAACCTTGCTCTGATGCCAGCTGTAACAGAACCGACCAATTATACGAGATTAAGTAAGGAAATCTTCCACCGAAGTAGATAATTTAGCAAACTTAAGCCCAGTATAACCCGGTAGTCCGTGAAACCACGAAGGATTTCAAACCAATCGACATACAAACCAAGATCATACAAGTTTAGCAAGTACCATCACATGTTACATAAAGTTCGCAATGACAGTAGGATACATCAGAGTTTAGAATATAAAGTTATTACAAACCAAGGTTCAATCTGAAATAGCGGAAGCAAATAGTTTCAAGTCACACACACACACTTTTAGTTCCAATACAGTGCCAGTAAGTAGTCATTTCCAACAAAAGCATCAGAGGAGAGATACGGAGTGACCATTGCCCTTGGTCCTAGTTGTCACCCATCATCGGGTACAGGCAGTTAATGCAATAGCCGTAGTACATTTGACCATCTGCAACAACAATGGGAACAACGCCCTGAGTACGAGAAGGTACTCAGCTAGACTTACCCGTCTTAAAACAAAATAAAGCGACACCAAGGATTATGCAAGGCTTTCTTTAGTGGGCTAGCTGACTGATTTGCGAAAAAGCATAAGCTATCATGAAGAAACCATTTTAAGTACTTTGCATCATCTTTATTATAACCTATCCATCTAGGTAAGCACCTGTACTATAGCAATCACTTGATTAACCAATAACATCCAGTTACTAATTTAGATTTAGCATATCCCATACCATCCAGATAACCATCATTGTTCCATAATAATTACTACGATGCCGTAGCTCGAGTCAAGTGCTCACTATCCATGAGCGATGGCGATTCGAATCGATTCCTAACCAGCTGGTGATTTATTCCTCACACAAACCACGCTTCCCCCGTTAGGGTCGCTTAGATCACCAATAACACTTTCCAAGTAGCCGCGGGATAACTACCGGGACCGCACTACCCAGGGACCGCCCGACTGCCAGGACGCACCTTGGGCTCACTCTTCGCGTCCCCGTCATACCCCCTTCAGCACCAGTCTACCAATCTGGGTTTATCCTGGCTCGAATAGTGTCACTAGCTTCGTGGTCAAAAGGTACTTTATTCGGCCAGCTAAATGTGAGGCATGCGTTCAACATGATAAGAGGGACGAGCAACGATCGGTCCTTAATCGACACAGACGGAAACTAACAGCACCCCAGAACCCTGTCTGGTTGCCTCCAACTTTTTCTGTCCGGTCTCCAATTATCCATCACACATGGTTAATTCCAGGATATCATTCTTTCCATAGCTAAATTCTTCCCGTAACCACCTATAATGTAGGTGATCAGATTATCACCGATCGCTACCGGTCTAAGCAAGGCTAAGTAGTTATTCGATCCGGACCTAACTGGGTAACAAGGTAGTAAGGTAGGCAATGATAGTAATAAATGCATCAACGGTTTCAATCAACTCCTACCACTTAATGCAACAATATATAAACTCATATATATAGAAAGAATTGCTTTTATAATGTAGGAGACTTAGAATGCTCCGGGGCTTGCCTCGTTTGAACAAACTAGGTTGATGATCCACGCACTCGGGAAAGTCCTCTCCCGACTCCTCTTCCTCTGGCACCTCCTGTGCTTGGACTTCTTGTGGATCTGTCCCGGTCTGCTCTTCCTGAACTACTGCTAGCAACTCCTCCTACGATCCTATATGATGCAGATGTATGAGTGCTAATGCATAGGTGCATCAAAGAGATGACATGTAATGATCATGATACATGAAATGTAGATGACATGTTCAACTGTATCGGGCATAGTAGAAGTAAAGCCCTTCTACAAGGTAGCCAACATCATCCAAGAACATGTACTACTATACTACTACTGCAACCACGGTACTAACATGCCAAGTCACCACAGCAATCTAAGATGCTTCAAGGATACACCAAAGCAAACATTATTAACTAATCATGCGTTAAAGAAGATTTGTTTATTTCATTTTAAACTAGGGCTACAACAGCAACATATATTTCTGGTGCTCATAAAAATCTGAGAAAATTACAGTAGCATAGTACTACTCTAAGTAGACTACAATAAAATTTTCATTGCATTTAGATAAGTATAACAGCCTACACAAAAATGACAAGCTATGGTGGATAATTGAGCATGAAAATACTTTGTACTACGAAAAGTGTCAAACAACATATTTGATATTTTTCCCATGATCTACAGAGCATACAATTACTGTACAAAAAGTTTCACCTACATGTATTATTCATATTTTTAGCCCTAGAAATTTTACAAGAAATCAGCAATTAATGCACATAACCTACCTAGCCATATTTTTCCACATAACAGGCATGACACATATTTTTCACAGAAAGTACATCTCAAGAATAGATCAACCAATTGGTAATCATATTTTTCTGATACATCTATAATTTACTACACAGTTTACAAGATATCAATAATATCAAGAATTAAATAAAGCTCTACATTAAAGTATCTCAAAATGACATGCAATATTTTTATCATGTAGATCTGGTGACAAGGAACACAACAAAATTTGTTTCAACAAATTTGGAGCCATTTTGAGCAAGTTATAAATTCCCAAAGCATTTAGATAGAAATCTGAAAATTATTTCTTAAATTCTTTCTGAAAATCCATGTTCAAAACTGCTAGATCCACCCGGATTTCTACCCAGGCGTGCACCCCTATAGCTAACAGTGGCCCCCATGGGTCAGCCGAGCCCCACCTGCCAGCCCCTGAGGCAGAGGAGGCTGCGCTGACTGGCGTGAGCTCACCGTCGGCGAGGTGGCCGGCGACGAGGTCACCACCAACATGACCACCTTGTCAAGGCGAACACGGCAGTGCAAGCGGCAGGGCCGGAGGAGCTCGAGAGCGAGCTGGCCAGTGGCCATGGCGGCATGGTGGTGCGGCTCACCGTCGGCCGGCCATCTCTAGCCGAGTGGTGGCGCGAGAAGTGGCGTGGGAGCTTCACCGAGCTCGGGCGGTGCTCGTGCGCATGAAGGGAGAGCGAGAAGGAGGACGGAGGGGCGAGGTCCACGGAGCGGAGTATTTCGGCGAGCTTGGCCACGACTCCGGCGAGGGATTCCCGGGGAAGGGGAGCTTCCCATGGCTTACCGAGGCGAGCACGAGGTGCGCGAGGAGGAGGCGGTGCTCAGGGCGAGACGGAGCTAGACCTGGCGAGCTGGAGCGGCCAGAACGGCCAACTCTGGCGATGACGCATGGTAGAGGCAAGTGCTGCGGCTGCTGCTTGCGCTGGCGGATGAGAGAGCGAAGTGGCGGAGTGAGGAGGAGCGCAGCGCGGTCGAGCAGGTGAAGACGAGCGCGTGGAGTGGCCGGGCCCACCGGGGTGCCACCCGGACGCTGTCGCTGGCTTTCGGCGGCCACGCGGCGGCTACGGCCTGACGCCGGTCGGGCGCGGCGCGCTAGCGAGCGGGCGAGGCGCGGGGCAGGCTGGGCCGGCTTGCGCGGCTAGGCCGGAAGCGAGGTGCGAGGCCCACCAAGTTGAAATGATCTTTTTCCAAATTATTTTCTATTCCTATTTCAATAAATGTAAATTTTGAGCAATTTCAAAGCAGTTTCAAAAGTTGGTGTAAAAATGAAAGTTGTTCCATTTTTCAAGATCTACCACTTTGCTTTTATGACCAAAGTCAAATTCCAAATAGATTTTGAATTACAAAATAAAAATCAATATTAATTCAAAACCCTAATTTTGAAGACTTATTTTTAAAAGCAAAATTTGGCAAAAATTTAAATATGAACTTTGCTCCAAATTATATCCTAAATATTTATAAGCTATCTTAGTGATCAAAACATGAAAGCATGGCATCCAAACAAGAGCATGGCATTTCACATTGTTTGAAACATAAATGAATTTCAATCAATTTAAGCACCACATGAAATGATACTTCATTTCTTTCGAAATGAAATGCATGAATGATGCTTATGGATGATTTGATGATGATTATGCTCATGGGATGAAATGGTAATGCATGCTTAACACCGAGGTGTTACAGACTTTGATGAGTAACCAACAAGAAAGTCAATATCACAACGTCTTTGAAACTTCCCTAGGTGTTGCCACTTTTGTAGATGTAGCATTTGCAACCAAACACCCAGAAGAATGAGACGTCCGGCTTCTTTCCATTGAGCAACTCATAAGGTGTCTTGCCAAGAAACTTTTAAAGGAATAGGCGGTTGAATGCATAGCATGCGGTGTTGATAGCTTCCGCCCATAGAGCTTCGAGTGTGTTGTACTCATCAAGCATTGTTCTTGCAAGTGTAATGAGTGTCCGGTTCTTTCTCTCTACTACACCATTTTGTTGAGGAGTGTATGTTGCGGAGACCTCATGCTTGATTCCAACTTCATCACAATAAGCTTCAATGTTTGTGTTGTCAAACTCTTTTCCATTATCACTTCTAATCTTCTTGAGCTTCACTTCAAACTCATTTTGTGCTCTCTTGGCAAACTTCTTGAAGCATGATGCAACTTCGGTCTTGTCATGAAGGAAGAACACCCATGTATATCTTGAGTAGTCATCAACAATCACAAGACAATAAAGATTTCCTCCCAAACTCTTGTATGTTGTTGGTCCAAATAAGTCCATGTGAAGGAGCTCTAGCACTCTTGTTGTTGACATGAAAGCTTTTGTAGGATGAGTGTTTGCAACTTGTTTGCCTGCTTGACATGCACTACAAAGCTTGTCCTTCTCAAATTTCACATACTTCAACCCTCTCACCAATTCATTCTTCATAAGCTTCTTGAGTGAGCTCATCCCAACATGAGCAAGTCTTTTATGCCATAGCCACCCAAGTGATGTCTTGGTAAATAGGCATGTCTTCAAGTTAGCATCTTCGGAGGTGAAATCTACTAGATATAGGTTGTTGTATCTAAAACCCTTGAATATAACTTGATCATCATCTTTCTTAGATACAACCACTTCTTTCTCGGTAAACAAGCATTGAAAGCCAAGATCACACAATTGTCCAATGGATAGCAAGTTGAAGCTCAATGAAGCAACATATAGCATAATTGAGATTGAATGATCATTTGATATTGCCACTTTGCCCAATCCTTTGACTTTGCCCTTTGAGTTATCACCAAATGTAATTCTTTCATGATCATCAACTTCTTCATCAAGTGTGGTGAACATACGAGGATCACCGGTCATATGTTGAGTGCAACCACTATCAATTACCCAATAACTTCCACCGGTCTTGTAGTTCACCTACATACAAGAGATCAAGCTTGTTTAGGGACCCAAACTTGTTGAGGGCCCTTGACTTTCTCAACAAGTAACTTTGCAACCTAAATTTTCTTAGGCCTATTCTTATTGGGAGGTCCTAAGAATATAACTTTCATTTTTCCATTAGAGTCCTTTCTAAGCATGTAATGAGCATTGAAATCAAAGGGTCTAGCATGCTTGGGCAAGGGTTGTGGTGGTGGAGTTTGACACTCATGGGCAAAGTGACCTTCTTGTCCACACTCAAAGCACCTCTTTGGCTTTGGCTGTGACTTTTGTTGTTGTTGTTGAGCTTGAGCCTTCTTCTCTTGATTTGCCAAGTATCCAATTCCACTTCTATCCATCTTCATGATGGTGTTCATGAATAGCTCACTTTGAAGATGTTGACCTCTTGTGAATTTGCTCAACCCGGTCTTGAGATGTTCTTTTTCTAACTTGAGCTTCTTGTTCTCTTCTTTGAGCTCATCATGATTCTTCTCTTTCTTGAGTCTCTTGTTCTCTTCCTTGAGCTTCTCATTCTCAAGAATTCGATCACTATCATGGTCAAGGTTCTCTATCACAATGGTGTTGGTGGTTGATAGCTTTTCAAGATCTTTCTTAAGCTTCTCATTCTCATTCTTGATCTTGACATATTCATCATAGTTATCGGACTCAACCACTTGCTTGCCTTTGCAACTAGAACCTTGCTCAATGCTCTCAATGATCAAATCATCACATGATGTAGCTATATCAATCTTAACAACATCGTTAGTAGCATCATGTGGCTCATTGGATAAAAACTCATGAGAGATAACAAGATTATCATGATTAATCTTGAGATTTGTATATTCATCTTTTAGCATATTGTAGCTAGTGATGAGCTCATTATGTATCCCCTCAAATTTATCATGTTTTTCTTTAAGCTTTTTCTTAGAAGATTTGAGCTCCTTGAGTTTGGATGACATAGCATCATTTGCTTCTCTAAGCTCAACACTAGCCTTTTCCGCTATGTCACATTTAGCTAAAAGAGAGTCATTCTTAAGTTCCAGCTTTTCATTCTTAGCTCTTGACTTTCTAATGATCTTAGTGTATTGATTTAGCAATTTAACAAGATCATCATATGAAGGTGATTCAAATTCATCATCACTATCATTATCATCATTGCTAGCATGTTCATCACCACTACTTTCATCATCATTTGATACCTTTCATTCACCTTTGGCCATAAGGCATAGGTGTGTAGAGGATGATGGCGGTGGTGTCGGTGAATATGATGAAGAGTCAATCACAATAGCGACCACCTTCTCATTCTCACAATCATCATCGGATGAGCAACTTGATGAATCAATATCCGTGAGTCAATCATCGATGATGTATGCCTTGCCATTTTTCTTCTTCTTATGGAAATCCTTCTTCTTGCCATCTTTCTTCTTGTATGGCTTGTTTTTCTTCTTCTCATCTTCATCTTCATTACTTGAGTCATCTTTCTTGCCCTTGTACTTCTTCTTGTACTTGTCTTTCTTGGGTTGGGGCATTGATGTGCTAGATGACCAAGTTCTCCACAATTGTAGCAATCCATCTCGGAGATTGGCTTCCTTCTATTGCTAGTGAATAACTTCTTTTTCTTCCCATCAAACTTGACGCCCTTCTTGTTGAGCTTCTTAAGCATCTTGGTAGTTCTTCTCACCATGAGAGCAAGACTTGCATCATCATTTTCATCATCACTTGAGCTCTCATACTCAATTCTTGCTTTGCCCTTCTCTTGGCTAGCCTTGAATGCCAAGTCTTTGTCTTTCTTCTTGGTAGAGGATGAGCCATCTTGTGGTGTGATGTGCATATACATCTCATGAGCATTGATCTTTCCCAAGATTTGAGTTGGTGTAGCAGTGGAAAGATCACCTTGATGAAGCATGGTCACAATATGCCCATATTTGTCAATGGGGAGGACACTCAAGATTTTTCTTACAACATCGGATGGTTGCATTTGAGTAAGTCCAAGCCCATTGACTTCCTCTACAAGAACATTTAAGCATGAGTATATCTCATTAGCACTCTCTTTAGAAAGCATCTCAAAAGAATTAAGCTTTTTTATGACGAGATGATAGTGTTCCTCATGCTCACTCTTTGTTCCCTCATGGAGCGCACAAATGTCCGACCATAGTGCATGGGCGTCCTTGTGGTTCCTTACACGGTTAAACACATCTTTGCAAAGGCCTCTAAAGATTGTGTTTCTAGCCTTTGCATTCCATTTTTCATAATTCACTTCATCGCCTTGAAGGTGCGTGGGATCCCTAGGTTTTGGGAAACCTTGAGAGGTGGCTCTAAGAATTCCAACATCTAGAGCTTCTAAATACGTCTCCATGCGGATTTTCCAATAAGGAAAATCATCTCCCTCAAAGATAGGAGGGGTCCATCCCCGTGGGACATCTTATTCTAGGCAGTTAAGCCTAAATTCATGAGCACAAGGCTCTGATACCAATTGAAAGGATCAAGATGCCCAAGAGGGGGAGTAAATTGGGCTAATTCTAAAAATCTTTGCAATAATTTAATCCTACACTTAGACCACTTCACCCCTTGTGTCTAGAATGTGATTCTACTGATCTATCGCACAAAATTTTAGCACCCTAAGTTCCAATCCTACTCTAGCATGAGAATTCTAAGAATGTAAAGACAAGAATTGAATTGCTCAAATATAAATGATCAAACTAAAGAGAGAAGGAATGCGGCGATGTTTTGCCGAGGTATCGGAGAGTCGCCACTCCCCACCAGTCCTCGTTGGAGCACCCGCGCAAGGGTGTAGCTCCCCCTTGATCCGCGTAAGGATCAAGTGCTCTCTACGGGTTGATTCTTTGATACAACGTCACGGTGAATCACCCACAACCGCTCACAACTTGAGTTGGGTCATCCACAAGCTCTGTCAGATGATGACCAAACTCCCAATCACCACCAAGCCATCTAGGTGATGGCAATCACCAAGAGTAACAAGCACAAACTCTCATGTGACCACAACAAGCCTAATGAGAAGGGTGGATGCACACTTGCTACTCTCCTTGCACTAATGAGGCCTTCATCTTGGATTCTCAAATCTCAATCACCTCACTAGGCTCTTGCTCTCCAAAGCACTCTCAAGGGTGTTTCTCAACTGATCAAATGGGCAAGAGACCTCCCTTGGATGAATAGAGGAAGTATTTATACCCCCTCATTCAAAATGAACAATTAGAAGGTTGAAACACCACTCTGCGGGGTGACCGGATGCTCCGGTCAAGGTGATCGGACGCTCCGGTTAGTTCTCCCTACCATAGAGCCATTAAGTTGTGATTGGACTCTGCCTGCGTCTAGTCAGCACTGACCGGACGTGTCCGGTCATGAAAACTGCTCTCTAGAACCTTACTGATGTTGACTGGACGCTAGAGCCCATAGTCCGATTGCTTCGCTGTTCAATGTCCGGTCAGTAACCGAAACCTGACCAGCGTCCGATCAACACTGACCGAACACGTCCGATCAGGATTCTCCCTCTCTAGTACCTTACTGGAGTTGACCGGACTCTGGCACCCAGCGTTCGGTCGCATCCAGATGACTTTAGCTTGATCAAATGATCTAATCTGCACTTTAAACGATGAGTTATGTTTTATCGGCTGTTTTACATCAATCTCGATCATGCATAGCGTGCGGTTAAGGCTTGTTTAATCTTGAGTAGATCTATTGGCTAGCGAAAACCGTTCCATGGCCCGTTATCATGGCCTATGTGATTCTGCCTCACACCCCACTGTTAGCACCATGGAGTGGGGATCGTTATTTGGTAGATCTGTTCCTGAGAGGGCATGACCTTAACTGTGCGCTATGCCTGAATCGGTTGTTTTAGCCGATATCGAGCGCTTTCACGAACAGTTCGCATCACGAGATCATTGAAGTAGCGATAGGTTGAAAGATGTGTTAGCCCCATGATCTTATTATTGTATTACGGCATGCATGATTATGCCTCATGTCCCACTGATATTAGTAATAAGTTAGGGTCATCGAGTCTATTGTTGTTTCTACGGCCTGCATGATTCTGCCTCATGCCCCACTGGTCAGAGCGATAGATGAGATCTAATATGTTTATTAGATTTATTTCTATTAAATGGTTGAATGATGATGAACTATTTCTTTCATAAAAAGGGGTTCGGTTACTTGCAGTCATTGGCTTAGCATGAACTAATTACTATTGATATCTTTTTGCCAATGACTAATATTTGCCTAAATAATGATATTCATCCAGAATGATAATTGATTCTTCTTACACAACCCCATAAGCTTTAACCGATTTATTCTTATGAATATGCTAGAATCGACTATTTAGTCACAATCTCCTTTCATATCGGCTCTTAGAGCCGCACATTCGGGACTGTCTGACAACACTGGCACGTTCCGCCATTAATTATAGATAAACTTTCTCTCCTTGTCAATTGTAGGGTCAAATTGGCTGGCATGTCTCGGGAGGAGTGCGTAGGATCGACCATCCCTACGTTGAAGCTAGGTAGATCCTTAGCTCCATCGAGCGAACCCTTTTGGCTTGCTACGTGTGTCCTCATCATAGGATGAAATTCCGTATCGACACACGTTTCTGGCACGCCTGGTGGGACCCCACAATCGTCATGGCAGTTCACAACAACAACGACATCCTTATGCTACATTATGAAGATCTACCTGATGGGAATAAGGGTATCATAAGCAATGCTACAGAAGAGTTTTAGAACAAGTGTTTGTTGTCCTACACCAAAACACGTGACAATACAATTGTTCAAAAATTTCCACTACCAAGAGTTCTATTACATGGGCAGATGGATACAAGTGAAGATGAATACAGACGTTTCTTTAAGGAAGTTGTAGACAAATCTGTTCGTGATGCCATATCAAGCCATAACAAAGCTTTCTTGGACATATTCCACAATGCCATGAGGGAGGCGATTCATGGGTTTCTAGTTGGTCAAGGTGGGTAGGCTTATTACAACATTCCAGATCCATCGACCCAAGCGACTAATCAAGTCGATACCAGCCATCAAGAAACAACACCAGCTGGTAATGGTGATGTCCAGGTAGTTCAGGGTTCATCTGAACAAACTCAAGGAACTACTGCAAATCAGATACAGTACAATCTTAGACCGTCAATACAGCATGTGCAACAGCCGGCGGGGCAAAGTCAGAACCAGGTGATCAATTTTGGCACATCAGGCCACATATCGTCGCCGGCTCAAAAAATGGCACCATCAATTCAAAGGATCCATAGAGATATAGATCCTTATGTCTACAATCATAGACTTCAAGAAGCAAGCCAGCAAAGGACCCAGCAGATCAAGATTCCACAAGGGTATCACTATGGCACAGATTATAACACCCTTCACATGATGTCAAATCCAAGATATCAAGGCACACGGGATTTCAATCTACACATGGGTCAGCAGGTGCAGAGGAATCCAAATCCGCAAGCTAATGAATTATTGCTGAGGGTGATCGAGATGATGAAAAATCAGTTTGGTCTGAAGCCAAAAGGGCTGACCTTTTCGTACAAATGCCCATATCCAGAATGGTATGATTTGGTTGCTCTTCCCACAAATTACAGGCTCCCAGAATTCGCTAAGTTCACTAGCCAAAACAGTACAAGCATGATAGAACATATCAGTCGGTATCTTACACAATTGGGTGAATCATTAGTTGAGGATGCCCATCGAGTTTGTTTCTTCTCCTTGTCCTTATCAGGGCCAGCCTTCACTTGGTTTTCATCACTACCAGTCAATTCCATTGCCAATTGGGTTGACCTAGAGAAGAAGTTTCATACATATTTTTACACTAAGACCAGAGAAAAGAAGATTACCGATCTGACAACTATAAGACAGAAGACTAATGAATCGGGCAATGAATTTCTTTAGAGGTTCTGAGAAACTAGGAACTTGTGCTTCTCCTTAAACTTGGCTGATGATCAACTAGCTGCTTTAGCTATTCAAGGAATGCTGCCAATGTGGAAAGAAAAGCTGCTGGGACAAGAATTTGACAACTTGGGTCAATTGACTCAACGAGTAGCAGTGCTCAACAACCAATTTCAGAGTATGCGCAGAGATACCCGATTCTAGAAGAATACCATGGTAGCCGAAGCTTATGATCCATAGTTAGTCGATGACAGCTATGAAGATGAAGAAGAAGATGTTGCTATGGCTGAATGGAATTAGGGCAAGAAGACAGTAATGGTGCCAAATCCTTAGGGAAGAGGAGTCGAGGAGAGCTATGACTTTGATGTCACCAAATCAGACAAGCTCTTCAATTTCTTACCTGAGAAGGGGCAGATCAAGTTGTCTGATGGTCTTGTTATGTTGCCCCCTGATCAATTGAAGAATGAGAAGTTCTACAAGTTCCATAACGCTACCTCTCATTCCACTAATGAATGCAGAATCTTCAGGCAGCATATACAGAGGGCTATTCAGCAAGGGAGGCTTAAATTTGACACGCCTCGGAAAATGAAAGTTGATGATAATCCTTTCCCAGGAGATCAAAACATGGTTGATGCTGGGCTACTCAAAGGAAAGACTAAGGTCCTAACATCAACCAAATCAAAAGAAGCTAGAACAGTAGATCCCAAGATGCAAATATCGGCTGACGAGTACAGAGAGATTAGAAGATGTTGTGCCGAGCAAAAGAGCCGATACGAGCAGGGGGAGACATCAAAAGCAAGGACGACAAAGCCACGAGTTACATCTCGAATTCTGTTGAATAAGTGGCAACGATAGAAGGAAAAGGATTATCAGTATTGGTTAAAAGATCAAGCATACCAGCATCAACTAAAAGAATAGAGGTATGAAAGGAAACAAGCCGAATTACATTGGAATTGTCCTTTCTTCAGACATTGCTGGAATGAAGGTTTGAAGTTGCCTACCAGACATGACTGTCTAGAATGCAGCAATCAATATTGGGAGTTTAGGAAATCTCAAACCAACCACCGGTCTATCCATACTGAAGATGCATGACATCATAACAACATGGATCGGTGCTTAAAAAATAAAAGTGTTCATAATCGGCTGGGAAAAAGAGTTGTTGATTAGGACTGGGCTGATTATGAAGAGGAATGCAATAAAAGAAAATATGTTTGGTAGAAAGGCCAATGGTGTCCAGGAGGTTTAACAAGAAGCCAGAAAAGAAGGGTGCAATGCCTAAGGAATAAAGAGATGGAACAGGCTCAGGCATCTAGTAAACCTCAAGTATTGCGTACTAAGCAAAGAGCCGATAGAAAGCAACCATCGGCTAATATCCAAATGTCTTTTCTGTTGCCATCAGAATTCAGAGTTAATGGTGAAAGCCAACAGGCGATCCAAGCAGTCAGCTTTGAAAAATTGTATTAATGGATAATCCAATAGATGGTATAAATGGCAAATTAGGACATGGCTTCACGTCGGCCGATGAATTGGAAGAAGTAGATATTGGTCCTAGAGATAGACCTAGGCCAACATACGCAAGTGCTAAGTTGGATCCGAAGTATAAGCGGGAATTAATTGATTTATTAAAGGAATTTAAAGACTGCTTTGCTTGGGAATACTATGAGATGCCTGGTTTAGACCGGTCAATTGTTGAACATCGGTTGCCAATCGAACTTGGATATCTACCATTTAAACAAGCTCCAAGGAGATTCAACCCGAACGTGCTCGATGATATCAAAAAGGAGACTAAAAGGTTACTGGAAGCAAAATTTATCCGACCATGCCGATATGTGGAGTGGATATCAAATGTTGTCCCTATATATAAGAAGAATGGAAAATTAAGAGTTTGCATCAATTTTAGGGATCTGAACAAAGCCACACCCATGGATGGTTATCCGATGCCAATAGCTGATATGTTAGTGGATGCAACAGGTGGGCACAAGGTTATTAGCTTCATGGACGGCAATGCAGAATACAACCAAATCTTCATGGCTGAGGAAGACATAGCAAAGACTACTTTTAGGTGCCCCAGCACAATCGGTCTATTCGAGTGGGTTGTGATGACCTTTGGTCTCAAGAATGTCGGCGCAACTTATCAAAGGGCGATGAATTACATTTTCCATTAGTTGATCGGTAGGATTGTTGAAATCTACATCGATGATGTGATGATAAAATCCAAAGGGTACAAAGAGCACCTGGCTGACTTGCGTGAGACTCTGGAATGCACAAGAAAGCATGGTTTAAAGATGAATCCTAATAAGTGTGCTTTTGGAGTATCAGCTGGACAATTCTTAGGATTCATGGTCCACGAGAGAGGAATCGAAGTTGGTTAGAAAAGCATGAAAGCAATTGATGAGGTAGTTCCCCCGACTACCAAAACAGAGTTGCACTCTCTGCTTGGTAAGATCTCATCAGAAGATTCATTTCAAATTTGTCGGAAAGGGTCCTGCCATTTTCTCCCTTATTGAAGTTGAAAAATGATCAAGAATTCAAGTGGGGTGACATACAACAAAGGGCATTTGAAGATATAAAAGAATATATAAAGTGTCCATCTGTGTTGGTCCCTCCTCAGCAAGGTAAGCCTTTTAAGTTGTACATATCGGCTGATGACAAGACAATTGGATCGGCCTTGATGCAAGAATTTGAAGGAAAAGAGAGAGTTGTTTTCTATCTGAGTAGAAGACTACTGGATCCAGAGATGAGATATTCTCCCACTGAAAAGTTATGCTTGTGCTTATATTTCTCTTGCACTAAATTGTGACACTACTTATTATCGGCCGAGTGTACAGTTGTTTCCAAGGCTGATGTGGTTAAGCACATGTTATCAATGCCAATACTGAATCGAAGAGTGGGAAAGTGGATTCTTGTGTTATCGGAATTTGACTTGAAGTACGAATCAGCTAAAGCAGTCAAAGGACAAGTAATGGCCGATTTTGTCACCCAGCATCATAAGCCAAGCATTGGTTATGTAGAACCGATGCCTTGGACGTTATTCTTTGATGGGTCATCATTAGGGATGAAAATGGTATGGATATTTTCCGACCGTATTCAAAACCGAATCCATTTAGAGAGGTTGAGATCTGTCCATATCCGAGTTCGGATATCCAACATCCGATACCGTATTCGTATCCGAATACTCAAATCGCATATTTATGATGTAGATATCCAATCGTATCCTATCCGACATAGTTGACACTATCCATATTCGAATCCGAATCCGGACAGAAATATGAAAACAAATGTAATATCGGTGATATCCGTCCGTATCCGATCTGTTTTCATCCCTAGTCATCATGCAAGTAGGGTGGTGGCATTGGTATTGTTATTATTTCGCCTTGGGGGGCAAGTTTTGAGTTTGCTCTTCCAACTGAGCCAATGATTACTAACAATCAAGCAGAGTACGAAGCTATTCTCAAGGGACTTCAATTTCTTCATGAAGTAAAGGCTGAAGCAATTGAAGTATTTGGAGATTCATAGTTAATTATTAATCAGATGATTGGCCTATATGAGTGCAAAGAAGAGACTTTGAAAGGATACTATGATGAGTGCCAAAAGTTACTCAAGGGGTTTCTTCATATCTCTATCCAACATATTCCGAGAGCACAAAACCAAGAAGCTAACCGTCTAGCTCAAAGTGCATCAGGATATTGAGTGTTTCAAGAAGTCTTGAGAAGTGAAACCTCAAATGATGATTGGAGAGTCAAAATAGCCGACTACCTTAGAGATCCGTCTTAGAAAGTTACCAGAAAGCTAAGGTATAAATCGGCTAAATATGTTTTGTTAGATGACCAGTTATATTATAAAACAGTCGATGGGGTGTTGCTCAAATGCTTAAACCAAGAAGAAGCTAAGGTGTTGATGGGTGAGGTGCATGAAGGGATATGTGGAGCTCATCAATCGGCTTATAAGATGAAATGGATTATTCGTAGAGCTGGATATTTCTAGCCAATGATGTTGGAAGACTGTTTTGAATATTACAAGGGGTGCCAGGACTGTCAACATTTTGGTAATGTCCAGAGATCGCCTGCATCGGCCATGAATCCAATAATCAAGCCATGGCCATTTTGAGGCTAGGGAATTAATTTAATTGGCTAGATTTTTCCGCCTTCAAGCAAAGGACATAAGTTCATATTACTAGCAATAGATTACTTCACTAAATGGGTTGAGGCAATTCCTTTGAAGACGGTAACCTCAAAGAACATGGTTGATTTTGTCAGGGAACACATTGTGCATCGTTTTGGGATTCCTCAAACTATAACTATGGATCAAGAAACAATGTTCACATCAGAAGAGTTCGGGGATTTTGCTGCCAGTATGGGAATCAAGCTATTAAATTCCTCTCCTTACTATGCTCAGGCTAATGGCCAAACAGAGGCATCCAACCAGATTATGATTAAGCTGATCAAGAAAAAGATCGAGGAACAGCCAAGGAAATGGCATTCAACGCTAAATGAGGTGCTGTGGGCATATAGGATGGCCTACCGTGGATCAATTAAAATATCGCCTTACGAACTTGTGTATGGCCATAATGCAGTTCTTCCTTGGGAAGTTCAGACTAGATCGAGGCGTGTTACACTACATAATGATTTATTAGCCGAAGTCTACAAGAATCTTATGATAGACAATTTGGAGGACTTGAGTTGCCTTCGGCTATGTGCTCTTGAAAATATCAAAGCCAATAAACTGAGGGTTGCGAAATATTACAATAAAAAGGTCAAGATTAAGTAATTCTCTGAAGGAGACCTGGTCTGGAAAGTGAAATTGCCAATCAGGTCAAAGGATAGTAGATTTGGCAAATGGTCACCTAACTAGGAAGGACCTTATCAGATCAAACGTTGTGCGCTTGGTAATGCTTATATTTTGGAAACACTAAAAGAAGAGGAAGAATTTGGCCGAGCAATAAACGGGAAATATTTAAAGAAATATTATCCTAGCATTTGGATCAATACTTAATAAGTAACTTGTTCAGTCAATAGCTGTAATAGCCGATATTGGAAAGGTATCACCTCCAGTGCAAAAATGGACCCAAAGGGGTAAAAGCCGGTACGATGTGTATCGCCTATAGAAGCAGAGCAAACACGGACAAAGTGGTGTGTATGAAGAACAAAACAAAGGAAAATCACTCAAGATGAGAAAGTTATTTGCTAAACGTCACCTATTACAAGCTACGGGCCAGAAAACACTTTGCCTACTATATCATCGGCCAGGGTGTTTAAGGCTACAGAGTTGATGGCACTCATGAAGTCCTCAACCAAGCGCTCATGCTACCTAGGGTACGCTGCGTTCGGAAAACCATGGGGAAGAAGCCAAAGATTATGGCTAGAACAGGCTTGTGCAACAGCCAGCGCCATGGCAGCACCATGATGAATGCCATGAAGGGTGACCTCCCTGACATGATTTGGGATGTAATGCAAGCGAACCACCGGAACAGCGCCCCTGACATTGATAAATCCAGCCACGTGATCCATAGCTGATTGAAGACTCTCCAACTGAGAAGTTAGATCTAAAAGATTCAAAGAAAAAGTGATAAGAAATCTTGAGGGCAAAATTAAGAAGAAAACAGAGAAATTATGGCAGACATCTCACCCATGATTCTAGCTTCAGCCCTGGACAACCTTTCTCCCACCAAGCGGACCTCGGGGGGTGATCGGTCTTCAATCATGGCCAAAGCCGATTCTGCTAGGGAGAGGCAGTTGGCTAGATGCTGGTCGGTCCGATCAATGGAGGCTGGTAGATCGTCATTGTTGATCTGCCTCCTCGAGTGACGAGGAAGCTAGTGGTGAATTGGTGCCAAAGATGACCCTGAAGGCTGGGCAGAGTCGGCCCTCTGATCCGAAGGAATGGGAGTACCCCAAGCTGTGTCCTCTCGGCGATGAAGGTGTTGGCACGATGATGCAGATCCGTTGAGGGCCTCTTTAGCAGACCTCTTGTTGTTCTCCATGACCTCAAACCTATGAAAAAGCAGGAACTATACTGAAGATGAAGAAGGTTTGAGACAAAACGGGTTGTTTTTTGACCCACAGCCGTGGCCCGTATATATAGCCCGGGAAAGTGAGAAGGTAGATTTCATCGAAGGTGTGAAATTGAAATCAAAAACAGAAACAGATCAACACTCCAGAAATTTAGGGAACTGATAATGAAGAGATAACAGACTCGAACTTATTGCTTCCCCAAATTACAAAATATCATGGGACGGATACGAAGAATTTACATTGACCAGAGATTAACCCACCATAACTTCTTTGGATTGAAGGGAGTCCAGATCCCCACAAGGCCGAAACTCATCGTGAACCGAGTCACAACGGCCTGTTGATAAAATTGTGCCAGAGAAAAGGAAAGGTCGCCCACCTAACATATGCTCAGTAGATTTCTCAATTGAGGAACTATGGGAAGGAAGCATGTGGCTTTCCTAGTGGGCATTTGGAGGAGCAAACAAAGGGAAGGTGTCCATACATTTTAGCCCTCGCAAACACTAGAATAGCTTTGTGAGCATGGAGAGAAGACTTAGGTGATATCACAAGAATTCTTCTAACCGCAATGGCTGGTCTTCTTGCTCAACGAGGCGCTTGAATGAGCGACATGATTACCCTATGCACAAGAATTCTTCTAACCGCTTGAGATCTTCATAGCAAAAACATAGACCATGGTGGGTCCAGCAGAGTCGGGAGCACTCAAGGAGACAGATAGAAGAGAAACATGGCTGAATTGTTGAGTTGCTCTCGCTAGGGTCGGATAGGCATTTTATAGCCGGCCCAAAAAGATGAGTCCAAGTGCCCGTGAAGCAATGATTCTCTCGTGAAAGTTTTGAAGCATGGGCTCATGAGCTGACATAGATGATGAAAAATAGTAGACCCCATATCAAGATTCTCTACCCGTGACTGTGGACCTATAAGGGATACAGACGTGATAATTTTGGAATAAAATTACTTTTATCCCAAAATTAGGGGGCATGTGTTTACACCAAAATTTGGAAGTTGTGGGGACTCGAAAGCTCCCAAGATCATGTCATCAAGGAATCAATTGCGTGCAGATTGGAATCAGCTGATTCGAATGCAACACTGAAATCGGCTTTCTTCAGATAGCGCCAGCGGATAATGACAAAGGCTACGATCGGTGCCAGGACGAGACATGATGGACTCTACAAAAGGGAAAGATTAGAGTCCAAGTTATCTTAAATTAGGAATGTTTTCTCTAGGGTCAGGGATTGTGATGAGTCGTGCTTAGATAGGAGTCATGCGCAGGTCCCGGGTATAAATATCAAAGCCTGGCTATTGTAAAAGATACACAATCAATCAAATACAAGTAACTTACTTTTCCAACTTTGACCACCCCTTAGGAGTAGGAGTAGAGTAGATCTTGGTGAGTTCTTCAGCAAGTATGGCTGCATCGATCCGGTCAACCTCCACTGCTTGTCTGTAAGTACCGTCATGGCTTATACCTCTATCCGTACGGCTGCATCGATTCGATCATCCTCCACTATGACTCTGGTATGAGTTAGCTATCGACTCTTGTCTAGTTCAAATACGGCTGCATCAATCCAATCGACCTCCACTACTCGAACTAGATTAAGGTCAAGTTATTGGCTCTATCTAAAGGTGGCGTTCCTTCGGATAGATTCATTAAGTTACCAATATTGCTTGTTGCTTCTATTATCTATTTAATTACAGCAATATCACTTCGCCCGATTAGGATTAATCTAGATCGGCCTTATTCCTTTTTAACCCATCGTTTGTTAATCTAAATTGATCTAATCTGTACTTTAAACGATGAGTTATGTTTTATCAGTTGTTTTACATCAATCTCGATCATGCATAGCGTGCGGTTAAGGCATGTTTAATCTTGAGGAGATCTATTGGCTAGCGAAAACCGTTCCATGGCCTGTTATCATGGCCTGTGTGATTCTACCTCATACCCCACTATTAGCACCGTGGAGTGGGGATCGTTATTTGGTAGATCTGTTCCTGAGAGGGCATGACCTTAACTGTGCACTATGCCTAAATCGGTTGTTTTAGCCGATATCGAGCACTTTCACGAACAGTTCGCATCACGAGATCATTGAAGTAGTGATAGGATGAAAGATGTGTTAGCCCTATGATCTTATTATTGTATTACGGCCTGCATGATTCTGCCTCATGCCCCACTGATATTAGTAATAAGTTAGGGTCGTCGAGTCTATTGTTGTTTCTACGGGCTGTATGATTCTTCCTCATGCCCCACTGGTCAGAGCGATAGATGAGATCTAGTATGTTCATTAGATTTATGTCTATTAAATGGTTGAATGATGATGAACTATTTCTTTCATAAAAAGGGGTTTGGTTACTTGCAGTCATTGGCTTAGCATGAACTAATTACTGTTGATATCTTTTTGCCAGTGACTAATATTTGCCTAAACAATGATATTCATCCAGAATGATAATCGATTCTTCTTACACAACCCCATGAGCTTTAACCGATTTATTCTTCTGAATATGCTGGAATCGACTATTTAGTCGATCTCCTTTCATATCGGCTCTCAGAGCCGCACATTCGGAACTGTCTGGCAACACCGGCACGTTCCGCCCTTAATTACTGATAAACTTTCTCTCCTTGTCAATTGCAGGGTCAAATTGACTGGCACGTCTCGGGAGGAGTGCGCAGGATCGACCATCCCTGCGCTGAAGCTACGTGGATCCTCAGCTCCATCGAGCGGACCCTTCCGACTTGCTATGTGTGTCCTCGGCACGGGACGAAATTCTATATCGACAGATGGGTCAAGCAAGATATAAGGCTAATCTAGATCAATCCCAATTGGGCGAAGTGATATTGCTGTAATTAAATAAATATTGGAAGCAATAAGGAATATTGGTAACTTAATGAATCTATCTGAAGGAATGCCACCCTTAGATAGAGCCGATAACTTGACCTTAATCGAGTTCAAGCAGTGAAGGTCGACCGGATCGATGCAGCCTTACTTGAACTAGATAAGAATCGATAACTAACTTATACCAGAGTCGCAGTGGAGGTCGACTAGATTGATGCAGCCGTACGAACAGGGGTATAAGCCATGACGGTACTTACAGACAAGCAGTGGAGGTCGACTAGATCGATGTAGCCGTACTTGCTGAAGAACTCACCGAGATCTACTCTACTCCTACTCCTAAGGGGTGGCCGGAGCCAAAAAAAAGTAAGTAACTTGTATTTGATTGATTGTGTCTCTTTTACAATAGCCGAGGTTTTATATTTATACCCAGAGCCTAAAAAAATAAATCCTACTTGAGTACGACTCGGTACAATCTTTGGAACGAAGAAAATATTCCTATTTTAAGATAACTTAGATCCTAATCTTTCTCCTTTTGTAGAGTCCGACATGTATCTTCCCGACGCCAATCATATCTCATCATCGTTATCTGCTGACATCATTCAAAGAGAACCGATCCCAGTATCGCATCCGAACCGGCTGATATCAATCCTTATGCAATCGATTCCTTGATTGGCACATTCTTGGAAGCCTATGAGTTCCCACGCTCTTCTCCCAAATTTCGGTGTAAACACATGCCCCCCCCCAATTTTGGGATAAAATGATTTTATTCCAAAATTCAGGTTCATTGGTTTACCACGCCGCAACTATTTTATCCCGAGATGTACGCATGACTCCTAACTTCCCGGGCCGAGTTTTATATAACACCCCAACTGTATCTCTTCCAACTCACTTGGCCTGTTTACTTTCTCCTTCTTTCTCGAGCCAACTTTAATAGCCGATGTCGTCATTGCCAAGGCCTCAAACCCTAGCAAATCACCTATTCTAACAAGTTGTCATCCAAGCGATCCTCGCCAGATTTAAACCTATTTTGGCTATAATGGCGACCATCGACCACATCCCTGAGGTATGTCTCCAAGTTTCTACTCTCCAATCATTGGCCGCTACCTCGTATTTCTTTTCTCCTCAAACTTATTTCATCCGATTTCTTAGGAAATGAGGTCTAAATCCTAATTCCATCAGTTGTTGCCTCCAATATCTATTTTCTTGGGCCTCTGGGTGATCCTGATCCATCTGATTTCATCCATCAAGAAATCAACCAAATCCCCTTTAAACAATCTGTCATGGATTTGTCCTCTTAGAATACCAAAACTCTCTTCAGAAATTGGCCAAAGATGCCTAAGGGATAGAGAAATTGGTTCCATAGGATGTCTGAGAAAAAGGGTGGAGATTGGGAGCTTTATGATCTGAACCAATGTCTGACCCTCTTGTTGTCCGAGATGGAGAGAAACGATTCACTCCTGATTTCTGCATCTTATTTCTGGTCCAATGCCCTGAATGCCTTTGTATTTGGTCATGTCTCAATGACCATCACTCTAGCCGATGTTTATATGTTGACTGGCCTTAGAATTACTAGATCAATGCAGCCTTACGAGTACTTGAGTGTTGGCTCTAAGAAATTAGCCAAAATAGCAGACTGCATTGGATGGGCCAGTTGCATTCTGAACCATGTTGGAGATGGATCAGCTGTCAGCGAAAGGGAATACATGGCCTTTCTAAACATGTGGCTGGAAAGATTCATTTTCTACGGATCATCTTGTGGTCCAACCTATAATCACAAACTCATGGTAGAGCACCTAGCATTAGGCAAAGATATCCCTCTTGGAAAGTATTTGCTAGGAGCCGCTTATCATCTGATGTACCAGGTGGCTGCCCAATTACTGAAGAATGAACCAATGCATATTGTAAGTGGCCCTTGGTGGTTAATACAACTGTGGCTTAACCTGTATATGCATAAGTTTGTGAGGTCTGATCTCAAAAGCCTGAGCTTCCCTTCTTCCACCTTTGATGAGGAATATAGAGGTGAAGAAGGAAGAACTCGGCAGTGCATGAGCCTGGTGAGGCTACATCGGCCATAACAATTGATTTTGATATTGGCCACCTCTTCAAGAAGTTCTACAGAGGGTTTAATGTAGACATCCTGACTTGGCTACCATATGATGATGAGAATGATGAGCTGATCTTCTCATTCAAGTTTCAATTTGAGTCGGGCTGTTCGGACGATGAGGCGGCCGCAATCTTCAATTCCTTCGTCAAGCCCTGTGTTCTTCTAGTCGAGTTTCATCATGGCCATGGCAAAATGGCTACAGGCTCTTTCATTCCAGGAAACCTTCCAACTTATGAGTTTTACAACCCATCCTTTGTAGCTCGTCATTTTGGTTTCGGTCAATTGCCTCCTCAGCTATTTTTCAAGAACATACTGAAGCCAAGGGAAGATATCAGTGAAGTATTAGAAACCTCTAGAGTTTTTCAACTGGGATCAGATCTTCCTTCCCTCTGTTTGCATGACTGGATTAGAGTTAGCCTCTCTTCCATTCTCTTTGACTCCTGGTGGCAGGAATGACGCTCCCATCTCTTCTGTGGATCGGTCCATCCTTTGTGTATAGCCTTGGACGGAGAATTTGCTTCTAACGGAGTGGTAATTTGCTATTTCTTTTCAAAAAATTGCTCGACGGATTCCTCTGCCAACCGTTCTAATCGATCTTTTTAGGATGTTGAATTTGATCCTCCGAGCTTGGATAGGAAGGGGCATCCTATAGATTACCATCGATCATGCCCGGTTTCAAGAATGGGATCGGCTACGCCTTCACTAAAAAAATTAATGAAAACTCATGTTGCCTCTACTATCGTGATGTATCAATCTTCAAAGCGCAAGGCAGCTCAAGGGACAACCTAGAAAACTACTACTGGGAAGAGACTATGCAGAATGAGAACATCAGCTGCTCAGGTAAACAATTCACCTCCTTCTCAAAATGATATTCCATAGCTGACTTCGTTCTTTCACAGTTATCGAGCATTGTGTCCCAACCTGCTCTGGGTACGGAACTGCTATCCTAGGCGTTCAACTCAACATCAACTAAACCTCCATCGGCTAACCCACGAAAGGAGCCGATTCCGGTTGAAATAACCAATACTTCCACAACATTAGAAAATGTGAGTTTTATCCTTGATGCTTGTTGGGGTATTTTCTTTAACTTCTTGATTTATTCAGTCCTTTACTCTTCATCCAACTTCTTAATGTGTTAGATACTTCCTGAGGAAACACCTGTGCAAGATCGGGAGCCTGACAGTCTGCCTAATGATCCTGTTGGCGTTGAAGGTAGTCTTGTTGCCGTCAACACTCAAACTGTCGATTCCCTAGTTCGGCAAACAACTGATGGTAAGGGAGTTATTTGCTAAATTTATCTTTCTGCAACAAACATGAACTAAAAATTTTACGATGTTTGCAGATGTCAATGTTGAGAGTCCAGATCCGATTCAACCAGACGTCGTCGGTGCATCATCAGTTGTTCCTCCTCTTCAGATAGAAACTTCAAAGAAGGTGTAGTATCTTCTTAACCATCCATTTTGTTATGAACTGACTCAAACCTCCTAATTGAGATTTCCTTATACATAGGCACTCAATCTCCTAGCTCTGAGCTATTCCTTTAATCTTGGGGAATATTTAGATGAAGATGAAGTCAGTTCGTCAGCCACCTCTTTTAAGGAAGCTTTGTTAGAAGAGACTAGAAATCGGCTAAGAAATGTATTGCCAATGTTTGAGAAGAATATAGCTGATTTGATCCAAGACACTGATTCAATGCAGAGAGTCCTCTTGGCCATCAAGAGCAATCCATCCCTAGCTCTCTCTAGAATCTTATCATCTTTGTCTATCTTTGAAGTTCAGGCCCCGAAGATGGAAAAGGCTCAGAGGAATCTGTCCGATTGTGAAACTTTACTGGTCAAGAGGAACTTCAACAAGCAAGAGGCTAAAGAGCTGACACAGTTGATTGATGATCTAAAGAATTCCTCCCATAGGACCAATCTAGAATTGTCCCAACTAGAGATCAAGCGTGCAGAACTCGAGAGGGAGCTAGAAAACGTGAAAGCTGCCATTGACCATCGCAAGTCCACTCTGGCCCAAATACCTGATGCCATCAAAAAGAAGAAGCAAGAACTACTGGCCAAAGTTAGAGAAGGCAAGGTCATCCGCAGCGGCCTTGAGGACATTCCTGGATCAGCCAAAGAAAATAAGCAACATATTGTAGAAGCTAATGCTATTCGGCTAAAAGTACTGAACGCAATCCAGGATGTTTTTAGCCTTGTAATTTGCATGTTAACGCGTATCTTGTGTAGAATCAATCATACTCTCCGTCATTTAATTGTACTTCTTGTTTCAGCTAAAGAGCCGATTTGAGACAGCCGATCCCAGACTTCTAATCTTAATCCAATTAAGTCTGAAAACACGGCCTTCATTAAGCGAACCCCTCGATTTTCTATCCTTAATCTCCCAACGTCGTATTCTCTTCGGCATTGGTGAAGTGGCGCTTTGCCTTCTATTAATTGCGGTTGCCTTTTGTGTGTCCTGAGGCGTCCGCCTCTTTGCTTCATGTCTTCAAATACCAGCCAAGGGCTTCGACCTCGAATACATCTCCACTCGCAACTATTTCTTTGCTCTCCTCCGCCAACTAAAACCCTATAGCGGTTTTCTTTCCCCCTTCCATAGATCCAATCATCCTTCATGGCCGGTGAGGACAACCGAGGCAAGCGCACAACAGAGGAGATCCCAAAGGAGATCATGCCGATGAACCAGCATCTTCGACGCATGAGGTGAGATTGACATTTCATGTTTATGATGATGAACTATTCTAACTCGCCTATAGGTTTGTTGTGAATGATAGTCTTCGTCCTCTCCCTAGGGCCAGTGAGCCCTCTAACGCTGCATCTTCTATGCCAGCCTTGTCGTCAGATTCTTCTGACTCCTACAATGGCGATGACGCCCAGCGTTTCCTTCATGAGTGGAGGATGGCTCAGAATCATTATGCTGAGGCGACTTGGGAGAATGGCCAACTTGAGATCCGCCTTGGGGTCTCTCAGGCTGCCCTTCATGCGACCGAGGAGGAGGCCAGTGTCGTTCGAGCGCGGCTGGCTGAATCTAACTCCACGGTGGTAGGTAAGACGAGTTCCATAAATGCTTCCATTCTAATTTCCACTGTCTTTATCTTGATAGTCTTTCTATTCCCATGATTGCCAGCCCTAACGGTGCAGTTGGAATCTCTGCAACTAGCGGTGAATGTGTCTGTGGACACCGTCAATGCTTGGGGTTCCCCCATCGATGCTCGTCTCCAAGACATCCTAGCCCGCGTTCAGGAGATCATCCTCCACGGTGTTCATCATGGTGCGTCGGTGGCGTTGATCGCGGTGCAAGTCCAGACCGGGTATGAGCTCCATGCCATGGAGACCGGTTTCCCATTGGGCGACGGTCCTAAGGAACATGAGGACTTGATGGAAGAATTCATCGTAGCGATGGAGGCCATCATGGACATCACATCTGCTCAGGATGTGGTGAACAAAGTCTTCGATTAGATTGTACTTAGGGTGAACAGATGAATAAAATCTTTTGCTCTTCTATGAACGTGTCATAGTGCAATGCCCTAGTGCATTACTGTCTTTGTTTTTATTTCTAGCTCTGGAGGCGATACATATCTTATCGGCTTTTATGTCTTGAAGATTTTTCATTTTTTGAACTAGAGGCGATACCTGGTACCGGCTATTAGAGCCGATGACTAAATGAATTGGCTATCAAGTGTTGATCAAATGCTAGGATAACAACCCTTTAAATATTTTGCCGCAGAACTTTTCACACCAAAGATTAAACGATTGATCAATCCATGTCAAGCATCCCATTAAGCGAAACATAACTCCTTTAAGAAATCTTATCAACTCCGAATCACACTTACTATTCGACTTAGCATTCACATGGGTCGGCCTAAACCCATCTCCAGGGCCAATGCTTATTTTTTTCCTTAATCCAATGGCCCACGTGAAGTCGTGACTATTTACTAAAACTAGTGTTTTCCTAAACGCTAAACGATAAACAGTCGGTCACCTACTGTTTAGCCATTATTCGGGCAAAACGTCCCATTAAACGGGCTAAACGGCCAATTAAACGGGGTAAACGGGTGATTAAACGGAAACGGCGCACCACCGTGTAGCGTTTACACGGTGTTTAAACAGGCTAAACGACCGTTTAGGCGAATAGTGACTAAAACAAACTCTCAGAGCCGATTGCTTGCATTGGCTGCTGGCTTTCATTGCTGATTTTAATGAAGCCTCTTTCCCATAACTTGCCAGAAAAGCATTTGAAGTCTTCTAGTTCCCAGAAGACTGGATCAGCTGTTGCGATGCTCATAGACTCATCAGCGCGAACCAGTTCGACATCATCTCCATGCCATTGAATCAAACACTGATGCATGGTCGATGGTACACAACAGTTCGCATGAATCCAATCACGACCAAGGAGCAAACTATATGACCCTTTCCAATCGATGACGAAGAATGTGGTGAGTAGAGTCTTACTCCTGATTGTTAGTTTGACATTCATTGCGCCCCGGGTCTTAGACGCATTACCTCCAAAGACTTTAAGCATCATGTTAGTCTCCATCAGATCTCCTGGTCCTTTGCCAAGTTTACGAAAAGTGGTGTAAGACATAAGATTGACAGAAGCACCTTCGTCCACCAACATCTTGTTCATCGGCTTTCCGTCAATAAAACCATTCATATATAAAGCCTTTAAGTGCCGATGCTTGACTGGTTTATCAAATATTACTTGTTGTACAACCGTCAACTTGGCAACTATCTCATACTTCGATTCATCGAAATCCGAATAAACTTCTTGATCTGCCAGAGCTCTGAATTCTGACGGCAACAGAAAAGCCATTTGAATATTAGCCAATGGTTGCTTTCTATCAGCTGTTTGCTTAGCACGCCATACTTGAGGTTTGCCGGATGCCTAAGCCTGTTCCAACTCTTTACTCCTTAGGCATTGGACCCTTCTCTTCTGGCTTCTTGTCAATCCTCCTGGACACCATTGGCCTTCCTACCAAACATATTTTCTTTTGTTGCCCTCTTCTTCATAATCAGCCCAGTCTTGGTCAACAACTCATTTTCCAAGCCGATCATGAACACTTTTATTTTTTAAGCGCCGATCTATGTTATTATGATGATATGCATCTTGAGCATGGATAGACTGGCGGTTGGTTTGAGATTGCCTAAACTCCCAATATTGATCGCTGCATTCTGGACAGTCATGTCTGGTAGGCAACTTCAAACCTTCATTCCAGCAATGTCTGAAGAAAGGACAATTCCAATGTGATTCAGCTTATTTCCTTTCATACCTCTCTTTTTCCAGTTGACGCTGGTATTCTTGATCCTTTAACCAACACTGATAATCCTTTCCCTTCTATCACTGCCATTTATTCAACAGAATTTGAGATGTAACCCGTGGCTTTGTCGCCCCTGCTTTTGACGTTTCCCCCTGCTCATATCGGCTCTTTTGCTTATCGCGACGTCTCTTAATTTTCATGTATTCATCGGCCGATATTTACATCTTGGGATCGACTGTTCCAACTTCTCTTGATTTGGTTGATGTTAGGACCATAGTCTTTCCTTTGAGCAGCCTAGCATCAACCATGTTTTGATCTCCTAGGAAAGGATTATCATCAACTTTCATTTTCCGAGGTGTATCAAACTTGAGCCTTCCTTGCTGAATAGCCTTCTGTATATGCTGCCAAAAAATTCTGCATTCATTTGTGGAATGAGAAGCAGCGTTATGGAACTTGCAGAACTTCTTATTCTTCAACTGATTATGGGGCAACATAACATGATTGTCGGGCAACTTGATCTGCCCCTTCTGAAGCAAGAAGTCGAAGAGCTTGTCTGATTTTGTGACATCAAAGTCATAGCTCTCCTCGACTCCTCTTCCCCATGGATTTGGCACCATTACTGTCTTTTTTCCCAATTCCATTCAGCCGCAGCAACCTCTTCTTCTTCATCTTCATAGCCGTCATCGACTGAGTATGGATTATAAGCTTCAGCCACTGTGGTACTCATCTAAAATCGGGTATCTCTGCACATACTCTGGAATTGGCTATTAAGTGCTGCCACTCGTTGAGCCAATTGACCCAAGTTGTCAAATTCTTGTCCTAGCAATTTTTCTTTCCACATTGGCAGCATTCCTTGAACGGCTAAAGCAGCTAGCTGATCATCAGCTAAATTTAATGAGAAACATAAGTTCCTAGCCTCCCAGAACCTCTAAAGAAACTCAGTGCCCGATTCATTAGTCTTCTGCCTTATAGTTGTTAGATCGATAATCTTCTTTTGTCCAGTCCTAGTATAAAAATATGTATGAAATTTCTTCTCTAGGTCAGCCCAATTGGCAATAGAGTTGACTGGCAGTGATGAAAACCAAGTGAAGGCTAGCCCTGATAGGGACAAGGAGAAGAAACGAATTTGATGGGCCTCCTCAACTGATGCCTCACCCAATTGTGTGAGATACCGACTGACATATTCTATTGTGCTTGTACTGTCTTGGCCGATGAACTTAGCAAACTGTGGGAGCCTATAATTTGTGGGAAGAGAGACCAAATCATACAATTCTGGATATGGGCGTTTGTATAAAAAGGCCAGCCCTTTTGGCTTCAGATCAAACTGATTCTTCATCATCTCGGTCACCTTTAGCAACAACTCGTCAGTATGTGAATTTAGATTTCCCTGCACCTGCTGACCCATCTGTGGATTGAAATCCCGTGTGCCTTGATACCCTGGATTTGGAATCATGTGAAGGGTGTTATAATTTTTGCCATAATGATAACCCTGTGGAATCTCTATCTGATGGGTCCTTTTCTGGCTTGCTGCTTGAAGTCTCTTATTGTAGACATGAGGATCTATATCTCTATGGATCCTTTCAATTGATGGTGCTATTTTTTGAGCCGACAACGGTATGTGGCCTGATGCACCAAAATTGATCACCTAGTTCTAACCTTGCCCCACCGGCTGTTGCACATGTTGTACTGACGGTATAGGATTATACTATATCTGATTCATAGTAGTTCCTCGAGCTTGTTCAGATGAACCCTGAACTGCCTGGACATCATCATTACTAGCTGGTGCTACTTCTTGATGGCTGGTACCGACTTGATTAGTCCCTTGGGTCGTCGGATGTGGAATGTTGTAATAAGCCGGCCCAACTTGACCAACTAGAGACCCATGAATCGCCTCTTTCATGGTGTTGTGGAATATGTCCAAGAAAGCTTCATTATGGCTTGAAATGGCATCACGAACAGATTTGTCTACAACTTCCGTAAAGAAACGCCTGTCTTCAGCTTCAACTGTATCTGTCTACCCGTGCAATAGAACTCTTGGTAGTGGATATTTCTGAATAATTGTGTTGTCACATGTTTTGGTGTAGGACAACAAACACTTGTTCTGAAATTCTTCTATAGCTTTGCTGATGACACCTTTATCTCCATTAGGTAGATCTTCATAATGTACCATAAGGATGTCGTTGTTGTTGTGAACCGCCATGACGATTGTGGGGTCCCACCAGGCGTGCCAGAAACGTGTGTCGGCACAAAATTTCATCCCGTGCTGAGGGCACACGAGCAAGCCAGAAGGGTCCGCTCGATAGAGCTAGAGATCTGCCTAGCTTCAGCGCAGGGGTGGTCGATCCTACGCACTCCTCCCGAGACGTGCCAGTCAATTTGACCCTGCAATTGACAAGGAGAGAAAGTTTATTAGTAATTTAGGATGGAACGTGCCGGTGTTGCCAGACAGTCCCGAATGTGCGGCTCTAAGAGCCGATATGAAAGGAGATCGACTAAATAGTCGATTCCAGCATATTCATAAGAATAAATCAGTTTAAAGATTGTGGGGTTGTGTAAGAAGAATCGGTTATCGTTTAGGATGAATATCATTATTTAGACAAATATCGGTCAATGGCAAAAGGATGTCAACAATGATTAATTTATGCTAAGCCAATGACTGTAAGTAACCGAACCCCTTTTATATAAAAGAAACAGCTCATCACCAATCAACCATTTAATAAAGATAAATCTAATGAACATATTAGATCTCATCTATCGCTATGACCAGTGGGGCATGAGGCAGAATCATGCAGGCCATAGAAACAACAATAGACTCGATGACCCTAACTTATTACTAATATCAGTGGGGCATGAGGCAGAATCATGCAGGCCATAATATAATAATAAGATCATGGGGCTAACACATCTTTCAACCTATCCTTACTTCAATGATCTCGTGATGTGAACTGTTCGTGAAAGCGCTCGATATCGGCTAAAATAGCCGATTCAAGCATAGCGCACAGTTAAGGTCATGCCCTCTCAGGAACAGATCCACCAAATAACGATCCCTACTCCATGGTGCTAACAATGGGGTGTGAGGCAGAATCACACAAGCCGTGATAACGGGCCATGGAACAATTTTTGCTAGCCAATAGATCTACTCAAGACCAGACATGCCTTAACCGCACGCTATGCACGATCAAGATTCATATAAAACAGCCGATAAAACATAACTTGTCATTTAAAGTGCATATTAGATTAGTTTAGATTAACAAACGATGGGTTAAACAAGATATAAGGCCGATCTAGATCAATCCTAATTGGGCGAAGTGATATTTCTGTAATTAAATAAATAATGGAAGCAATAAGCAATATCGGTAACTTAATGAATCTATCCGAAGGAACACCACCCTTAGATAGAGCCGATAAATTGACCTTAATCTAGTTCGATCAGTGGAGATCGACCGGATCGATGCAGCCTTACTTGAACTAGATAAGAATCGATAACTAACTTATACCAGAGTCGCAGTGAAGGTCGATCGGATCGATGCAGTCGTACGAACAGGGGTATAAGCCATGACGGTACTTACATACAAGCAGTGGAGGTCGACCAGATTGATGTAGTTGTACTTGCTGAAGAACTCGCTGAGATCTACTCTACTCCTACTCCTAAGGGGTGGCCGGAGCCGAAAAAAGTAAGTAACTTGTATTTGATTGATTGTGTGTCTTTTACAATAGCCGGGTTTTATATTTATACCCGAAGCCTAAAAAATGAATCCTACTCGAGTACAACTCGGTACAATCTTTGGTACGAAGAAAACATTCCTATTTTAAGATAACTTGGACCCTAATCTTTTCCCTTTTGTAGAGTCTGACATGTATCTTCCCGACACCAATCATATCTCATCATCGTTATCTGCTGACGTCATTCAAAGAGAACCGATCCTAGTATCGCATCCGAACCGGCTAATATCAATCCTTATGCAATCGATTCCTTGATTGGCACATTCTTGGAAGCCTACGAGTTACCGTGCTCTTCTCCCAAATTTCGGTGTAAATAGAGCCCGAGGACTCGAACTACCAGCAGGAGATTACCTAGGTCCACAACAAAGGCAACTCCAACCTAATCCCCTTTGATCATGTTTTTATTTCAAACAAAACCCATAGAAGCCATTTATAGGTCGGTTCAGTTTGTTTGCTCCACTAAACCTTTCTAGGTCGGTTCCATGTCAACAGGAATCTAGCTTCGTTGAATGGTGGCGCATGACTATTAAAAGGGTAGAGAAAGAGGACAAAAAGGGTGTTAATCCCCTTATCATTTTGGGTGCTTGGATGATCTATAAACATAGGAATGCTTGTGTTTTCTTAGGGTGTTTCTCCTTCAGTTAACTCAATCTTGAGTTTGCTTAAGGATGAACACAATCTTTGGCGTCTAGTAGGCACTAAGAAACTACAAGGTCTGGGCCTTGGAAGGGTCGCCTAATTCCTCAGGTGTGGTCAAGTCTTGTTGTTTTCGGTTTTCTTTAAGGCCTTATTTTTTAGTTTGGATCCCCGACTCTCATATCTAGTCCCTCTATGAGAGGAAGGAGTTATATGGAGACCCTCCCTTTTTCTCTCTAATACAATAAAACACAACTCTCTTACGTTTAAAAAAGCCATTATCAAATATTGCATGTACGAGTTATATGTACAAAGTATTTTGCTGCTTAGCTAGAGCCCGTTTAAATAGCCATCCTTGAATTGCTTGACTTGATTACCTTGCTTAAACCTAAGGATTGTTGTTATGCCGCGATGAGATATCGTTAACTAGTATGCTTAGGATTTGGTACTTATCATGGATACCCACATACTATGTCTTTCTTAAATACAATAATTTGCAAAGTAAAACCATGTTAGTTGCATTGTGTGGGATTGTGAAAGAGTTAATGAACAAATTAGAGATGGTGATTACCCTAGAGATGGGACGAATCGGTCCCTTTGTGGGTGCCTTGGAGTTGTGGCTTGTACCTTTTGTGGTTAAGCATGAAGGTATCCGCCTTGTCTCGATTAAGGATTGAGTTGATGATTTATCTTGTCTAACTCATTCTAACGTACAACCACTCGATCTTGTATGTGGCAAGGCTTAGTCTAAATCTCCTTAGTTGGTATGGCAATCACCTAGAGGCAGGTGTGCAATAAGATACTAAGAGATCTATGTGAAATTTGAGAAATTGTATGAAACGTATGAGCGCTATGGAGGGTAATGGCTTTGATGGATCTATGCTTACACAATGGTGTTAAGTTACGGTATCTTACTTATGGAAAAAGTGTACAACCTCTGCAAAGTGTAAAATCTATCTGGAAAGCCATGTCCGTGGTCTCGGACGAGTTACGATTTGGTTTCAACTAGTTGGGTTGGGATGAGCGGAAACATGAGTGTGTGTATGATTTTGGAAATAAATGGTTGCCAGCCATGTTTTGTTGGAACAGTGTTCAACAACACTTAAAATTATGACAAACAATAATCGCAAAATTGTGAGAAACCCTTTTAAGAGATACTCATATATATGAAAAAAATGTCTTTTGCAAAGAGGTGTTTACAAAACAAAACCTTGCATGTGTCAATAGATAGCTCTAGGCAAATAAAACCAAACCTCATCATTGATTTATCCATATTCATGTACTAATATCCCCTTCCGTAGGATAACGTTGGATTTGCTAAGTACTTTATACTCGTCCTTGCTTTGCTGTACAGAGAAAGACCCAATTTCATCCCCGAAGCGATGTTTGAGTAAGGTCATGTTTGCATACAACTAAGCCTGTGGCTTGGGATTGCCAGATGGATAGCGTGCTCTGTTGTTTTTGGATCGCATGGTTCTTTATTGTATTATGGTTACTGTATTGGGTGGATTCATCACCCAATCCCGTCACAACTACCGATCTGAGAACATCTAAATGTAATAAATATGTGTACTTGCCTCCTAGGGCTAGTACCTATATCACATTTGAGTTTCTGGATAACCAGGGGCGCTTCAAAGAGATTATTGGGTTACAATTCATGTTCTTTTTGCGAGAAATTCCTCATTTGTTGAGGGTCACTGAGAGAGCAACAGAGAGTATGAACCACGCCAGCAAGAAGTAGCCAACGAGCTTGGTTGGAAACTCATCTTCTGGTTCCTGTTTCATCAATCATGCAACACCTTTAGTTAAGTTATGCACAACAAAGAGCAGCACGTCAAATGAATTTTAGCCTTTGTTAGTAGTTCAAGGAAACAATGTCCTAGCAGACTAATGAAAATTTGCAATTTCAAAATTGCCATTGCTTGTTTCTGTATCATTAACATGTTGGACCTATGTGTCATCCTCACAATCAATAGACATTCTCAAAACAACATCATTAATTCATTAGGGAGTAACATTTGTCCACTTTTTCCATCTTTCAATCTGAAGACAATAAATTATTTTATCGATCTATTTGTACCAAGTGAGTTACTTTATACTCAATAATGGGTCCATGAGCCCTACTAAATATTACTATAGCCGGTTTATCTTGTTTTGCAATAACAGTTTCATTCGTACAACGTTTAGAAGCTACAATTCCTAAGAAAATCATGGAGCATGTTGAGTAAAAAAGTTTTCCAAAGGAATATTCAAAAAGTTTTTAATAGGACAAGTCATCCTCATAAAACCCCAGTTTTGCTTTGAGCTGATGCAAACCTGTGGAGGATCTGGTGCCATCTCCAAAGGATCAACTTGAAATGGCCACACATATCGCTCAGGCTGTCCACTTCTTGACAAGCTCCAATCATATAATCTTCGTTCTTCCTCGGTTGATAGTATGGTAAATGATTCCTACAATGGTGCATATATGATTGAAGAACAGGAAATGATTGAAGTGAGGCATTATGACTCCTATTTTAGGCTGAGAACCTTTATGAGGTCATATTCCTTGTGAAGCTCCTCTTCTTCTAGTTCTTTGCTATTTAGTTCTTCACACTTCTTCTCGTAAGCAGCCTTTACCTGTTTCAAGGCCAAACTCAGTTACTAAGGGTGTTTGGTTTGAGGAATCACCCCATCCTAGATGAGGTGGTGCACCATGAGTTCATCTCATGACTTTTGGTGGAATTATCCCGTTATTAGCTTATGAGGGATGAGGTGGTGGAGAATCAACCCATCTATTCTACCACCAAACAAAAAAGCGAGGAGCGAGAAGATGATGGACCATTCTCAAACCAAACACACCTTAAAGGATCTTAGTACTCAGCAGAAAGTATCTACCAACTAGTGTTCAACAAAGGCAGTTCATAAAGTTTTAAAGTGAGATTGAGAGTAAAACAACATATACAAGTAAAATTGTTCCTGCATGTATAAAAAGGTACAAGACTGACTTTAAATCCAATCTCTGGATTTGAGGCTCTGAATTTTCTGGTCTCTATGAGCTATGTGAACGAAACACAATGCACTTGATGACCATGCAAACTTAGTTTATGCATATATCTGGTTGTTTTAGACTCCAGAGCTAACTGAATCTCATAGTGTATAATTTGGGCTTTTAGCTTGAATACTCACCAAATATCATGATATAGCTAAAAGTTTCTTTGGCTGTTTGGCACAGATTCTCATTATTAGAATTGAGTGCTCTACTATACATATTCCAAAATATAGTCATTGTGAACATAACACCATAGCTTAGTTACAGTAGTATCTAACTTTAGAATGGTTGTCAGATGCAAGTAGGAAGCTGGCCATAATGGGGCAAGACACTGTTATTGTTCAGTACCAACTAGAATTTGAAAAAGTTTGCCAGTCTTTGCATCTACCAGGTACTTTGTTAATGCCATTGTAATGAGATGCATACTATTTCAGGCCAATAGCACAGTGGTGTCAAGATTGTTTAACCGGTTTATTGCCAGGTCAGGCCTCCATCTCAAGTGGATGCTAAAGCTCATGGGATCCTTTAAAAGAAAGAAAAGAACTACACATGTGGAAAATTTCAATCTACCTCATCGGTAGAAGCTAGTCTGGTGACTTCAAGCCTCCCATAGTGATCAGCATCTGTAATTGCTGCAAGTTTGTGGAAATATTGTTAAATATACAACAGTAGTGTGCAAAGCAGAAACATCCTCCAGAACCGGCATAACATTGTGGCTAAATTAACTTCTTGCACAAGGGAACTTTAACTTCAAATGCCATTATATGGGCCACTCAGTTTACCACTTACTAGGAAGCAGGGTTTCCAATTGAAAGGGGGCGAACAAGCCATACATCCATCCATGTGGCAACTCACTATACATTTAATTTTAAATTAAATCATCATCTAAAATTATCTACTACATGCAATCCTACAATAATTGAAACCTTAAGCAGTTTGCCATTCAATCTAATCTAATCTATATCTATATACCTACCTAATATTAAAGAGGGAGAATTTCTTTTTCTGTCGCTTCTAGAAACTCACCTCGGGACTCGAGTTCATCCTCCACATGTCAATAAACCTAATCCAAATCTGATATCACAATCCTATCCTGCCCTTATATCATGTTCCATATATGATCCCAACTCATGATCCGTGAGTTAAAAGAACTCGCACCCAATAATACCATGAAGTACCGCTGCAGCGCACTATTTGCTAGAGAAATATAAATACATCAAAAGCAATGTTTCAAATAGCCGGATTTAACGGATTAGCAAGGCCGGCGCTAGGAGAGGTCCGTTTTAGCCCTAACTGATCTTGAACGCTAATAGCGGCGATTAGCACGCTAAAAACGCTAAACGGGGTTGATATAGCTTCGCTAAGCAGTTCCTGGCGGACTCGTGGGCTGAAATCAGAGTGGGCTTCCTACAATTTTGATCAGAGGAGGGCCCAAAACAGCAGCGATGGCCCAAAATGCCACTCGAACCTTACTAATTGCCTAATCTCACGCATCCTCTCAGACCTATCCTCTGGAAAGAGCGGCGGCGGCGTTCTCTAAAGAAGACGGAAGACCAGAACTTCTTTTCACTAATTTGTGACATATTTTACAAAACCGCTAAATGAATTAGCGGACTCTATATCCGGCTATAGCGTTTGTAGCGTCTGGAGAAACTTGCCTCTAACTGCCTTAGCCGGCGATTTAAAACTTTGATCAAAAGCACCCCAGTCCCCAAACTGATAATTTCTAAGCAGCTTCGCATCACCCAATTCACATATTATCAACATTCAACAATACCCACAAAGGAATCGAATGCGTGAAATGAATCAAGAAACCGACGCACCAAGGCCGCGCATCGCCTTCTGCACGTTATCCGCGGAGATGATAGAATAGGGCGGCCGCGTGGAGGTTGCGGCGCCTCCGGCAACGTCTGTGCCCGCGTCGGGGTCCGCCACCGCAGAGGCGCCCTCCGAGGCCGCGGCCCCACCGTCGGCAGCGGCGGCGCACCGCCGCGCGCGGAACGACGCCCCGGCGGCGGCGAGTCGGGTAGAGAGGCGGAGACGGCGGAGGCCTGGCGTGGAGTATGAGGAGGCGGAAGGAGATGCGGCGGGCGCCAAGGCGTGTGGCGCCGGAGGGGAGGTGATGCCCACGCCAGCCATGGTGGAGGTGGAGGTGGAGGCGATGGTGGGAACTGGGAAGAGCAGAGCGCGGGAGATAAGGGAGGTGGGGAGGGAAATAAACGATACGACTTTTGCTTTCTCTTATTTCACATTTAATTTTCAGAATTACATAAAATAAATAAAGCTGAATGCTAAGTTTTTGGACCATGATTCTTTCAAAGAAAAAGTTTTGGGACCATGTCCGCCACTGCAGCTGCATGCCTGCATCGCAGTGGTTGTAATCTGTTTATTATAAGGTGGTTTATCTTAATCCAACTGGTTGGACCTCAAGGTTTTCCAAGCCAGACGCAAAGTAGCTTGTTGATTCACTTGTGCTCAGCTAATGTGTATCATTTTCCCCCAAAAAAGCTAATATGTATTATTTTTAATTTGGTCAATCCGACAATATATTCTTTTTTTTTAACTTGGGCATTCTTGATGCTACCTGTTTGAAAGGTTTCTTCGATTCTAGATGTAACTGAGTTTGTTTCACTACTGGAAACTCGAATACTTCTGTGCGTATTGATTTTTTCTGTGCGTGTTTCTTAGAACACACAGAAAATTTATAATTTTTCTGTCGGTTTCAAAAAATCTCCACAGAAATATAAAAAAACCGACAGAATAATTGAGTTATTTTTCTGTGCGTGTCAATACACACAGAAAAACAATGAACACCGACAGAGAAATAGAAATTATTCTGTGGGTTTTGTTTAACTCACAGAAAAAAAAACGACACAGGCACAGTGGCGCGGTATAGAATAGAAAAGAGAGTGAAAAAAGAAAGAAAACAAAAACACCCTAAAACTAAATCCTCCCGCGGCCACCACCGACGCTATCCCAAACGCGTCGCCAGAGGCCGAACTCCGCAGAGACTGCTCGCACTCCCGTAGTACCGTCGCTCCCGGCTCCAAGTCTGCCGCTCACCACACAAGACCACCCCCATCTGCACATTCGCCGCTCGCCGCCCGCCGCTAGGCACCCTAGCTCCATGGCCGCCGCTCGCTGCCCTAAAGTCCGATGTCGCCTAGATCTGCCACTAGCCCACCGACGGCCGTAGCCACCAGCCCGCCGGCGGCCGTAGCCCCTGGTCTCCCTCCCGTCCAGCGCACGTCCCGGCGCGACGCCCCTCGTCTCTCCGGCGCGCCGCCCTAGATCTGCCTCTTCGCGGCCGGCCCTCTCGGCGCGGCCCCTCCCGTGGCGCCGCCCCAGGTTCACCTCTCCGCGGCTGGCCCTCTCGGCGCGGCCCCTCCTGTGCGCCGCCGGCCGCCACCCTAGCCCGCCGACGGACATCGCCCCTTCCAGCACGGCCCCTCCCGTGCGCTTCCCCAGGCCCGCTGCCGGTCGAGGCTTGTGCCAGATTTGCCGGCGACGCACCTGCACGCGACCTCCCTGCGCCAGATCCGCCGGCGGCGCACAGGAACGGATCTGATCTAACCCCAAGTGTAAGGTGATGTACTTTAATCCTCTACTCTAGTGTAAAAGATGATGTATTATTCCTGATTTAGTTTACTAGTAAAGTAATATATTATAAAAATTGCTTTACTCAATCCGTTCAATTATGACTATCTATGCTTAATAGATGTCCTGGAATATGACTATCTAAAATTTTGTAAAAATCGCTTTCTTTTAGGGACAGAGGAAGTACTTAAAAAGAACATGCACAACATCACTGATAGAGAAGTTAAACTTACCATTTTCCCTGAAGCAAATATCAATGTTGTAGTTTTTGGTTCTCTTATCCACATAATAACCGCAGCAAAACGCTGTTTTCCAAAGAAATAGTTATTAAAGCAAAGACAAAGTACATTGCTGGAAGAAAATAAAATATGAAAATGAAGTTGCTTGATGTCAGAACTGAATGTGGCAATGGGATAAAACCAAGTACTTAATTTTCAATTTATAGGCTAGACATAGTTGGCAGAATAATATGTGTATGTATATCAAAACGTAGCATATTAGCTACACGCATATGAATTCTTAAATGTATTCATATAAAATGTAGGAACAGATGGAATTCTAATTTATCATAAGTTGATAACTGAATACTTATTGAAAAATGAGAGAGAAAATTGTTTAGAGATGTGGTCTGTATTTTCTTAGAAGTTTACAAGGCGATAAGCATGAATTTGAAGATAAATCATATAGTTAAGACACAGATCAACAACTATTATTGAACGGATCTAAAAATGCTGAATTATGACGAGTTGCTGGTAAGTATTGCTTTCACAATAACATGTTTAACTTGCTCTCTTTTACCTTGGGAAACTGTGTGAGAAACTGGGGCATTCCTTTTCTAAGGCATTTTCATACTACAACAAAGCCATGATGCTGAATCCAACTGCAGTCGACCCTGTTTACAGGATTCATGCATCATGCTTGAAGTTACTTTACACTCAAGGGAAACAGAATCTTGAAGCTATACAGGTTTGTCTAGATGTATCTGACCAGTTTTTTGAGAGTTATTTTTTCCTTGAAAAATTAATACTGAAGCGAGCTACTTCATTGACTGGTTTTCAGTCTACTCTTGTTTAATGAATTGTTTCACTACCAAAGCCTTGGGGACTTATAACCAAATGGGCTGAATTGTCTATGCCAATCTAGAAACTTTATCTGGTTCTTGTGATTGATTCTCACTAAAAAAGTCTAGCTTGAAGCATTGGGTGAGGTGACCTGAGTAACATCCATATCCTAGCTCCTAGCCATGATTTGTTTTTTTTTACCCAAAAAAACAGCAGGGGAAGGCCCCACTGTTAGGATTTTATTAAAGCAAAAAGAACCAACTGTACAACAGAAACAGAACAAAAAACAGCAACAAAGAAGGAAACAGGTAGCCTGAGGCAGGCTGGGTCAAACTATGTACAATGCTCTAGCCATGATTTGTGATTCCATAGGAATCAGGTTGTTGCTGTGGCCTACTGCCCACAATTGACCTGGCCTGGCTTTTCGTGAACTTGGCATGTTATATTATGGCTGAGAAGAAGGAAAATATGTCAATCACTTGCCTTCTCTTCTTCCTTGACAGTGAAAGATGCAGTGTGAGATTTTTTTTTTCAAAAAATGCCTTGAGTTTAACGATAGCTGTCAGTATGGGCATGTGTTGGTGGCTGGCCTCACTAATAGCATTAATTTTTTTTACTGGAAATTCTAATCTCATATCCCTGATGTACTGCAGTAAAGATTTTGGGCTAAACAAGGACTGAAGGTTCCTGTTGGAGGTCGACAGTGAAGAGTTGTTGAGTACCTGTGAGACTCAAGGTACACTTCTTTCTTCACTAGTTTTATTTGTTGTATGACGATGTTGTTATTCTACATTTTATTTGTGTGCCCACTTGTCTGAGTTTGGAATGTCTGTCCTTGCACTAAAAATAATTGAGCTTCCTTTGTTGTGATATCTAATATATTAATATTTGAAACAGAACTAGTTAATATGTCAAGCCGAACATGGATGTATAATGGTTGGCAACGTGGCAAAGCTCCCTCAAATGAATGGATTGATGGAACCAATGAATTCTTGAATAGTGCATTTTCAATTCCTGGTGTAGCTGAAAATGATACTATTAAGTGTCCTTGTGCACAATGTCGGAACTACTTTAGGCATATAAGATACACTATAGAGATGCATTTGTGTAGGTATGGTTTTAAGGAAGACTATGAAACTTGGACTGAGCATGGTGAGGGGCTGATTTCACATGATGGATATGATGGTGTGGGAAATAGAGAGGGCACTGATGAAGTTGATTAGATGGATCAAATGTTGGTTGAGCTTGCTGGGCACCATCCACCTATACTGGATGCTGAACCATCAGCATATGCCAAAGCTTTCTATAGGATGGTTGCTAGTGCAGATGAGTTGGTGCATGATAGAACCACACACTCACGCTTGTCTGCTGTAGCTCGCTTGTTTGCTGTGAAGTCACGGTACAACATGTCCGTCGCAGAATATGATGATATACTAGGCATAGTACATGAACTCCTTCCTCCTGACTCCAAGTTACCTAATGACTTGTACCAATCTAGGAAATTATTAGAGGGTCTTGGTATGCAATATATCAAAATTGATGTTTGCTATAACAATTGCATGCTATTCTACAAAGATAACAAGGACAAAGATAAATGTGATTTTTGTGGTGCTAATCGGTATGTGGAAGGGCGAACAAAGGTTGCACGCAAAGTTTTGCGCTATCTTCCAATCATAGATAGGCTGCAAAGGTTATATCTCCATGGGGAGACAACCAAGTTAATGAGATCATATAGTCCCACAACATGTGGTAAGATGGTGCACCCTTGTGATGGAGAGGCTTGGCAACAATTTAATGTGGACTATCCATAATTTGCACAGGAAAAAAGAAATGTGCGCCTTGCAGTAGCAACAGATGGTTTCCAACCATTTGATGTGAATGCTGCACCTTACTCATGTTGGCCAGTCTTTGTGACCCCACTAAACCTACCTCCTGGCACACTCTTAAGGTCTGAGTATATTTTCCTCGCACTTGTTGTTCTTGGTCCGGAGCATCCTGGTAGAAAATTGAATGTTTTAATGCAGCCCTTAGTTGATGAATTTCAAGAACTATGGAAGGGGGTCACAACATGGGATGCTTCATTGAAGGAGGAGTTTACAATGAGAGGAATCTACCTTTGGTCAGTACATGACTTTATGGCTTATGGGGACTTTTCCGGCTGGAGCACCCATGGTAGGTTGTCATGCCCATATGGGTGTGGTTGTCGAGGATTCCTACTCCCTAATGGGCGTAAGGCTTGCTGGTTTGATACCCATAGGCGTTTCTTGCCTAAAGATCATCCATTTAGAAATGAAGCTAATGCTTTTCGCAAGAACACCAAGGTGTTTGATGAGGCACCTAGGTACTTAACAGGGGAGGAAGTGCAAGCCCATGTGAACCAGTTTGCTGGTGATACACAAACCAACGGTAGATTGCACAATTGGACACATGTACTTTGGTTTAGGTAGCTTCCATATTTCCATAAGTTGCTACTTCCACACAATATTGATGTGATGCATAATGAAAAGAATATGGGTGAAGCCATATGGAACACATGTTTTGACATAGCTGAAAAGAGCAAAGATAATGTGAAAGCTAGGCTAGATTTGGCTATTATATGTAATCGTCCTTCCATGCATTTGATGCAAAAGAGCAATGGGCAGTGGGATAGGCCTAGAGGTCCATTCAGCGTTCACAAAGATGTTAGGCCAACCATCCTGCAATGGTTCAAAGAATAGCAGTTCCCTGACTCATATGCATCCAATCTGAAGCGTGGTGTGAATCTGCTGCAAAAGAAAATTTTTGGACTAAAAAGTCATGATTATCACATCTTTATGGAAAGGTTGCTCCCTGTAGTGTTTTGTGGGTTTTTGCCAGATAATGTGTGGTGTTGTTTGGCTGAGCTTAGTTTCTTCTATCGGCAATTGTGTGCCAAAGAGCTTAGAAAAGATGTTATCCGCTCTCTGGAGGAGAATGTTGTAGTGCTTCTTTGCAAAATGGAGAAGATATTTCCTCTAGGTTTCTTCAATGTTATGCAACATCTCATCATACATCTGCCTTATGAAGCACGATTAGGTGGTCCTGTCCTAGCATGTTGGTGCTATTCATATGAGAGGTAAATCTAGAAATATTGAAATAACTAGTTTATTTATGTCACTGACCGTAAGTTAGCTATCTGTAATACGTTGCTCTCACTTCGTAGGTGTATCCAAAAACTTAGGAAAAAAGTAAGAAATAAGGCTCGTGTTGAGGCTGGCATTGTTGAGGCATTTCTTGTTGAAGAGGCTGCAAATACACTAAGTCTATATTTTAGACCCCATGCTCCATCTGTTAGAAATAAGGTGCCTCGCTATGATGATTGTGCATCTTCATTTCAAGGTACATGTGACCTTGACATTTTTAAATGCCTGGGTCGTTGCATGAGCCCTAGAGGTGTTCGTGAACTCTCAAACAAGGAGTACAAGGTTGCTTTTCTATACATATTGACAAACATGTCGGAGATGGATGATTTCTTCACGTATGTTGTGCCAAAAACGTCATTACTGTTATGTTCTAGATTTTTTATTATCTAGGCATAACAAGAATTTTGTTCATGTAGACACTTCGATAATGAACAGTGGAAGAGCCGTATAGCTCCCACAGACTAGCAACATCATGATTTAAGGTTAAATGGTTGGAAAAATAGCCGTGGTATACAATCTGGTCCAAATTTTTTTGATTGGTTCAAAGAGCAAGTAATTTTCTCATACACTTCAGCCTTTGTTCTGTTCCAACATTGTGAATTATGATAAAAAACTTATCACATAATTTGTGGTTTTTCAGTGCTTGAGATCAGCTAGCATTCACAATGCTCTGTTCCAAATGTCCTATGGTTACTGCCCTCGAGTTAGGTCCTATGGGTGTTATGATGTCAATGGCTATAGATTCCATTCAAAGAAATATGAGAGTGGAAGAGTAGGGCTAACAACTATCAATAGTGGTGTTTGTGTAACTTCTTATGATGAATCAGACAATGCTCTAGAGTATTATGGAATCATAGAAGATATAATTAAAATTGAGTGGGAAGGCAGCATGAAACTAGAGTTGGTGCTGTTTTATTGCTCCTGGTTTGATCCAACACCCAATGGATTGAGGCGTATTGAAGATCTAGGCTTGGTAGAGATCAATCATACATTAAGATTATCAAATTTTGACCCATTTGTGATGGCTAGTCAGGTTACTCAAGTGTACTATCTGTCATACCCGTGTCAGAACAGAGAGTTGTCTTCATGGTGGGTTGTCTACCATGTTGCTCCACATGGATGTGTGCCTATGAATGAAAGCAGTAGTGAAGCTATGAGTATGGAAGGGGTAGTGCAGGATGTCTACCAAGCGGATGGTTTGGATGGCGCCTTTGTCATTGATTTGAGTGATGCCTTAGACTCCTTAATTGCAACGGGATCAGATGAGGTTACTGACCCAAAAGACTTGGAAGCAATACAGAAACAAGTTGTTCTGAATGAGGAATATGATGAAGAAGCTATTGAAGAAGAGAAAGAGATGGAAGAGGATGATGAAGCAATGGATGAAGAAGATGAAGAAACTTATGATCCAAATGATTTTTGAATATGCAGTCCAAAATATATGTTTTAGTTATGCTATTTGTTATGCATAAGATCCTATGTAACTATTTTTGAATATGCAGCCAACAGTCCAGTATTATTAATATATCAGTTTGCATGTGTGCTTCAGTATTACTAAATCTGAATTCATGTTGTTTTCTCTCCAATCCTTTATTAATATAGCAGTTTCCATGTTTGCTGCCCCTCTAATAATTTGTTGTCTAATGCACTATTTGTTTTAAGATGGATCTAACATATTGTATCTACTGTAGATGGTCAGTACACGCAACAAACGTGTGCCCAGTTTTCGTGCAGCCGAAAGGAATGATGGTTCTAAAAGTGCAGGCGGTTCCATGGTCCATTCCATTCAACACACCCGTAGTGTAGCCAACAGCAGTGTAGCCCAAACAAATGAAGGTTCTGGAACTGCAGGCGATGCCTCACAAAGGACAATAGTTGTTGAAGCTCCCCCAATAGAGCCACCCAAGAAAAGAGGAAGGAAGGCAGGGTCCCGAACAAAATTTAAACAACCTCCACGTGGTGTTAAAGTGGCTCTTAAACCAAGTGGTGATGAGTGAGTGCATTTCTTGCTTGATTCTTTGTTGGCTCCTGATCCTTGGTGCTAGTAATTTGGTAGCTGCACATGATTCTATTCTAGGTAGTGCCAGGACTGTATTTTAATTTTTTGTGTGCCATTGCAGGCAAATAAACAATAGGTGCCATAAATCTGATAGGATGTGTCTTAGCATAAAGTAGATGATGTCCAGGACTAGGACAAAGTATATTTTCTATGACATGGATCATTTTCCACCACTAATCCAGGACATGGACAAAGTATATTTTCTGTGACACTGAAAGTTTGCTATGGTCATTACCTGTTTTGTTGCAGATAAGAAGATTATGGCTTATAGTACCTAGCAGCAACCATGATTTGTTTTCCTTGTCATATCTTTCATAGAGTTCAATTCATACTGTTGTAGTAGGTGAGTGTGGCACAAGAAGATCCATATACTTGGCTGCTAGCTGGTAATAAAACAATCAGCTGCACCAAACTCTACTATTTTAGCAACTACTAGTGACTGTGACTAATTGGTGATTAATTAAGCAGTAAGCTACTCATCACACTCAACTATTTTAGCAACCATTAGTGCTTAGATGGTTGTCTACTTGTGTGTACATATAATATGATCTTTTTTTTGAAATTTATGTAAACCTGCACCAAAGTCTTATCTCTTACATGTTCACTGTGAACTTCCATGTCCGAATACTTGCATGAATTCTACTGCAGTTGCTGTGAACTTCCATATCCTAGCAGCCTTTTGTGCTGACCTGTTACTTTATTTATAGGTAATTCAGTTATATTTACTACCCACCACCTTACAAATACACTACTCAGCTTGGGGTCATACTTAGAAGAGAATATCCAGGTGTGATTGTGGAGGTGGATGAGAACGGTGATGAATTCAAGCGCCCAGCTCTAGATTGGGCTGATTATTTTCATAAAAATCCTAAGGCTACGGAAATGACAAGGGGAGAAAAAGTGGTTTCCGAATTTTGGGTAAGATACCTATGTTCAATCTAAAATTTCTGAGCAACCTCTAAAACTTGAAATTTCTAAAATCTATGCAATGTGAAACCTATGTTCATGGTTTTGTACACATGCAGCGTTTGTTCCAAGTTGTAGTAGGAGATCAACAAGATGCAGACTGTGTTCTAGAAGCCTGTTTGAAGAAAAGGGTGAGGAACATGATGTATCAAGTCCGTGTGGATGCTGTCAAGGAGTACTACAGGGAAATAAAACACATAGAAATCAAAGATGCAGTAGCATGCCATATTGACCTCGAGTATGAGCAATACAAGCAAGGAAAGCTCGAGTGGTTGAATGATGAGGTGTGGCTCATCCTTTGTGCTTATTGGTGCTCAGATGAGTACAAGGTCAAACGTAAGAGGGGGCAAACATCTCGCTCAAGTAATGAAGATATTGCTCAAAATCGAGGAGGATCTAGACCATTCATAGAGACACAACAAGTATTGGTATGCACGTGTATATTCTTTATTCTTTAATGTCTTTTTAGGAACTTAGTAGCCTATTGTATATTCATATCTCATTGGAAAATTTACTATTTTTTAGGAAGCTAACTTTGGACCACAGAAAGCAACCCCTATTAATACCTTTGCTGCGATGAAATCTGGCATGAAAATCCTAGATAGCAATGGTAGATGTGGTTCAATCAGTAGCCACAAAGCACAGAAACGCATGGTATGTATGTGACATGTGTGCTGAAAATTTCTTCTTGTACAGTTCTAGGGTGTATACTACTTCGAGTGGTGTTGAGTTTACTTGAAGATATTACTGCCCCCCTAAAGATAAAAAAAGGGGGCCATATCTCACCTAATCCTGTGTAGGAATTCTTCTTTTTTGTAGTAACACAACCATCTTTTGTGGATGGACTTCCATATGTTCCATTAGGACATTGGCACTGAAATGTACCCAGGAAATTTTGGCAGATTCCATAGCAACTTTATGCCTCCGGGTTCTCAATGTGCCTATTTTGTTCCTTAGGGGTTTTCTTTTAGCTCTTGGGCTTGTCCTATCCTGAACCTGGTTTGTGCTGTACAGCTTTCAAGATGTACATTTCCTTGCTAAGCTGACATGTGTCTAACTATAAGTGGTCCTAGTTAATCTTTGTACTTCCTCCATTTTTTAATATATGACGTTTGGAAGAAGCTAACTAAACTGCCTTGCTGGTGATGTGCCTTTCCTCTTGGTGAATTGCTGTTTGAAAGATTGCTGGTGGCTTTCTGGCTTACCTCTTGAATCTTGATCCCACCAAAGCATCGTCTTTCCTTCCAGCTTTGTGAACGCTGAATAGGAACTGTATATATGCTGTGCTCATTTAAGCTGTTGCCGTGCTCAATTAAGCTGTTGCCAAAGTACCAAGTGATGCTGCTAAGCAAAGCGAGGTGGGTGATAAGGCAGCGCTCAATGAGCCTATTCTGTTCTTTTGGGTTTTCTTTTAGCTCTTGGGCTTGCCTTGTTCTGAACCTGGTTTGTGATGTACAGCTTTCAAGATGTATATTTTCTAACTAGTGCAAACTGAGTTCTAACTGGTTCAAGATCTGGTTGGAACCTATTGCAACTAGTGCTGGACCTGCTGCCATGCTGCTAGCTACCTGCAAGCAAATAGATACGGACAGTAGCTATCTTCAATTTTCAGGAACTGGGTTTCTAACTAGTGTTGGACCTGCTGCCATGCTGCTAGCTACCTGCAAGCAAATAGATACAGACAGTAGCTATCTTCAATTTTCAGGAAAGGCCGTTGCCCTAGCAACCTGCACTTAGCACCCCTCTGGTATCTTATTACTCCCCATTGAATGAGCAATGCTTCTTTGTGCTTTTTCACCCTGTTAACTTAAGAATCAGGTCTATGTTATAACTAGAAAGATGTGGAGAACTTCATAAACTTTCCAAAATATTAAAGAACATATTTTTTCTGTGATCTAGAACTCTAGTTATGATTTATTTAAGTAACTTTCTTGCTGCTGTCCAGAAATTTCAGAATACAACGTTACCATGTTTTGGCTATCTGTAAATCTATAGAACATGTTTCCTTGTTCTGGTCTTTGTAGGATGACTACCTTGCTGCTGTTAAGAGGATAGAATGTGCAAACGAAGAGGATGGAGATGGTGCAGACATGGAAGTGGATGGGCATGAGGTTGAGCAACAACAATATTTGAATGGAAAGGTGCTATATGATGTGTCTAGTGGTGCCCCGAGAAAGCATGGGCGTCTTGCCATAGCAAATGGTGCGGTTAAGTCTTCAGATGTCAGGGCAGCCGGAAGGGAAATAAGTGTGCGTCCATCAAATTCAGTGACTATGCAAGACATGTCTCGAGAAATGGAAGAGCTACATCGTGCAAATGGAAGGCTGCAACGAGAGAATCATGAAAAGGACAACGCACTACAGCAAAACAAAGTTCTTGTAGGCTTGGTACCAGTATGTGCAATGCTCTTGTAAATAATTCACCAATATTATATGTGAATTATCTAATGATTTAAATTTGAAATATCTGTGCTTGCAATACACTTGTAGAACCTTTACCAGGAGACAGGAAGGGTTGTACTAGAAGAAGTGTTACGACACTTGTCCGCTACGCAAGCAATTGTGAGTATATCTTCATTCCACCATGAACATGTTTTGTAGCTGTCATATCCATCACTTAGAGATTTTAATATGGAAAGGAAGTAGAAACTGATTAGTATTTTGTGGGGTACTATTCAGAATGTCCACACACAGTGCAGCAGTGAGGAAGTGGCCTCATGTTGATTGTTGTATAGCTACTGCAGTCAATTTGCATGGCTATTGCAGTGAGGAAGTGGCCTTATGTTGGTTTGTAATATTTCACACCTTGATTCTCTTTTTGGCTGCTGCTCCTGTCTTTTTGGTACTGGTACTTTAGATGGTTCCTGGCATTATTCAGTTGGTACTGGCTTGTACCTCTAGATAAGGAGGAGATGTTTGGCTACTTGATTTGGAACATGCACATGAGCATTATATTTTTTTGGGAGATGCATTGAAGTGGTAATTAACCTTCAAGGCATCGCAAGCATTATCGACATGTTGCTCTGGCTTATTCTCATATCAGTGATGTCATATGATGTTTTTGCTATGGGGGCATCGGGATGACATTTGTATGCATGATTGACTTCTCTAGTGGGATGGTAATGTACTTTGATAGATCAATTTAGTACTATGCAAAATTCAGTTCTGGGAAGCACACTGTTGTAGGCTCACATGGGTATATTATCACACAAATCCTAATTTCCAGAATATGAGCAAGGGTAAAGGATTCATCACTTGTTGGGCTTTCAGGGAGTAATAGGAGGGGTTGGGAATTGATCGTTGCCTTGCTGTGCATTTCAAGATGAAAGCGTTGTGGATCCTTCACTTTTTTGCATTCCACTTACTGTAACTTTGTTCACATTCAGGCAACTGGGTCTTCTCATGCTGCTTCAGATTCTGCCAACAATGGTAATGATGTTGGCCACACCAATAGGAATCTTCATGCTGCAAACGTTGACAACAATCAAGGTTCTGACAACAATGGCGATCATGCATCGATAATGTGATGGTTGTGTTTAGTTGCAAAACATGGATGTGATGGTGGTTTCTTCTTTTGTAGAGTTGTGCTTTTGCACATTAACTAGTAGTGGCTCTAATCTGTTAGCTTTAGTTTTAGCTATAATATGACTCAATGATGCATGCTGGTACTTTACTCATCTTGACCGAGACTTGAACTGTTGAGATGAGATGGTAATGCTTTTGAATGTATCGATGCCGGATCATTTGGACATCATCTATATGTAGCCCGGATGCCATTAACGAATGTGCTGAACATTTGGATCTTTATATGTATGCTATCTATTATGTTGTGATAAAATTACAGTATGGACAGTTTATATTTAATATGTTGTTGCTACTGTTCTCTTTGTATATAATTATTGCATCCAATTTGTTGCATGGTTATGGGTTTTTTTCTGTCGGTGGTCTGTTATTTTTCTGTGCGTTAAACGAGACCGACAAAAAAATAAAATCGACAGGAAAATCATTTTTTCTGTCGGGCTTTTCTTTTTTTCTGTGCGGCTCAACGCACACAACATTTAAATTTAACCTGACCTAACGCAATTTTTCTGTGCGTGTAACACCACAGAAAAATCATTTTCTGTCGAGCTTTTTCTTTTTTCTGTGAGGATTAACGCACACAATATTTACCTTTAATCTGGGTTAACGCAAAATTTCTGTGCGTGTAACACCCACAGAAAAATTGTTTCTGACGGCGAACGCACAGAACAATAGAATTTTTCTGTCGTCATACTTCTGTGGGTATTTTTCTGTGGGTACACCGTCAGAAAAATATTTTTCTGACGGTATTCGTATTTTTTTGTGCGTTTTCGCACACACAGAAAAAAGCGAGTTTCCAGTAGTGTTTGCTTCGATTCAATGGTGAAACTAGCATTGTTTCAATTTTTGGGCTTTCTAACGGACGGGGCGTCGGACGCACGTTTAACACTCTAGGTGTTAGTCACGAGTTAAGCAGCGAATTTGAATTTAAGTAGGATAGGTCAAGCAATTATCATGATCTCTAGTTCATAATCTTGGATGTGATGATAAAGGTGTTGAGGTCAAATCTATGAAATTGAGTCCCAACTTGAACTTGGACAATACATTTTGCTTACATGTGGACTCTTGTTAAGATTATGCATGAGTAATGTTTAAACATGCTTATTTCATGTACATTACATCAACATGCATCTATAGTGAACTTTGGAAAAGTTTCATAAAGTTTAGAATCAAGAAGTCACATGAAATGATAAGTTATAATCTTTTTTGAATTGCTTCATCAGGTGAATGGGAACATGGGATGTATACCAAACCTTGCTACCATGTCCAAATGACTCTAATTGGACTCTACAATAAAAGCTATGAAGGATTCATGTTGAGCAAATGCCCAGAAAATGCTTCAATGGATCAAAAAGGATGATTTAAGCATATTTAAGATGTTGTTTTGACCAAAGTCGAACTATAAGTTCTGTACTTATTTTGGTGTTTGACCCTAAATGAAAGTTGTACTTTGGCCTCTGGGAAACAAACTTTGTTTAAAGGTCAAGAGCTAGTTTGGCCCCTAAATTAGTCAAACTGAGGCCTCAAAACTGAATCCGGTGCTGTTTTCAGGGTCCAAGAATCGAAAGTCTGGAATTTCAGTGCCAATGATGATTGGCATCCCGCGTTCTTCAAAATTTGTTAAGCAACTTGAGTTGTGCCAAAAATAAGGGTTGGAGATAATTCCATGAAGAAGGTATAGGAAGAAGTTGGATCAAATTGGACCAAGTAATTCGAGCTCAAACAGAGCAAAGCTTAACCATTGTTAAGTCGTTGACACTATCAACTTGGGGCTTAATTAGCCGCTAATGGAGAGCTCTAATTTTTAGACACCCTTAATGAGTTTTGTAGATCATCAGGTGGGCAGTAATTTTCCTAGAGGCGCCTAGGTCCGAATCCACACGGAATATGTTGAAATAAGAGCTCCAACGTGTCCACAACCGCGCCCGCCAGGTGCTAGACGTAATGTCCACGCGTCCTCCATGCGTCGGCCGCACCCCCACCATTACTGCCACACGCCCCTGCTCCTCTAGAGAGGATGCCGAGCTCCTCCATGCCCTCCCTCTCTCCTCCCGGCGCTATCGCTCGCCCTCCTTGGCCCTCTCCCTTGCTCTGCTCAGCGTCGGAGCGCGCGGACGCCATGGACGCCGGAGCAGAGCTTCAAGCCGCCCACATCTCCCTCGCCTCCGCGCCACCTTGTGTCCAACCAAGAGCAGCCCACGTCCACTGCCTTCTCTTAGCCCCTCCAGCGCGCGTTGCACCTCCCTCTACCGCTGCCCCTCGCCGTGTTGTTGCTACACGTGCTGCCTTTGCGGCCATGGCCGCGCGACTGTTCGCATGGCCAGCAGGCCATGGCTGCAGCTAGCTGAGCCATGGGCCAGGCGCGGCCATGTCCTAGCCTCGCCGACCCTTCCTTGGCGTCGTCTTCAACCACCGCTCGCCAAGGCCAGCTGACCCCGAGCCAGTCCTCGCCGTCTGTCAGGCCACTGCTGCCATGGCCGAGCCACCTCTGTCCACCATGGGGCAAGCTGCGAGCACCTGCTAGTGCGCGCGGGCCCCCTGGTACTCCGTTGCCCCCTTTCTCAGCCACCGCAGCCGCCGTAGCGCCATCGCTGGAGCAGCAGCACTGTAGCTACGGGCGCACATGGCCAAGCCACGTCAGGCCACCGCGGGGCGAGCTATGGGCTCCTCTCAGTGCGTGCGGGCACCATGATGCTCCACCATCGATGCTTGCCGCCGGAGAGCCGCCCTCCGGCCAGAACCGGCCGGCCCCGATGTCTTCCTCTGCTCCAACTCACGTCGGGCACCTCGCGTTAAAATAGAAACAAGTCCACGGGGTTTTCTACATAAGTCGTGACTCATGTGAATAGTTCCTAGAAGGACCTATTCGCTGGAATCAGTATTTGAGGAAAGTTCAGGGTCTCCGATGCAAATTTGTTTTTCTTTTATGGCTGAAACTTTGGAAAATCATAATAAATAGTAGAAAAAAAATCATAAAATAGCAAATAAAGACTTTTTGGAATCCTTGTGAGTAGATCTACCCAGTAGAGTCATAATATGATATGTGTTAGTAGAAAGTTTCTGCTATTTTTATTTATTCTTGTAAAGTGCTTTTAAAAATGTTTTTAAATTGGACAGATGCATATCTTGAGTTATAGAACTCAAAAAATGGTAATTCGAGTTGTGTTAATCTTGTGATGACATGGTCTAGCTAATAAAAATATTAAACATGCTAGTTGTGTATTGTTTTTATAATGTTTTGACTTAATCTTATTAAATAGGAAATTTTAGCTTGTTTTGCTTGTTATTCTCATATCTAAAGTTGTGGTACTCTAACTGTTGTGTAATTTTTATAGTAGGCTGCTGATATCACATGTATGATGTGGTAAAAATTTCATATTCATTGGATGCAATATGACTGAGTTATTAATTTAACTTGTTTAATGCTTATTAAATGGTTTATAAATAATATAAGTTTGTAAAAATGTAAAATATGGTTCCACAACCTTTGTATGATGTTGTTATGTCATGTTGATACATAATATGGCTATATGTTTACAGAAAATGTTGAGTTTTAGATTTATCTTGCTCTTACATGTTTTCTTGCAATAGCAATTTGTCTTTTTCATAGTGATCAAATTATAAAACCTAAGCATGTAGTATTTATACAATAGCCATGTTTCGATATCACCTATCACCTATAAAAATTCTAGCTCTCAACTCTATGTTTAAGATATCACCTAAAATAATATATATATATTGCATTATATAAGTAAAGGATGAAAGATTGTTAATAGATGCATGTGACTAATGCTTGTTAGCTTAATCAAGTGATTGCTCTAGTACAAGTGCTAATCTAGAGATGCTTAATTGAATAGGTATTCAATTTGATGCTAAAGATGTCAAATCTCCAAGTTATGTTACTTGAGCTTTTATACAAAATGTTGTCAAGCTAACTCCACCGATAAAGCCTTGCATACTCTTTGGTGTCACTTTATTTTTAGTTTACGATGGGTAAGTCTAGCTGAGTACATTCGAGTACTCAGGGTTTATCCCACCATGTTGCAGGTGAAGTTCTCGATCTGCTAAAGATGGTGGCCAACCGCCAGTGGGCTCGGCGACTCTATATAGTGTTCTTATCTATATGCTTTTGTCAGAGGATGTCCCATATGCTAGCAATGTATTTGGAACTTATATTATTGTAATCAGTTGAAAGCTATGTTGTTTTCACTAATCGGTTTTGAAACCCAAACTTGTATTATTATTTGTGAACTCGTTGTAAATATTATTTCCGCTGTAACTCTGTGTATATGATGTGTATTTGCTTAATCGTGCGATCTTGGTTGTGATGTGGATTTACCGAGGTCCTTCGTGACACTCGGCAGACTACCGGGTTTATATAAGTGAAAGTATGTGCGCATCAACGTGTTAAACGGGGACAGCCGTACTTGATCTTATATAAATTGAGTGGTTCTATCACAGCATGCGCTTGCAGCCGTTTCCTACACCGTTTCTCGTGCCCATGCGGGGCCCGTGCCGCCCCGAACGTCACCAGCATCGAGAAGAGGTGGAAGGGGGTGGGGAATGCCAGCCGACACCGAGAGGAGGAGAGACACCGAGGCGAGACAACAGAAAGCGAGGAGGGAGATGCAACACCCGATCTACTTTTGAAACATCCCGATGCAACACTTGCAACATATGTCTGAAGATAGATGAAACACTTGAAACATACATTTTAAACACATGCAAAACCACATGAAAAACACTTGCAAAACATATGCAACATCTAGATAAAACACTTTGCAACATATGTGTGAACACATATGCAACATCCAAATAAACACAGTTGTAATATAAGTCTGAAAAAACAGATAAAATATTGGGAACAGAAGCTTACAACATAAGTGTACAACCATTGCAACATATGCAACATCCCGATTCACTTTTGCAACATCCGTATGAAACACTTGCAACATGCCTCTGAAACATCTGAAACATACGTTTGCAATATACGCTTGCAGCGCAACATCTCCTTATTGCTTGGAAAAATAGAAGCTCGTCGGCATGTGAAGTTCATCGGAGGCAGCGGCCCGGAGCAAGAAGCGAAGATGGCGCCCACATCGAGTTTAAGGAGGCGACGGACAGATGTCGGAAGAAGGGCAGCCAGCAGTCTCAGCTCCCACCCCAAGTTCAAGGAGCCGACGGTCCTCAGCGGTCTGGTGGTCCAGGGCGCGGGGAGGGTGGCATGATGCCAGGTCGGAGCAGCGAGGTGGCGGTGACGGCACGAGCCGCGCACGAGGTGTGACACGGTGGGAAGGAAGAGGGCCACAAGGCAGGAAGACCGATTCAATTTTTTTTTGAAAAACTCCCGAGCGGATAGAAAAGGTAGTTGGGCTAGGGTCACGGCCCACCAACAGAGCATCTGGGGCGAACAAACGATCACTTCCCAGCATTACTGTTCAAATTTGGCTCTTTTTTCAATGTTTTTTTTTTTTGTGGTTTTTGAACGAACACTCTCTTCAATGTTTTATAGTCTAAGGATCGACAAGAGGTATGGAACTTGAAAAGTGAGTATGGATCTGTCATCTGTGCATGTCAAACTTTTGCATTACATATCCCCATTAAGGTGGTCTTGATGTTAGACTCAGTTCACTGGGAACGCGAACACACCCTAAAGTCGAACAGGATGGGTAATAATGGGTTATAACTTGACACGGGACTAGATTTGAGGAATTTGGCATACCAACCTGAATGTACCAGCAAAATGTTCCTATCAAAATCTGGTTCTTATTACGGAACCAGAAGAGAAAACTGGTTACACATCGAATTCTAATGCTTACAGTACTAGAACAATGGTACCCCCACAAGCAGCATGAAGTATTGTACTCCCTACCCCCACAAGCAGCATGAAGTACTGAAGTACTCCTTAACAAGTTCAAAATTGTAAGTTGTTCAGTCTTACGTACGAAGACTAGATATATATTATGTCTAGATACATGATAAAAACTATATATCTAAAGAAGCAAAACCGACTTACAATTTGGAATGGAGAGAGTAATAAGGAAAATGGTTACTTGGTGCATGGCAACAATAGTGACAAAATATGCCGATTCAATTAACAAAGATGTTCATCTAAGTTTCATTGTTCGTTCCAAAAATCTGAGACAGTACAAAATTTAGCAAGTACATGCTCAGGTCTCACAAGACCCGAAGGCATCTATCTAAAGGGAGCCACTAAACTAAGAGCATTGAGGTGAAAGCTGTTATTCATCAACTGTGAACTTTCAAGTTAGATCAGAGATCTCCAAACACAGAGAAGACTTGGCCATGACTTGCACAAGGGACCCAAAAGTAGTGGTTGCCAAAAATCCGGTTTCTTATAGTGGCAGCTGCATCTTCTCAAAAACAATTATAGCAATAATCGGCCCTGCAACATCTCCCAAGGCACAACCTGCAAGGTATACAAAGATACAGTTAAGCGATGTTACATTGAAATGATGCTAATGTACTGACCTTATTCTGCTAGTTCAAAGTGAAACTTGAAAATATATATGTATTTCTATTAAGTGAGGAAATGAATGCTTGCAAAAGTATTGTAGCATCTTAGTATATGCACTCAAGACAGCAGGGAAATTATGACTCACCAAACCATTGTCCATGCACTGGATGCACGAGGGCACCAATGCCTGCTCCAACCGAGGCCAAAACTAAAGAGAAACAACTTTTGATGGTAATCCCATAAATCTTCCTCCCAAACAATCTGAACTTATTCATATCAAAAAACTGGTCATCGCTTTCATAGTCATCGCTGGGCTTACGGATGAAACATCTGTATACTTCAATTATGGATTGCACTACCCAAGCAGCAGATACTCCCAGTGCATGTGCTGTCCAAAGAAGAAACTTGAGAGAACTCTCTATTAAAAGAAATCAGAAACAACAATACAAGCAAATCTGACCTCGGAAAGTTGTTCTGGCAACACAGTATGTGTACTGTGGAGTTGACATCCCCCTTGCAGCTTTCCTTTTTGATGATTTTGAAGCATCTATAGAAAAGAGAATTAGCTATAATTTGCATAAAAATTGTGATAATAATAAGACATAAAATTGAAACAAATGAATTGGGTGAGAGCGAGGCAGATAAATAGATTCATAGAAGCATCATCATATACACAGAGCTGTAACCTTGTCAACATGTCATATGACCACAGAAAGAAAATGTAGCTAGCATATCTATACATGTGGAGATACATGTATAAGCTGCAAAAACACAAGCTCAGGTAAAGATTGACAAAAATCTAAGCGCTTGATTTTTGGAAGTTTGGGTTGGTTATCACAAACTCCGCCTATGTTGTCTCAACATAGCAGGTCCCAAGCCCTGGTAAAGGAGGGTTGTGATAGGCGTGGCGAGCCAACGTTAAATCTAGTCATTCTAATGGAGATGAAACCCGAAAGAAAACCGTTGGGGCGTAACCCTCTTAGCGACGCGCCATATCGGAACCCGGGTATGGTGTTAAATGAGCAAGGGCCGGGTCGTCACCCCCGTGACGCGCCGTGTCACGATCTGGGCACGGTGTCAAGTGAGCAAGGATCGGGTCGTCGCATCCTTAGTGGCGCACTACATCGGTGCCCGGGTGTAGTGAAAAATGAGCAAGGGTCTTCACATCTAAGTCGACGGGTGCGAAGGGTAAGAAAGCTAGTCGAACTAACTAGGATCCGTTTAGGTAGTTGGAATGTAGGGTCGCTTGCAGGTAGGTTAAGAGAATTAGTTGATACCGCGACTAGGAGAAGTGTAAATATATTATGCGTTCAAGAGACTAAATGGAAGGGTCAGAAGGCGAAGGAGGTGGACAATACAGGTTTCAAGCTTTGGTACACAGGGACAGTTGCGAATAGAAATGGAGGAGTTTTGATTGATAAGAGCCTCAAGAATAGTGTGGTGGGAGTGAGAAGGCAAGGAGATAGGATTATCTTAGTCAAGCTTGTCATTGGTGATATGGTCTTGAACGTAATTAGTGCGTATACCCCCCAAATAGGCATCGACGAGAGTGCTAAGAGACAGTTCTGGGAAGACTTAGATGGTCTGATTAGAGCTGTACCTAGAAGTGAGAAGCTTTTTATAGGAGATCTTAATGGGCATGTAGGTACTACAAGCGCAGGTTTCGAGGCAGTTCATGGAGGTTTTGGGTATGGTAGTAGGAATCAGGAGGGGGAGGAAGTTCTGGACTTCGCGGTAGCTTTTGACCTGATGATAGCCAACACTTTCTTTAGAAAGAGAGAATCTCATCTAGTGACCTTCAGTAGCGGACAACACTCTACCCAGATTGACTTTGTCATCACAAGAAGAAAGGACAAACGATCATGCTTGGGTTGCAAGGTGATACCAGAGGAGTGTTGTTTCTCAACATAAGCTTTTGGTGGCCGACTTTCATTTTCAAGTGCGTGCCCGTAGGGATAAACAAGTTAAGATTGAAAGAACAAAGTGGTGGAAACTGAAAGGGGAGACGTCAGAGGTATTCAGGGAAATGGTTATCAAAGAGAGCTCTTGGAAGGAAGAAGAGGACATAAACAACATGTGGGAGAAGATGGCAACCAACATTCGAAAGGTGGCCTCAGAGGTGTGTGGAGTAACCAAAGGAAGTGGAGGCGAGGCTAAAGATACTTGGTGGTGGAACGAAGAAGTCCAAAGGGCTATTAAGGAGAAGAAAGAGTGCTATAGACGCTTGTACCATGACAGGAGTGTGGACAACATAGAGAAGTACAAGGTGGCAAAGAAGACTGCAAAGCGAGCTATAAGTGTGGCAAAGGATAGAGCGTACGAGGATCTTTACCAACGTTTGAGTACGAAGGAAGGAGAGAAGGACATTTATAGGATGGCTAGGGTTCGTGAGAGAAAGACAAGGGACTTCAACCAAGTTAAGTGTATTAAGGATGAAAGAGAGCATCTCTTGGTGAAGGAGGATGAGATCCGACATCGATGGCAAGAGTATTTTGACAAATTGTTCAATGGTGAGAATACGGATACGACCTTTCAGTTGGATAACTCTTTTGATGACACCAATAAACGCTTTGTGCGGAGAATCCAAGAATCTGAGGTCAAAGATGCGTTGAAAAGGATAAAAGGAGGTAAGGCGATGGGACCGGATGGTATCCCAATCGAGGCGTGGAGATGCCTCGGGGACATAGCTATAGTATGGCTAACCAAGCTGTTCAACCATATTTTTCGATCGAACAAGATGCCTGATGAGTGGAGAAGTATATTGGTACCGATATACAAGAATAAAGGGGATATTCAAAGTTGTACTAATTACCGGGGAATTAAGTTGATGAGCCATACTATGAAGTTATGGGAGAGAGTTATCGAGCATCGCTTGAGAGCAATAACGCGGGTCTCTATGAACCAATTTAGTTTCATGCCCGGAAGGTAAACCATAGAAGTCATTTTCTTAATAAGACAAGTTATGGAGCGGTATAGAAAGAAGAAGGACCTACACATGATTTTTATTGACTTGGAGAAGGCTTATGATAAAATACCAAGGAATGTTATGTGGTGGGCTTTGGACAAACATAAAGTCCCAACGAAGTACGTCGGGCTCATTAAGAACATGTACAACAATGTTGTGACTAGAGTTCGAACAAGTGATGGAGACACGGATGGCTTCCCGATTAGGATAGGACTACATCAAGGGTCAGCTTTGAGCCCTTATTTGATTGCCTTAGTGATGGACGAGGTCACAAGGGACATACAAGGGAACATCCCTTGGTGTATGCTTTTCGCGGACGATGTAGTGCTAGTTGATGAAAGCCGGACAGAAGTGAATCAGAAACTGGAGTTATGGCGGGAGACTTTGGAGTCCAAAGGTTTTAGACTCAGTAGAACTAAAACTGAGTATATAAGATATGACTTTGGCACTACTACTCGGGAGGAGAAAGATATTAGTTTGGAAGGTCAAGTAGTGCCTAGGAAGGATATCTTTCGATATTTATGATCAATGCTACAGAGAGACGGGGATATTGATGAAGATGTTAGCCATAGAATCATAGCAGGGTGGATGAAGTGGCGGCAAGCATCTGGTGTCCTATGTGACAAAAGGGTACCACAGAAGCTAAAAGGCAAGTTTTATAGGACGGCGATTAGACCTGCTATGTTGTATGGTGCAGAATGTTGGCCTACGAAAAGACGACATGTTCAACAGATAAGTGTCGTGGAAATGCGTATGTTGCGTTGGATTTGCGGTCATACAAGAAGGGATTGAGTTCAGAATGATGATATACGTGATAGATTTGGGGTAGCACCAATTGAAGAAAAGCTTGTCCAATACCAATTGAGATGGTTTGGACATGTTCAACGGAGACCTCCAGAGGCACCAGTGCGTAGTGGAATCCTAAGCCAGGATAGTAACGTGAAGAGAGGCAGAGGAAGACCGAAGTTGACTTGGGTAGAGGCAATAAAAGGAGACTTGAAAGGATGGAATATACCCAAAGACTTAGCCTTAGATATGAGTGCTTGGAAGACAGCTATTCACGTGTCTGAACCTTGATTGCTTCTGCTGGGTTTCAACTCTAGCCTACCCCAACTTGTTTGTGACTTAAAGGCTTTGTTGTTGTTGTTGTTGTTGGGTTGGTTATCACACAAGTTCAACCAAAAGTAAAGGCAGAACAAGCTTGTTCATGAGAGTGCTGCTCCTAATGGTTGCATTTGCCTTTTCCAGTGGGTCATACATGTTGATCTCATTTTAATCTTGATTATAATATTCCTTATTGTACGTGGCTAACTCCATTCAAAGTCAAAATATATGGCCATTAATGAGGAATCAAAATGTGATAAGTCCATTCAATGTTTTTCCACTTGCTACACCTATTTCAATGAAAATGTGGTTAAACTGTTCATAAAATTTATAGCGTCATGTGTAGTCATCAGAATTATATTTTCTAAAACTTGGTGAGTCCTTGGTCTGTGTACAAGGATCAAGGTGAAATAGAGATTAGTGCTCTGGCACCGGAAGGTCCCGGGTTCGAGTCGCGGTCTCCTCGCATTGCACATGCGAGGGTAAGGCTTGCCACTGACACCCTTCCCCAGACCCCGCACAGAGCGGGAGCTCTCTGCACTGGGTACACCATTCACAGATTGTAAGAAGTGATTGGCTGAAAAGTTTAAAAGGCCAACAGTTAAGTTCTAAGTTACTCATTTAATTCCTGTAAAAACAGAATTTATTTGAGACACAGGGCATGTCTCTAGAAATCTACATAGCACATCAATATCAGAACAGAGATAAGAACCATGCCAGATGGCACTGGAAGGACAAATGATTAAGAAATTTAACAGAAGTACAAAGTAATGTGGTCAACATTTTTTGTCAAGCCTGTTGACAGCATGGTTCGACATATTTATAGTTACTGATTTCTGAAGCAACACATTAAAATTCCCTACATGATATAATACAATGCCTGTTTTCATCAAACAAAGGATCCGTAAAACCACAATAACCCAATGCATAGTGGTAGGACTTAGAAATATCAACACACCTCATCAGATGTCACAAGCACACAACCCTCTCCAGTAATTTTTTTTTTCTCGTACAGCGCAGGAGAACTGCGTGCCATTTCATTAAGGTAGAAAAAAATGTTACACGGGTCTAAGAGACCCAACTCAGTGCTGAGAAAATTAAAGAGGCATTATTACCTTTGAGAAGTTTCCATGCTGTTCTTTGTGAAACATGACGAACTACAATCCTTTCCAATACTCGTCTGGTCGTTACAATAGAAGTCTGAAATGTAAAGACAAGAATATGACATATGTAAATAACTTATACTTCTAATCCAACAGAAAAAATTGCACAGGCCTTTTGGCAAAGCTTAAGCTTGTACTATACCACTTAGGTCTCAGGTTATACGTTCCATAAACCTCCTTGCTTAATGGGTTACATTATTTGGGTTTTCTAGTACAAAGTAAACCTAGCCATTCATGATAATCCCAGGATGCCCAGCTGCTTGGCCTTGATTCAGATTCCAAGCCCCAAACCACATGGATACTAGGAATAAAGTCATAGTTCATATAGATGAAGAAACTACTACTATTTTGATGGTAGTAGGGATGGAAAACTAACATCACAGAAATAATTCTTAAAAAGTGCAGCAAGCATCAAATCTGCATGGATCAAAATGCAAGTTTTGTGAAAGAAAAAAGAAATAAAGAAGCAAGAAGCTCCTTTCAGGTGTTACTATCAAGTTACACATTAGAAACATTCAATGTCAAGGTAATGAAGTGTTACAATTAGAACATACTGCAACTAATCAATCAATCTGGTCATCAAGCATTTTTTATCACACAGTTTGACTAAATAGCTATTCACGTGCCTGAACCTTGATTGCTTCTTCTGGGTTTCAACTCTAGCCTACCCCAACTTGTTTGGGACTTAAAGGCTTTGTTGTTGTTGTTGTAAAGTTTTATTATAATGCTTGCTATTGGCGAGGCGTAGTAGCCAGTTTATGAAAGCCTGCTATACACAGAGAATTGATCACATTATCCGTAAAGTACATCATAATAAAAGAAGTTACCTCACGCATGATTTGCTTCACTGAATTGTAGAAGGGAGTAACCAGATCCACAGGTTTCTCTTGAGCATCATGAAGCAGATCGTCATCCTCATCCTCAGAATCAGTGTGAGGTTTAGGTTGTATGAGTGGCAAATAATATAACAGAAAAGACCTCAGGGTTGTGATAGTAAAATTTTTCAACCCAAAGGCAGAAAAGAGTGGCTTCAGCTCCGAAGGGTATTCCTTTGTTGTGTTGTGGAAGTAGTCTTTTCTTGCATATTGCATGGAGTCAAGAATCTTGGTATTAAGCTCATTAACAAGTTCATCAGAACCATCATTCCATCCAGCAGTTGTGCCAGCATCACAATGAGCAACAGTAAACCCATGAAAACTGAATAAAAATGCAGTTAAATAGTGTCAGGACAATAAAAAGAAATGCAAGTAAGCAAAAGAAAACTGGAGGCACTACCAAGGCCAACAAGCAGCACATAAAGATATGATTCAGCATGCATTTACATATGGTAGAAATAAAAGCTTGTTTTCGTTTTCTTTGACGGCTAAGTGCATCACTTGCATTTGGTGAACTGTCCATTAGATTGGAATTTGTGTTCTGCCAGCATAACACAACAAAATTCCAAATGTACAATTAAGGAAATTTAGGGCAAGGGCATTTGTGGCCATAATCAGATGCGCGTTATGAAACTAAACAACATGTACTGTATACATTGGCTAATTCACATACATCAAGGGCATATAATGACATATAAGCCAAGTAAAACACTTGTCTCATGGACAAGAAAAGATTATCCTTACAAGAACCTGTCACATAAATTAACTAATAATTTCGACAAGGTAAAAGGTAAGCTTCACAAGGATCAGGAGACCAGTCAGCATTAGTGCAAGTTTACAACCTGTGCTCAGTTTACTTATGTTGTATAAGAACCAACTACATAGTCAACACAACACTCTGATACGACTACAGAATTACTAACAAGAAAACATGACTTCTCCCAGACATAAACAATCAAACATTTAATTCTCTAAGTTACATCACCATCACGGCAAAGTTACTCCCTGGTTGTATATACCATACATCAGCTGGATAAGAATAGTTCTCAGTGAGCTTCTAGATATCAAACAGCCAATACAGAATCTGTTTACTGAGGACAAGTGTTGCGTATAATCAAAATTTGACCTCACAGAACTATAATGTATCTTTCTGCCGATTATTATCTAAAAAAAATCACATCTTTCTTCTTCCTGCTTCCCTGCTGTGATCAGATGGAGCGACTAATTAACATGCGGCGACTGAACCATGCACCACCGGAACCCAGCGCGCCGGCTAAACCGCGAACCAAACCCTAGTCAAAACCTGCTAGGCAATGAATCGAACACCTCCACCGCGACACGGGCAGCCGTGCTCTGGGCAACCAAGCACGCGACGGGGAAGAAGTCGCCAGCTCACAGGGAAAGAAACCTAGCTAGACGTGATGGAGGAGGGGCGATAGGGGGAGGGGAACGAACCCGAAGAGGTGGCGCGCGGAGAGGGGCACCCCGGAGGACGAGAAGGCGGCCGCGGCAGTCGCGGCGAAGGCGGCGGCGGAGAGGCCGGGGTGGGAGTGGGCGGCGGCGGAGGCGGCGGATGCCCCGGCGCGGGGCAGGCGGGAGGTGAGGTCGAGTAAGAGAGCGACGCCGACCGTCATGGCGCGGGGATCTCGAGCGGGACGGGAGCTGGCGGGGATGGCGATGGCCGAGCCGACCGCGCGGTGTCGGGTTGGCGTGGACAGAAAGAAGCAGAAGAGAGGACGGAGGAAGAGCCGAAGAGGCGAGGGATATACGGGCCTGGTCCGAGTTCGGGCCAGATTACCCCGATCACGACGTGCAAGCTATGGACACTTGTTTCCTTCATCTTAGGAAAAATAAAGTTTTTTTTTATAGGTTCCTCACTTCCTGTTCTCACCTCATCAAAACTGCAAAGGTGCCGCTAGGGCTGAACAAAAGTTATTTTTTGTTGGTGAATGTTGGAAAACTGGATTTTCAGCAAGTATGAAGTGGTGGAACCTTCGCCCACACGGAGGTCCTAGGCGAAGGCAGAAGGAATGATAGATGAGCTCGAGTAAAATTAGGGTCTCATAAATGTATTTACTAACCTCTCTTACACATGGTTCAAGTCCCCTTTTTATAGGATATTGTTTGCTACATTTTCCCCTTTTACATTCTCACCCTATGCCAGCTATAGTACATTCTCAGAATATTTCTATGCTAACTTAGCATCGCCAGGTGCAATCTCGGCTTTTTTCTTCTGCACCGCCTCTGGCTCCTGGGCCTTTACCAGTGCCCATGGGAGGCCCATCTCCGGCCTTGAGTTCCTACGCCGCGCAAGGCTTCTCTTTGTCATCGCAGTCATCATCCTCCGCAGCTTGGTTTTCGCCTCGATCCATCTCCGGGGGCCTTCGGAGCCATGTCATGTGCCTTCGCCTCTCTACAGGGTGGAGGCGAAGACCTTGCCTGGCGTGCCTTTGTCTCTACCCGGATCATCTCCGCCTCCATGTTCTAGATCTCCATCGAACCCTCGACCAAGTGCAAAGGCTTCTCCATGGACTCCTGCACATCATTATACACGCAACCCGAATGTATTAGTACTTGCGTTCCATAGTGGGGTTTAGCCTCCGCTACTCACATATTCGTGTCCCAACAGTTCCCCCCTTAAGGGTATGGTCTGATGCGTGTGGGCTGTGACCCTCAATTTTTGCCATTGATATTGAGTTGCGGAGGCTTCCCCCCTTTCCCCCTTGGGTCGCCCGGATCAGACCGTTGTTGTCGTGACGTGTCACTTTCTTGTTGGTTATGGTGGCTCTGGAACCGACGCGTTGCTAGGCGGACGTGACCGTTGGGTCCAGAGGTTGAAGCGTCCGTCCGTAGCCTATATAAGGGGGTAGTGGGTGAAGAACCCCCCCCCATGCCTACCTGAGTAATCGCTTTCATCCCTTTCGCTGCCTAAGCCTTCTTTCGCATTTAGCCTTCTCTTGGTTGCGACTTGTCTTCGCTCTTCCTTTGGTCTTCTTAGCGCTTTAGAGGTGGATTCTGCTGTTAGCCCCCTCCCCGCTGGGCTACCATTTTTGGTCCTTACTCCTGCCTCCTCGGTGTTAGGGCTAGTGGGTGGTCCACGCGCTATGAGGAGTGCATGGTTGCTATTGCGGAGGCCCAAGAGCTTGAGGAGGATCTAGCCGGTGTTGAGGCCTCACTTGGTGACTTGGTCAGGGCTGAAGAAGCGGAAGTTATGGCTGGCAAGACCTAGAATTTTGGGCCTTCGCTCATGACTAAGAAGATGATTCTTGAACTTGAGAAGGATGGTTGTATTCCCGCAGGCAGGGCAAAACTGTCCCAACACCTGGTAAGGACTATGTTGTTGTCTTCAAGGATTACTTCTCCTGCGGCCTTCGCCTTCCCTCCGTCCGATTTCTTCGTGACGTGCTGGAGGAGTTCGATGTGCAGATCCATCATCTTACTCCTAATGGCTTCCTTGCTTTGAGTAAGTTTTGCTGGGCTTGTATGTCCTATGGTGCTGAGCTGAATCTAGACACCTTCTTCTAGTATTACGAGCTTCAGCGCCAGCCTAAGAAGGTTGGTGATGACGAGCTTGTAGCTCAGTATGGCAGCTGCGCTTTTATGGTGAAGAGGCAGCAGGGGGGATTCTAGGCTGGAAATCTCGTATTGCCAGAAAAACAAGTGGGATAAGGATTGGATGCGCTATTGGTTTTATGTGCAGACCTTTGGCATTACTTCTACTCATGAGGATGGGAAGAAGGTTACTAAGTATCCTCTTGCCTCTGTTATGACAGAGATGAAGCCTCTAATGAAGGTTACACCTAGCAGTGAGATTACCCCTCACAAACAGGCCTATGACAAGGCCTTCGCTCTGGCTTGCCATTACTCCAGAGGCTGTGATCTTGTGGAGGAGATTGTGGCGGTTCTGGCCTCTTGGTAAGTCTAGGCCTTAGTTCAAGGTGGAGATGGTGAATCTCCCTGTTTACGCTGAAGCTAGTGTGGTTCCTTTTCCATGTTTTGGGATAGCGTTGTCGGAGGATGAGACTCCTAAAGATTTTGTTGTTGTTGTGGAACAAGAGGCGCGGGGATTGTTGGGGATATTTCTAATAAGGAGTTTCTCGCTTGGAGGGTCGTTGCAGGCATGATGCCTTGGCTTAATCGAGTGTTTGAGGAGTTGGGGATACACCACGAGGAACACAAGGTTCCTACAAAGGTGCTAAAGTCTATTGAGGACAAGGGCAGGAAGGCTGCTGTGAAGAATAATACCGCATTGGTTGAGTCAAAGAAAAGGAGAGGTACCGGTGCGGCGAAGGCCATTAGCAAGAAGCAAAAGATTGGGGCTGCTTTCGCCGGTGCTTCTACAGATGCCGCTGAGGAAGTCACAAATAGTGTTCATGGGGGCTCTGCTTCTATGGCTGCCGGCATGGAGGGTGATCATTCCACAGCCTCCACTGACCTTGGAGGGGATGGTTTTGTTCAAGCTGCTCTTAGAGGGATGGGGGCCAGCTCTACCGCTGAGCCCTCCATCGTGGCGCCTATGCCCAGTGTGCTAGGCAATGACTCGTCCAGTTCTAAGGGCGAGGACGATGGTGGTGGAGACACTTCCTTGCCTAGCAATGCAGATGTTGGGAGTGTGGATCGCCGCTCTATGAAGGTTCCTATGGTCAAGGAATCTAAAGATGAACCTGAGCATGAGCCGCCTCCGACACAGCCTTTAAATCCAACGCCCCTGATTGGTTCATGGCGGGAGGAGGATATAGAGATGGATGTGACAAAAACTACTTTGTTTTTGGGTATGTGTTTTCTTGGTTCTTTTGGTTTTACTTTGTGTTTTCACTTTTATGTTTGCTATTAAAAATTTCTCGTTTTTACTTTTTCCTAGGCGACTTAACTACAGCCATGGAGACTCCGCTGCCAGGGAGAAGCCTCCACTGGTTGATTTGGACCTTGCCCAAGTTGGGCTAGATGCCGGTCCGAAGGCATCGCTCTTGATTGGAGGGGCTGGACCTTCGGCTCCTGTTTGTTCCAGCGGTGAAGGTTTGATTATGTCATTCTCTTTGTTTTTTTGTTGCTTTGTTTTGGTGTTTCTGACGTAAGCTAATGGGCTTTCTTTTCAAGAAGCTCCACGGATATACTAAGTGGGTGGGCGGAACACCTCCATAATCTTTACAAGGTGATAGGAGGTTGAACACGATCTCCGCTACTTTGGTTTATGTTTTTTTATTTATGTTTCTTATGCTTTGCTTTTCTTGATAGGCCAGGCTCGTCACCATTTCAAGAATGTGAACTTCTATCAACTGCTACGATACAACTTGGAGCATCAATGCCCGGTGGGTTGTGTTATTTTCTGACTTTTGTACTTTTTGGCTTTGCTGTACTATGGTCTCCTTGGCAGGGCCATCATATGGCGGAGGCTCTAGAAGAGTGGGCTTCGAAGGAAGTTATCGACCACGACAGCGCCATTGAAGCTCTGAAGAAGGAGGTGGAGTTGCTCGAGGCTAAGAGGGTGTGGCTTGCGGGAGAAGTCAAAACCCTCCATGCGGATCAGAGTGATGTTGAGAGATTGAGGGGCGAAGTGTCCTCTTGGAGCAAGGCCTTGGAGGGCTCGAAGGCTAACGAGCAATTAGCTAATTGGGCCAAAAAGGCCAATGAGACATCTGACCTCCTTCGCAAGGAGGCAGAGGCTAAGAGGCAATCTACTGCCGCCCTAGGGGCTCAAGTTGCCCTTTGGACCAAGCGTTTAGAGGATGCAAGTGCAGTTGGCCTAGCCGCGGCCCAGTTATACACAAATGCGCTTGGTCAGTTTGGGGGCACCACTTCTTCTTTGCCCGAGGAGCCTTCTGCGCTTAACATTTTGACTTGGCTAAAATCCAATTTTGCCAAGCTCCCTGACTTTGTTTGTGGGGCGGTCGACTTTGGAGTGCTGGCCTCTGCTACCAACTTTTCTAAGATGCTGATGCAGGACGGCTACTCACACGTTGAAGGTTTGAAGGAGAAGAGTGATCTTGAGGGCCCAACTGAACTTGGAGTGACTTCCCGAGGCATTAGAAGATCCATCCATAATTTTATGAAGTCATTCTGTGTGAAGTTTGGCTGGGCGGAGGCTCACTCGATGGTGGAGGTGCGGTGTGTAGCGGTTGGTTTCTTTCTTTTGGCTACTTGGCCTTTGATTTTTTGGTATGTTTCTGCATTGTTTGTTTTTGCATACTTATGAATTCTATGCTAACTGCAGGAATTACAAAAACCGAAGGCTGCACGTACTACCTCGGGGGTGCCAAGTTTCATGACTGGGGAGGCGTCAACCCCGAAGGCTCCATCGGTTGATGCTGAGGCCGCGAAGACGGGGGAGGCTGCCTCCGCTCTTGCTAATCCAGAGGTGTAGTGTCTAGGTTTTAGTTAGTTTTTTAGGTTTCGTCAAAGGCAATGTGTTGTGAATATTTGCCCTTTTGTGTATATTGTAGGTCTAAATTGCGACTTGTCCTACGCAGGTTTCATCCTCTAGGCATATGCAGGACGTGGCACCTTTTAACTATGTACCAAAACGGTGTTTATGTTAGTGGTGAATTGTGGCAATATTGGCGTGAAGCTTTTCCAAGGCATTCTATTTGTGAAATGTTCGCATTTGTGATGTGTGATATTGATGACGAATGTGCAGAGTTTACTAGGTCATTAGCATGGCGAGGGCCTCGATCGCCGGTTTAATTTTAAGCTTATGCCAAGTTGTTTAGCTGGCCTTCGCGCCTTTGTGATGTTTGCTTTTGGATGCTCGATGTCTTTTGTGTTTTGCCTTCGCATTGCCTTCGGGCTTTTGCCATGGCTTTTGAGTTCATCTTTGTATGATTCCACTTCTAATGCGTTCTGTTGTAATTTGTTTGTGTTCTTTGAATAAAATTGACTAGGAGTGGTAGGACACTTGTTTGGTTACAAAATCTTTTTTCGATTACAATTTAGGCCGAAGAGTTCTAGCTGATGGCGCTTATTTTCTTGCTCTTGCCTCTGCTTCTCTCTTCTCTATCTCCCATTAGGGATGAGCTTGCGCATCTGTGCAGAAAAGCCGAGGCGCTAGTTTTCGACCTTGTATCCTGCGTGGAGGCTCTGTTACTTGGTTGCTTCGGTGTAGCCCCTGCTTTTTGGTCTCTAGCTGTCAATAGGGAGGTTCTAGCATGTCACTGTGGAGAAGCTAAGGTGCTCGTATTTGATCTTGCAGTTGTTGTGAAGGCTTTGGCACAGTTTGAGAACTCATCGGAGGTGCTAGTCTTCAATCTTGATGCTTCTCCAGAGGCCATAGTGCAATTTGAGCAAGCAATGGAGGTTTAGGAAGCCTTTCTTGGGCGTTGTCTTCGCTTGCGCCTAGATGAGAGTGTTGTTGCCTTTGGCCATGGTGGAGCAGCTATGCTTCCGTCGAACATGGTTGATGTCGAGCTGTAAAGGTGGGTATCTTCGGTTGTGGGTGGATGTTACGAGTCTTTGTGCAATACCCTTCCACAACCTCTGATACTAATCGCTTGCTGGCAGACTATGACTGTGCAACACCTTCTGGAGGCTATACAACATCATGCAATGGATGCGTACAACCTCTCTGTGGCCTTCGCCGAGCTATGCGAGCTGCTTTAGTTATGAGTCTTTGCATGGTATCTTGTGGTCGCTTTATCTCTAAGGATACTCCCGCCTCCATTTCTTTCTTGCCTTGCTCTACAGTGTATTAGGTTTTGGTTGCCTTGACCTCCCCCTAGTGCTCTGTGGAGTTTGTGATATATTGATGCACTGACTGAGGCTTGTGCAGGGGGGCTACGTTTTATAGTCTTGTACTTGTACGTTTTAATAAATTTTGGTGGTTGGCCGAGGTTTATTGCTTAGATACGCTTTAAAGTTGCAATAAGGCTGATGGATTTCTTCATACTTGGTGTATCTTTGGCTCTTTAATTCCATTGTACTTTAATGATTAATTCCTGGTTGTCACCTGGTGCCTGATAAAGATAGGTCTTCGCTAGGTACTTTTTTGCCCGATGCCTACGACAAATGTAGGTCTTTATCGGGTTTTATGGTGTTTTGGCCATTTTGATGAATCCTTGATGCCTGATTGTGGACAGGGCTTTATCAAGGTTGTAGGAACTTAGCCGCGAACGTCGTTCCATGCTTTGTAGACTTCGGCTAAGGCAGTGGAAGGTCCTCTTTGTCGTGATGCCGTTGTCGAATGTTGCGGCTCCATTGCTAGCCACTTTTGACCCTTCACTTTTCATAGTACTCTTGGGGGAATTCCTCTTTATATTTTAGAGGTTTTTACATGGGTCCTGCCTTGTCAAAAACCTCACCTCCGCTAGGGGCCCCTTTTTGTGAGGAAAAGAGTACATGCCGTTTTGCATGAAATGTAAAGAAAAAAATGCAAAAACTAAGAGAGGTGAAGTGACCTCGCTTATAGTTCTATGGAGGCCACTCCTTTACAATTATATGTAGAACCTGCACAAACTATTGATGTTCTAGGTATGAGTGGTTGTTATACCTTCGCCATCTGTTAGGAGAAATGACCCTGGTCTTCCAGCGGCCTTCGTCGTGTATGGGCCTTCCCATTTTGGTTGGAGCTTTCCTACATTAGCCGCACTGGACTTCCTTCTTAGTACTAGGTCTCCATCTTGTATGAGCTTTCTGACCACCTGGCTGTCTCCCACCTCTTGGTTTGCTCTTGGTATTTGATGATGTTTTCTACTACTTCCAGTCTTGTGCCTTCAATTGTTTCCTTGGAGTATTCTTCAGCTGCTGCCAAGACCTGTTTCATTACCTAGAGGCTCTGATGCTTGATCTCCTTGGGTAGCATTGCTTCTTCGCCGTATAGGAGCTTGAGCGGTGTAAAGCCTATTGTCCTAGATGTTGTAGTGTTATGAGACCACACCACCTTCGGTAGTTCCTCTACCCACTTACCTTTGCAGAGGTTGAATAAGGTTCTCAAGATTGTAGAGAATATTACTCTGTTAGCTCTTTCTACTGCTCCATTTGACTATGGATGATAGACTGATGTAAATGTTATTTTTGTGCCTATACTCCTGTAGAATTCTTTAAATTTGTCTGAGTCGAATTGCTTCCCATTATCAACTATTAGGGTTCTTGGTACTCCAAATCTATAGATTATGTTCAGCCAGAAGAACTTTTTTACTGATTATGAAGTGATTGTTGCTAGTGGCTCTGCTTCAATCCACCTTGTGAAGTACTCAATTGCTACTACTATGAACTGTTCCCCCCTTGCAAAGGTGGTAATGGTCCAACAAGGTCTATGACCTATCTTTGCAAGGGCCAAGTTGGTGGGACGAGTTGTACTACAGTCAAAGGCTTTGACTGATGTGGGGAGGTGCTTTGGCATGCTTCACATGTCTTGACAATTTCTTCTATGTTTTTTATGTGCGTGGGCCAATAGAATCCCTGCTTGATGGCCTTCGTAGATAATGCTCTTGGACCAATGTGTGAGCCGCTTATATCTGAGTGGATTTCTTTGAGGAGGTCTTTGCCTTTGCCCTAGGTTATGCATTTGAGCAGCGGTTGGACTACACCTTTTTTGTATAGGATCCCATTTACTAATGTATAGCTTCTTGCCCTACCAGCCACTCTTGCTATGGTTGCCTCATCTTCTGAATGATGTATGTTCTTTATCTGATCAATAATCAATTGTCTCCAGTCTTCGGACTCTATGAGTAAGACTTATTTGAATGCCTTCGCAGTTGCTTGTGTTGCTGGAACTTGGAGTACTTGGTAGAATGTTCTGTCTGGTGTGGACAGATTGTTTGCTGCTATCTTCGCTAGCTCGTCGGCCTCTGAATTTTCTGCTCTTGGTATGTATTTCAAGGTGAACCCCTGAAACCTCTGCTCTAGTGCCCTTACTGTTTCCAAGTACTTTACCAATTCTGGCTCTCGTGCCATGTACTCTTTTTCGACTTGGCCAACCACAACCTAAGAGTCTATTTTTGCTATTATTGTTTTTGCACTAAGTGCCTTTGCCTTGTTGAGTCCCAGTATGAGGCCTTCGTACTTTGCAATATTGTTTGTTGCTTTGAACTCTAGTCTGGCTATGTACTTGGTTTGGAGGCCTGATGATGCTATTAGTATGGCAGAGGCTCCTACTCCCAGGTGACCCTAGGCCCCATCTGTGTAGAGTGTCCAGACTTGAGCTTGGGTTGGTGAACTTTGACGCACCGAAGGTGTCCAATCGGCCATCAAATCTACTAAAGCTTGTGATTTTATTGCTGTTCTTGGCACATAATTGAGATCAAATTGGGATAACTCTGTCGCCCATTTCCCTATTCTTCCGAAGGCTTCTTTGTGACTAAATATGTCTCCAAGGGGTTGTGATGATGGCACTATTATCTCGTGTGCTTGGAAGTGATGCTTCAACTTCCTGGATGAAATTAACACTATGTAGGCTATCTTTTTGATTTTTGTATAATTTGGCTTCGCTTCTGATAGTGGTTCTGAGATATAGTAGACAGGCTATTGGATAACCTTCGATTCTTCCTCTTTTTCTTGAACGAGTACTCCACTAACTATGTGGTCGGAGGCTGCGACGTATAGCAGTAGTGGAGCCTCCAGATCTAGCACTGTGACTAGGAGCTCGGAAGCCATGTAACTTTTGAGCTTCTAGAAGGCCTTCAACTGCTCTGGACCCCATTCCACTTTATCTCTGCCTCTTAGAGCTTTGAAGAACAGAAGACTGCGCTCTGCTAACTTTGAGATGAATCTGTTTAGTGCTGCTATCCTTCTTGTGAGCTTCTAAACTTCTTTCTTGGTTGATGGTTCTACCATTGAGACTATGGCCTTTGTCTTTTCTAGATTTGCTCTTATGCCTTCGGGCCCTATAATGTATCCAAGCATTTTGCCTTGGCTTACGTCGGAGACACACTTTTTTGGGTTTAACTTGAGTCCAGCTGCCCTAAGATTAGCGAAGGATTCTTTGAGGTATGCAATGTGATCCCCTTCCTTCTTGCTCATCACCACAATGTCATCGACATAGGCTATGATGTTTTTCTACGGTTGGGGCCGAGAACTGCTTTTGTCATTCTGGCAAAGGTTGAACCCGCGTTCTTGAGCCCATTGGGCATTCTAATGTAACAATATGTTCTAAAGGGAGTAGTGAAGCTTGTTTTCTCCTTATCTTCCTTGTTGAGCCAAATCTGATGATATCCTGAGAAACAATCCAGGAGTGAAAATCACTTGTAGCCTACCGCCTTATCCATAGAGGTATCTATTCTTGGTAGTAGGAATGGATCTTTTTTGCAGACTTTGTTTAGGTCTATGAAATCTATGCACGTCCTCATCTTCCCATTTTTCTTTGGCAACAACACTATGTTTACCAACCACTCTGAGTACTTGACTTCTCTGATGACGTTTGCGTCTAGCAGTCTTTGCACTTCAGCCTTTGCTGCTAAGACTCTATCCTCTGACATTTTCCTTTGTCGTTGCTTTCTTGGCTTCATTTTAGGGTTGATGTCAAGAGAGTGTTGTATAATATCTCTGTTGACTCCTTTCAAATTGGAGGCTGACCAGGTGAAGACGTCTTTGGCTAAGGTTTCTATGAGGTCTGCTTCTTCTTTATTTGAAAGGTTGCCTCCAATAGTGACTTTTCTATCTGGCACTGCACTCTCCAATGGTACTAATTTTATTTCTTCTTGATCTTTGAGGTCTGTCTTCCCCTTTGGCATGTCTAGAGGCTCCAGAGCGTTGCTCTTGGCCGCCTCGACAAAGTTGATGTTACGCTACAATTTGTAGATGGCTCTTTCTATGTTTCTTGCCTCTTTCTGACTATCATAGACTGTGATGGTGCCATGCAAAACTAGCATTTTCATACACAAGTAGGTCATATGGAAGGCTGCGTTGAACTTGTTTGCAAACCCTCTATCGAAGATGACATTGTATGGGTAGTAGAGATCCACTACGTCGAAGGTCACATGTTCTGTTCTTGCATTTTCCTGGCCTCCGAAGAAAACTAGCAAGGATATTTTTCCTAAGGCATCGATCTTCTTTCCTCCGAAACCAATTAGCGGTGATTCTGAAGGCTGCAACCAACTTCTACTTAATTTCATCTGGTCGAAGGCATTGACAAAGATGATGTCTATGGAGCTTCCGGAGTCTATGAGAACCCTATTAATTTCCCAGCCTGCTATGTTGGCTTTGATCACCATTGCATCAGCTTGGGGATAGCTTTCCAATTGGAGGTCTTGCTCTGAGAATGTAATGGGTGTCTTTGACCAATCTGTGCAGTGTACTAGACCCTGAACTGCTATGTTGTTGACAAGCCTGAGGTGATCTTTCTTCTGCTTCTTTGTTTGGAACTCCATTGAAGAGCCTCCGGCTATTGGTAGTATCATGCCAATGGTGGGTAGCGGTGTATGTGGGTTGAGCTAGTTTTCTAAGTTGGGCTTGTTTTTGGGCGTGGCTAGTTGCGGTGGTGGTGGATGTAATTCTTCAAGTTGTCTATTGTGAACTTGAGCTGGCTGGTTTGTCTCTATGAATGTTATGTGTAAAGGTCTTGGGTTTACATAGGTGAGTGTGGCAGAACCGCCCAAAATAGCACACTTACGGAGGCGCTCGTCTTCCACCAGACACTAAGCACCCCGAAAGTAAGCTACAGTGGGCGGTATCCGTCGGGCACACCCCAAGGGAGAACTCGAAAGATCCACATTTTCCCCAAGGATCCAATAATGAGAACGAGTTACAATACTTGTCCATTTCATACATCAGAGTTTCTTAAAAAGTACATTATTACAATACCAAGTATCAGAGTGTGGAATGATAAACAACAGAATTTAAAAATATACATCTAGCGATAGGGACAAGGATCCGTTTGAGCCCACCAGAAGAATCCTCCATACAAGGTACTTCTCATGCATCACCTGCAACAGGGGTAAAATAAACCCTAAGTACACAATGTACTTGCAAGACTTATCCGACTAGTGGGAATAATTTCCCGACTCCAAGGAATATGATAAGCTTTATGGTTTGCTGGTTTCTTTTGGCAGAAAGCAATACTAATAGTGAGTCCTTATTTATGTATTATTATGAGCTGTATTAAGTTATCATCTAGCCCGTCTATACAAGCACATGTTTTACTTTCAATCAAGAGTTGAGCAATCAGTTTCATTTCTTCTCCTTCCAACTTTCAGTTCTTACTACGGTGCTAAACCGCAGACAAGCCGTACCGGATTTCCCGGTGATTCGTGAATCAATGTGCCTAGCTGGGTGCCCCCAAAACACATGCCCCGCTTGTACCCCAGGCACAAGCAGGATTAACCCATCACTCTCCTGTCTCGGGTGTCCAGGTCCCTGTCCAAACTTGGAGTCCCAGCCCCCACTCCTGAGTCCCAGACTCAGTGCGGTGCAAGGACCTCCACCATCTCCGCCTCCAATTGGTTGGTCCGGAAAGAGCCGGATCCACGACAAGAGAGCAACAAGTCTTCCCTGCGCCCATACCCAAGTATGCGCTCGGGACAATAAATCTGTGACTTGCCTAGAGTCATATGCAACGACCGGTCCTTAATCAACACAGATAGGGAAAAAGTGTAACCGAGCTATGCCCTATTGGCTGCAGGACACAACCCCTTACACCCACCAATTCCCAAACCATATCCCTGCCCGGTCACCAGTTACCTTTACCATTTTATCATGAGTGATCATATTTTATTACATATTTGTGAGTAACGACAGGTTACTCACGCTACCGATATCCTGAGCATAGCAGCTACTCGACCTATACTAGTAGGACTCATGGGTAGATATATTTATGCATGTAGTTTCCATAAATGCCTATAACTTAAATGCACATCATAGATATATATTCAGTGATCATTTAAAATAGGGGTTATGCACCAGGGCTTGCCTTGGGCAGGCAACAGGTCAGCAAGGTCAGCACCAGCAGGTTCCGAGGCTCCCTCCTACACGAGGATCTCCTCCTCGTACTCCTCAATCACCTCGTCGTACTCCTGTTCGTCGACGGGCACGAATTCTACCAGCTCGCGATCTACATGAAATGATGATGCCATGCTTAATGATATGACAACAGCAACTCTTAAAATAAAAATACGTCGATTTAACTACTAAGCTAGTGATACCGACCACGGTGCTAAGCTACCTATTGTTACCGATAACAAGTTTGAAATATGACATTCATTATTATTATAGCAACTACAGGTATTCTTACTCCTAATACTGATTTACACTATATACGATAAAACAAGGGTAATAGCTACTCCATCTAGCATCCTACTCTAGGACTACGAAATTTACAACAAGTATATACCAACCTAGTGAGTCTACCGTAAATTTTTTATAGCTAAAACTATTACCAATTTACCATAAAAATTCCTACAATTATTAATCTACATAATACTAAGCCCTTTAGTTTGAATTTATGAAACTACCATCGTCACGGCTAATTGTAACCGAACTGTACTAACAAGTAAATGATAATTTTGCAAACCTAACAAAATTGGTTTTACTATTTTTGGACCACTACACAATTTACTACAAATTATCAAAGTTCAGCTTGAAAACTTAATTGAATAAATGTTAACAAATTCGCTGGGAAAAATGAAAACCACTTTCGAGCTCATGGCCCACCTAGCGTCGGCTTGGCCCAAACCAAAATTCCTGCCTGCGCACGCGCGAAGACACCGACGCAGCCCACGCGCGCTAGCGGCCCACGGGAAAGCAGACCCGTGTGCGCGCCACAATATGCAAAAGAGTCCTCGGGTTCTCATCAAATGACAATGCGGCCCATTCCATTATTCCCTCCTCTCACTGACTCTCGCACTTAGCCCCTTCGCTTACTCCAAATTCACATAGCGACGCCCCTGGCCGGACTAAACAGAGCTGCGACCTCCTGGCTAGACGCTGGCGAGCACCGACCCCGCCGGCACACCCCAGCAACCCCACGAGCTTCCTCGTGCTACGTGAAGTGGATTGAGGTAACATACTCCCAAAATGGCGTGCCACGCAGGCGTGGCCACATGCCACAGCGGTGACTGGCCGTGGTAGCCCGACGCCGGCGAAACCACCTACTCGAATGCCTCAATTGCTACTCAGGGATGACCAGTAGGCTGCGTTAAACAAGGTAGCTGTCCTAATTGGTTCGCTACTACCTTCAATCTCGTCGGCCATGAAAACGGCATCTACTAACGTCCGTCGGGGACGGCCACGCGCGTCGGTGAACTTCTGCCCTAATCGAGTCGACCATCTACTCTAGGAGTGAAAGAACCTCACCAGCGGTGTGACGGACGAACTAGGTGAAGGCGAGAGACTTGGCAAGACGGTTGGCCATGAACAGGGGGGTCACGCTGGTTCCCGACAAGCACAGCGATGACGTCTCCGGTGACCTGCTGCTTCACCAACGAAACCAGTACACGATCGCGATACCCAGTCAACTATTACTCATGGCATGACCCAAATGAAACAACGAAGCACCCCATGACGCCCTGGTCATCGCCCGCTCTGGTGGCCATGGCGGACCGCCACGAGGGAAACACCCCGTCTCACCTCGCTGAAGGCCGAACGAAAGCCGGGGCAGCTTCACTCACATGACAACTATTTGGGCTAGTAGAGGGCATGGTTAATTGGAAAATGGTGGAGTGGTTGAGGCCAATTTTAGTGGCGTGCTCTAAAGACTTATGGCGGCCGGTGGCGACAGAATTCCAAAAATGCATCCTTCCTTTGTACCTCTACCACAGAGACCGATTTGGCACGACGTTGTCCTTCCATGACCACCACATGTGCACAAAACACAGACAAGGGGTAGCACCTTGATTTGGTTGCTTGGCGTGGCTCAGCCGACTGATGACCTTGTAGGCGAAATGACCGGCGCCCCTGGCGTGGCCTTGAGCACAGGCATGAGAATGCGACAAGCCAGACACGCCCACGCGCGTGCACTACCATCGTCAACGGGAGCAGTACTCGGATGACAGTGCCAGACAGCGTGCAATGCGAGCGACGTGATGCGAGCAGCAGCCACGGCGGACGCAGAAGGGGAAGCAGAGCCGCCAGTCATGGCTGGGCCAAGCGCACGCCGTGCCAATGCAGACAGCAGGGACCCAAACCGATAGTGCCAGTCCAACGCATGGGTGCACATGCGCAAATGCGACGGCGGCCGGCTCAGAGACGCTCACGGCACGCCAGCGCAGTAGTGTAGCGCAGGCAAGGCAAGGCAGCAGCCAGGACGGCCAGTGCAGCGGCTTGCGCGCGGCATGCTTGCATGAGTGTATCAGTGGCGATGCGGCCGGCTTGGCAGGTATAGCTGGCAGCCAGCAGTGCCAGTAGCAGCGCTAGGCAGAGGCAGTGACTGCAGCCAGCGCCGGCTTGGCTAAACCATGTGACGTGCACGCTTTTTAAAGCTATTGCCAATTCCTACCCGATGGTCCAAATGCCAAACCAAATCATCTATATGCAAGAGGGTACATTGGGCTATCGACCGAAGCCAAGACATCGTGCCACTTCCTAAGCCAATCGCTCTACAAAAATTGCCAGAGGTGGCTTCGTTGACCCAATTACGGACTTAACGCGAAACGAACAAACCGCGATGGTTTCGCGTCGAATTCAATTTCCGAGCCTCCTGATATGCTAGCTAGCGAACCTCGTCCTCGACCGCACATATTTCATCATCGCCTATGAAGTACGTACTACCAACTCTATCAAAGTTCGCATAATCGTTCTATAGCATTTTTGTTCGATAAAAATTCGGTTAAAATACTAAACAATATTATGTGACATGAAACATAACATTGATTTCTTGTTTCGTATAAATGTTTCAAGTGCCGTACATTGATTTATACTTCCTGTTATACACATTTGCACATAAGTAAGATGCTCATGCAGTGTTTTAGCAAGAATAGTATAATGTAACACCGAGGGTGTTACAGTGAGGTTTGCTACTGCACGCTGGTTACTGGCCTGCCCTTGCTACTGGGTGCTTGGTTGCCATGTGGGTAAGAAGTTAGGGTAGTATGCGGCTGCTAAGGTGGATGGGTGAATTTGATTGGAGTTAAGGCTTGGGCAGATTGGGCAGTATGGCTGCTATGGGGGTGCAGCAAAGGTATGGTTGACTTTTGCGGGTTGTTGTGGCGGAGGTTGAGGGTTTGCCCTATTCTTTATCCTGTCTTGAGCTTCCTTCATGTTTGGGCAATCTCTGGTGATGTGCCCTTTGTTTTCTCCATGAAAGAAGCAATACTACCTTCGCTGTCTTAGTTCCTAGTTTTTATTCTAGTTCTTCCTTTGATTGTATTTATTGCCTTCATACTGCTTCTATGGTGCTTCATTTGGAACTGCCTCCACCTTCTACTGCCCTTGCTGGCTATTCTCTTGCTACTCTATATTGAAAACTTGTTGATCTGGCGGTTGGTGAGGCTGTGACTGGTCTTGGCTTCTGTTACCCCTTTGAGCATTCCTGCTACTCCTTTGGTACTTCTTGTTCTGATTTTGCTTTTTCTAACCTTCTATGAAGGTCATTATCTGACCTACAATACTTCTCAAACTCACTGTATAGTTCTTCTATGGTGCTTGGCTTCTCCCAGGCTAGGTGAGCTACAAAGGCTTCGATGCGGAGGCCTTTGATTACGTCTTCAATTGTGACATCTTCTGGGATATTTGGTGCCTTTGCCTTTAGCTACACAAATCTCTGAAAATAATCCCTTAGAGCCTCTTCTTGATTTTGTTTGTACTAGAACAGGTCCATCAAGGTTAGGGATCCAATGGTAAACCCTTTGAAGATGGCTATGATTTTGTCACGGAGGTCTTCCCAGGAATATACTGAGCTCGGCCTCAACATTGAATACCATGCCAATGCATCATCCTCGGCTGCGATAACAAATGACTTGGCTAAAACGGTGTCATTCCCACCTATGGATGCTACAGCTACCTCGAAGCTCAAGATGAACTGGCACGGATCTGTCCTTCTGTTGAATTTGGGTAGGGTGATGGGTTTGTAAGATGAGGGCCAAGGTGAGCTTTGGATACCTTCGGATAATGGAGATTTTGAGTCTATGGTTCTATGGACTGGGGGTGAGGTGAAAGGTGTGCCGAAGGTTGGTTGGATGACCATACCTTGTGAAGGGTTAGGTTGGCTTTGATTTGCTGAGTGGTGCTGGTTAGGTGTGTTGGAAAGAGGACGATTAGGCTGCATGCTTTGAATCTCCATCTACAAGATAGCGAACTGCTGCCAGATCTCTGCGGCCTGAAGTGATGCTTGAACTGCCCTCTGGTTTGTGGCGAAGGTTGCCGCCAACCTATCTCTTTCCTGCTGGGTACTCTGCAACTGGGCTTGGAGCTATTGGAGCACTTGCTCTAGTGTTGGTTCTGGCACCTGCTGCTCCTCGGTCGCCGTAGGTTGATCCTTCACCGCATCTTCTTCTATATCTGGCTCTTCGGTAGTAGTAACATTGGTGTTACGGGCGTTACGCCTGGGCCTTCCCTTCTAGCAGGCTCTGAAGGTGCTCTTGTGGAGGCTGCTCTTTTTCTTGCAATTGTGGGTTTTGCTTGGCCTACACGCGGTGGGCGCCAATGTTGGAAAACTGGGTTTCCAGCAGGTATGAACTGGTGGAGCCTTCGCCTAGGTGGAGGTCCTAGGTGAAGGTAGGAGGAATGATAGATGGGCCCAAGTATAGTTAGGGTCTCATAAATGTATTCACCAACCTCTCTTACATAGGGTTCAAGTTGCCCTTTTATAGGGTAGTGTTTGCTACCTTTCCGCCTTTTACATTCTCACCCTATGCTAGCTACAGTACATTCCCAAAATATTCCTATGCTAACTTAGCATCGCTAGGAGCAATCTCGGCTTTCTTCTTCTACACCGCCTCAGGCTCCTAGGCCTTTACTAGTGGCCCATGGGAGTCCTATCTCTAGCCTTGAGTTCCTGCGCCACGCAAGGCTTCTCTTTGCCATCGCAGTCATAATCCTCCGTGGCTTGGTCTTCACCTCGATCCATCTCCGGGGGCCTTCGGAGCCATGTCATGTGCCTTCGCCCCTCTACAGGCTAGAGCGGAGACCTTGCCTGGCATGCCTTTGTCTCCACCCGGATCATCTCCACCTTCGAGTTCTGGATCTCCGCCGAACCCTCGACCAGGTACGAAGGCTTCTCCATGCACTCCTGCACATCATTATACACGCAACCAGAAGGTGTTAGTACTTGCATTCCATAGTGGGGTTTAGCCTCCGCTACTCACATATTCGTGTCTCAACAATGAATTACACAAGTACAGACTCAGACACTCAACACGCACGCACAATCTTCCCTATCAAACACGCATACGCAAACCCTACCCTCGATGGCTCACTTTTTAAAAGTGCTCTATTTATATTTGTTTTCTTTCAAAACCGAAATTAGTTGATTTTGAATGAAACCTTAAGTTTTATTAGGCTCGCTAAGTTCGGTTTGAAGTTAGGCTCAAACAACATGGTAAACTTTAGTAAAAGATATAGCAATTTCGAAGAAACCTCAAAAAAAGTTAGTTGGTTTGTTATAAACCCTATGTACCACTTACAAATAAACAGATAGGTAAATAAAATAAACATATCAGTAAGGAAAATCTTAGATCTTTAGCTTATATATACTTCCATTGGTGTCCTTTAGGCTTTAACTCGATGCTTTATTACTCTTTTCTAAATTTTATTCACAAATTTATAGAAAGTGAAATTTTGATATGAGGCATCCACTATTTGGCTAAATTATCTTTTAAGCCACTTAAACACCATCTAAATTAGAAGAATACCCTACGAGACTTTCTTATGAATAATTGCATGTATAAGATACATATGCTGTTGAAACTGGGCAACCTAACGAAAGAATCAAATAAAACATTTATAGAATATCCTCGTCTACCGGCTGCACATCCCTCTTCTCTGACATCGTGGAAGGATGTCAAGGGAAGAAATAGAAGGTAATACTTATCATCTGTGTAGGTGCACTATGGACAATTTGGAAGACTAGGAACGACATCGTATTCAACAAGAAGGTCATAGCTTCCCCAAGTGCAGTCATCTACAAAACGTTGATGCTGGTGAAGTCATGGCGCCCTCTCTTAAAGCTAAAGCTGGAACCTATGGCGGATGAAATGATCAACTTAATTGCTGCTGGGGCTACATCAACACTTTCATTAGTTAGCTTTTTGCGTTCTCTCATTCGTTAGAACTTTTATGCTTTTGAATTGGGTAGAGCTTTGTGTGGAGTTGGAGTTTGAGATCTTTTGCTAGATGAACTTGTAACCTGTTAATGGTTGTCTGGTCTTCATTGTAGGCTGGTATTCCCAGCACTGGATCATGGGCTTTTGATAAGCTTTCAATAAAGCCGGGTGGAATGCCTTTGATCTAAAAAACATTTATAGAATATTAGACAATCGAATTATAGGAGGGTGTGATGGCCAAATAAATAAAGAAACACTCCCTCCGTCCATAAAAGGATACAACTATGGGATTTATGCCAGTCAAACTAGTTTAAGTTTGACCGAGTTTGTAATGATAGTATTGGCATTTGTGTCTCCAAAAAAGTTTACTATAAAAATATACTCCATATAATCTAATGGTATTTTTTATGAATGTTAGTACTTTTTATATAATTTTAATCAAAGTGCTAGTTGTTTGACTCCTCAAAAAATAAGGATTGTCACTACTACACTTGCACCTTTCACAGCCTCGTCGTAACCCACATTGTAGTCCAATTTCGGCCTCGGCAGTAAGCTGTCGACAGTGATGGTCATATCCTTCACCATTGGTATCAGGGACCACTGCGGTGTACACTAACACTGTCGATTGACTTATGATCTATCCGTGATTAGGTCCTTACTATAGTCGCATTGGAGATGCCCCGGTTATGGATGTACACTAACACCGCCGCATTGGCAAATGATCCAACTGTGTCGAGGCTATCAAAATTGTTGTGTGGGCACATCAACTACCTATGTAGTGGTCAGCAGCACCGTCACCTTGTACTTCAACCCGACTATCAGCGGTACGGGTTCACTATCGGTTCGATAGCCGAGATGCCCGTGTAAAGGTTAACACCACCATTGCTTCAACGTATGATCCGCTAGTACAAAGGTCATGGTCACCGTTGCCTTGCACCATGATCTATCTTTGATGATTGTTTAGTCAGTGTCGGGTTACTAAAGGATTCAGCGGTAATATACTTTTGATCCCTGCCGCATCATATGTAGAGCGATGGTGACATAATTTCATCTAGTTTCACAATAGTTACTAATTTAGCTGGGCCATTAATAGCTTCATGAACACAAGCATACAGATATATAATTATTATATCCATAAATCATGTTCACAGACAAGAGTACTTTTTACAATAACAATGGATGCTACCATAACATCTTTCTCATATGATGTGCTAACACAAGTGGTACATATAGAGCATAATAAAGGTACTAATCTATACATACTTACATAACAAAACAACATAGCTGTGCTCCTTCTATGTGGCACTCCTGCTTGCAAGGCAAAATGAATATAATTAGTGCTTCCTTCGGATTGGTAGCCAATGCACCATGGAACCCCTCTTATTCATCTCTGATCCACAACCTGAACAAAGCAGCAGAATTAATAATATTGAACATACCATTTCTTTAGTTAACAAGCCAAAATTGGCCTGTACATAGATGGAATAAAAACAACTCCCTACCTAAACAAAGACTGTCGTGACGATAAAATATAGGAAATGCACCTTTACTGCTAAGGCCTGTTCATATGGAAATGGCCTCTTAATCTACAAAAGCGGATGACACAGGCATGGATGACATGAACCTTTCTACGGTCCATGTCATATGCAATCAATATTCTATCCTTCCCAACAAGGAAAATGAAATTCCAATCTGGGTGAACTGCAATCACTCTGTACTCCTCAACACAAAGCTCAGAACCAACTTTAATATTCATGTGTCCAAACTGTTCTTCCATGTCCACAACATGCTTCAAACTTCAGTTATTAGTACCATAGTCTTCAAGTATCGACACTAAAAGCCAAGACCTATTGCAAAAATCACTAGAGCACACACAAAGGTGACCCTAAGCTTGATGGATGGACATTTTAGCACCACTTGGTTTACGAATTGTCCTCCATGTATTTTCCTTCATATCCATAGCAACTATCATAGAGTACTCAAGCATGTGCATAAAACCATTAAGAAAATCACTTCTTGATTTTGAACGTCAAACAATACTACCCTCGCCCCATTCAGATTCCTTAAAGATCCATGCTGCAGTTTTAGATGAGTAGATCTCCACACCTATGCACGCACCCTCCACCTCAACAAATTCAATCACATGGAAGTGTGAGGATGTTGGGTCAAAACCTAAGAGAGCCTGACCAGCAGAGCGAATGCTACATGACAATACATGCCACTTGTAGGTCGCTGGATTGCAGACAACATAGCGATGTAATCCATTAGGTCTAGCACACCAGCAAAGGATGAGGCCGCTGCAACAATCTGAGACTAGGACTTTTTAAGGGGGAAGGACAAGAAGGACAAGGAGGGTTGTTCACCAGTGACGCTGGTGAAGTGGCGATTGCCCTTCCACCAGCTATCCTAGAAAAAGCCGACGACAGTCTATGAAAGCTTCTTACATTGATAGGAGTCGGAGATGATGCGCCTCTAGGAGCGACAGACACACTTGCAGCAGCACAAAGACCGAGTGGGGAGGTAGCTGAAGATGTCAGCAAGCACATTGTCAAAGAGGCTATCCACTATGTTCCTCATGTTGCAGGCCTCCTTCATCTGGAAGAACACCACCAGTCGAAGAGATGAGGCCGCCCTACCATGGAATTGCATCAATAAACATTAGTTAGGAGATGAGTTTCAAGGAGAAGGGACGGCGCTGCAAGTAAGGCCTTATTACACTTGCCTTTGAATCTAGCGGTGGTGAGCATGAGTGGCAATGCCGGTGATAGCAGCAGCTCGTGCGCTAGTGGATCTATGCGGGCAAGCCGGTGATGTGCACCGGCGTGGAGCAAGAACTGAGCAGTGGTGATGAGCAGGATCGGCGATGATGAATAGCAGCAATGAGGATAAGAAAAGCTATGTGTGGGGGGGAGGGAGGGGGTGGTGGCGGGGGGGGGGGGGGGGGGGGTTAAGGGGGATGTTGGGGTAGGGGTTGCTTGCTCTCTGCGTAACTTTTACGCCACGTGGGAATCAAACTTTCATCAGTTCCGCGTGGGAGGGTTCAAATGTGGGATTGGAAATTTTGCAACTAAGCGGTGGTGAATGCACAGTACCATCCCCGGCGGCTGGGTCCTATTACCACCCGAAGACCACCGTATGATACGGTGATGAACACTAAGGCAAACAATCTTAACATTTGGCATTGAAACAAAGCGAAATTGTGCACTTAGAAAACTAAGAAAAGCACAATTCCAATACTCAGATTGAAAGGAAGTCAACTTGAGTTCGATGGTGAATAATAAGGCACATAGATTTGGGTCTGTTTGGTTGGTGACCAAAACTTGCCAGTCTAACCTTCATCAAATTGTGACTGCCGGAGAAAGTTTGGCGAGCAAAATTGAAGCCACAGTTGTGGCAAAGTTTGGCAAGAAAATGAGTTTATGACGTGTGGGACAATGTGCTAAGAAAGTGTGGCATGCTATAGTTGTGGCAGCAAACCAAACAGCTGCCAGAAAAACTATGACATGACTAACTTGTGGCATGGCATGTTTTGGTCATGAACCAAACATGTTGCATCGAAAGAAAGCCACATCGCGCACTTAGAAAACATAAGGAAAGCACAATGCCAGTACTCTCGGATTGAAAGGAATCCAACTTGAGTTCCATACATTCATACCGAATAAGTAGGTGGACACTACCAAGCTAACAAGCATGCCAAAAGCTAAAATATAGATACTAATTAGGCTGACACTATGCAAAAGTTAAAAGGCCTTCATATGTACATCATTGGTTGCATAATTAATCATTCTCCATGCAGATTCTGGTCGACCTCCATGGGATCATTGTGAATCTCCATAATATCCTCTTGATCATTGTCGACCTCCATGGGATCATTGTCAATCTCCATGTCATCCCAAGCCTTGACCACTATAACCCTGTCCACATTCATTGGTACACTTTCATTTAGCTTATCAACTTTGTTCACAAAGCACTAATTCGATGAACCAATACTGAGGACAATAAGGCTCACAAGCTGCACTTCATGGATATACAAGGCCACAAACTCTAGAATGAGAAGATGCATTTTCATCTGCAGATCCAATAAAATTACTATAGCTAGGTTGGAGGTGAAGGAGCAGAGAGCACGAGAGAGAAATACAAAGGAATATAGAATCCGGTGAAGGAGCAGATCTAGTGCAGTTACCTTAGATCCGGATGGAGCAGAGAAGCAGGGACGGCGCGCTAAAGATTTATACACCGGCGAGGTTGGAGGTGAAGGAGCAGTGAGCACGTGAGAGGCTACCTTTCGTCTGACGCTAGCAGGGTGAAGCAGAACAAGGGAGTAGAGTGGGGAATGGATAGGAGGAAGGTGTGGTAGGACCATAGGAGTGTATATACAGTTTAATAAATTGGTTGCTCCTATATCAGGGCCCAGTGTCCAAGAATGTAGGATGCCTCCAACACATCAATTGATACTTGGATCTACTATCATTTATAGTTTAATAAATTGAACACCTGGTTAATCACCTTGCATTTAGTTCAACAATAGTTGTACAATAGTGATAGATTTCAGTCCTACACATCAATTGATACTTGGATGTACTAGCATTTACATTTCAATAAATTAAACACCTGGATAATCACCTTACATTTAGTTTAACAATAGTTGTACAAAAGTTATAGATTTCAGTCCGATACATCATAAATTGATACTTGAATCTACTGCGGTGAACTAAGCAACTTGCCAATAAACATGCCAAGAACTAAGGTAAGTACAAAATAGGTGAAAGAAGAACAGGAAGCACATTTCTTTCTCAAAGGTATGAAATCTTCCATCATGTTCATTGGAACCCTAGCCATTTCTTCAATTTGTGGCATAATCTCTTCCTCCTCCTGCAGATGTTCTTCATTTGTTGTAACATTGGCCTGCGCCTTCAGCTCCCAAATCTTTTTACGTAAATCCAAAATCAAAGTCCTCAGAAATTTTCCATATGGGGGATCGTGCCACTTAAAGAACCTAAAATCTAAGTTGGGCTACAAAAAAACCAAATTACCATAAGTACATCGGGATTTCAACATTTGCATTGCAAAAACAGAATGAACAAGAAAGAAATCGAGTTACATTATGTGCCCTGCAGCATCTGTGGTACCGACGTCCTGGGTTTCCATCACTCCATGAAATCCACGGAGGCGTCTTCAAGCCGCAGCAACACAAAAGTGGTGGCTGGTATGGTTCTCGACACAGCACGGGATAGGCACCCCCCTCCCATTGTATCCTCCGCTAGAAGTTGGTGTTCTTCTCGTGATGGCACCTAGGATGGTGCTGACCACTAGGAGGAGTTGGAGCTAGATGTAGCCATGGAGCAATCAGGGTTCAAAGTGTTGCACACTCTGAGTGAAGAGGTCGGTCCAGGTCTTTTGTCTACGCTTTTGCCTCCCACCAAGGTGCCAAAATGTCCTTCAAAACCCTCGCACTCCCGCCAAAATGAAATGTTGTGTCACCGCCGGTTCAGGGTATTATCCACCTATAGAAGAAGGCCTATTTTGGATCCTCTGTGATTACATAGAGGTGTACACGTGGACCACAATCTAGACCAACTGATTCAATTATCAGTTCAACCAAAGTAATAGTTCAATGATTCTGCAGTACTCATACATACTAATCTAGAGGTTTCATCAGTACATATAAACTTCATTAACATAAAAGTTTCACAAATTCTAAGACTTAATGTCGGATGGGTAGGCAGTTGCTAAGGTACTCAATTGGTTGATGCGGTCCTAAAAGCCAGAGGTAGTGAACTGTAGCGAAGATGACAGCATCTCCATCCACGAACATATTGTATCTATAATGTATGTCTACTTCCTGTCCAGTCCTGCAAAGCACAAAAATCTCTCCACAAACAGGGTCTTGAATGATTCTTGTCAAATTTTGTGGTTCGAGGAGGTGACGAACAATGGCTTCAACAATCAATAGTTGGTTCGGGTGAAAGCTCCATCCCCAAGTAGCAAACAACATCATCTGGGTCCGGGTGCCACCCCTAGCCACCAAAAGGCAAGGTTGCTCGCATTGTAATGGCTTCTTCCGAAGTAAGACATCTGTTGCAATGAAGAAATTCCTAATATGAATAAAACTAATACGGAACCCAAAACTAATTGGAACCAAATGGAAACAGTGGGGGGTGACCAAATCCATCTAACCTTCATGAGGCATTGTCCACAATGACAATACAAGGTGCTCGAGACAGGGCAAGCAAAGGCAGGTGGGGAGAATGAAGATAAAGCAATTGGTGGGGAGAATGAAGATGAAGCAATGGGTGGGGAGAACTAATGGCTTTGTATTGGGGTTTTTAGTGGTTCCAACAGCCGCCAATTCACCAATAGCGCCAAGGGGAGTTGGGGAACAGACTGGGCAGTTCTAGGTTTCTTTTCCAAACGGACGGTCTAGATTGATTGGAAGTGAGAACGGATGGCACAGGATAAGGTAAACAATATCCGAATTTAGCCGACCATTGCCACGCTAATCCAACGCTATAATACAACGATTGTCAGCAGTTGAACTGCTATTAGATTCTCCTAGAAATAATCGAAACCGTACATGACAGTTTTTACTTTTCATTCATATATATATAGAAAAAGAAAAAACATTCATCAAGTAGCAATATCTCCTGGAATATAGCAAGGATCAAAGATAGGTAGCAAGAACTACAGTAGAAAACATAATATTTCAAAGAACTTTTTTTATTTATTCATTGCATATACAAATAAATACAATTTGGATGAGTATATGATTGTACTCGTCCAGAAACATAATAACTAGGCTAAACTATTATAACTACTTATACTAACTATAAACCACTGAATCTAAATATGACCACCTCGCTCACTTGGGAGGAGGCTAGTCGAAGTCAGAGTCCGAGTCATCATTGTAGGAGTCCGAGTCATCGTCGTTGGAGTCAGAGTCGTCATCATCATAGGCGTCGGTGTCGTCGTCGTCCTCCTCCTTTGGGTCCTCCTTCTTAGAGCTCCATGGAGGACTATAATCAGAAGGCATCCAGTCATTGGAGGAGACGTCCTCCTCAGAGGACAGGTGGGCTGGCAAGTCATCCTCACTAGACGATGGGCTGCTTGAAAACTTGATGGCGTTGTCCGACATTTTCTTTGCAGATTGGAAGACAAAGGGATGATGGATGAAGAAGATGGGTGGTTTTAGAGGGCCCCGAGCTTGAAGAATTTGTAGAGCAGTGGTACGGCTCTTTGGTTTTAGGCGGCGAAAGTAATAGTGATTTGACAGCCTTGGAAGTTGAGGCCATTCAACACTCACGCTGAATTTTTACCGCTGGCTGACCAAACGCTAGTTTTGGACCGTCGGCCAAAACGCGTATCCCAGTCAGCCTAGCTTTTCATGTGATGGAGGAAATGCTACCCCAATACCACTGCCGCATCTACCGTTAACCCATCGGTGGTAGTAATTTCAACTGCCAGTTTCCTCCTTTAGGAGGCCTCGCTATCGGTCAACCGACGGTGGATGTATCACACCGTCACTTCTATCACTGTGGCAGTGAATGTGGCAATAGTGATAAATCAATCTTTAGTAGTATGTATCCTTTTGTAGACAAAGAGAGTAGTATGGCGTAGATTCCTTGCACTTGGTGAAGATGATGTAGTATTTTATTATTGAGTGATGATATAGCACTTAGTGAGTATGCACGCAGATAGCTTACATGTAGAGATTAAAGTTAGTAGGGTTTGATTTTATAAGAGATATAGATACATATAGATGCCACACAATGGTATCTTGCTTCTGTTTAACCAATCATTTTATCTCATTTAATTGGTTGTTTAGCCCATTTAATTAAATGTCCTTTTAGCCAACTAATGGCTAAATGGCAGGTCAGTTACTGTTTAATGTTTAGGAAAACACCGGGGACATCAAATAAACGTGGTTTTAGCCATTTCACACTGTGAATGCCATAATTTGTTGGGTACCATTATGAAAATAAGGTTAGGTTTCACAGAACATTATAGAGATTATAATATTTATTTAGTTTTGAGGAGAGAGAATGTGGTGAATGTCTCTTTATCCCTTGTCTTCCTGTCTTTACTTGGAACTACAGCGCACACTCTCCATGATCAACCACTCGATCGACATGTCCATCCTATTTCCGTGTGTCTTTCACTCCCTCTAGCAATTCGCATCGTTGCTCCTTGAAGTCAACACTGTTAACGGCCCTTAACTAATCCAATCGCCAAAATAGTATTGAAGGGACCATGACACCTAAGAGGGGGGGGGGGGGGTGAATTAGGCAACTTAAAAATTCTAACTCTAAACTATGGCCTCTTTTTCTAATCCTAGCAAAACCTAAGCAATAGATAAACTATCTAGATGTGCAACTATGGTTTTGCTAGTGTGTTGCTATCTCTACCGCAAATGTAGTAAAGTAATCAATGTAAATGCGGAAGCTAAAGAGCAAGGTAGAGATATGCAAACTCCCGTCGATGACTCCGGTATTTTTACCGAGGTATCGAGAAGCGCGCAAGCTTCCCCCTAGTCCTTGTTGGAGCCCCTCGCAAGGAATCCCTCGCAAGGGCCAAGTTTCCGGTCGGGTAACTCCGTGGATAGCCTCGGGCCTTCCCCACGCGCAAGTGGGTCTCCGACGTGCCTTCCGGCAAGCCTCTCCCAGATGCTCCCCGCCGTCTTCACTATCAAGCTTCCGGCCAAAACGCCACGGGCCTTGTTCCCTCCGGTACATGGTGGCGGCCACACCACAAACACGGTTGGTGTGATCTCGCAAGACTTCAAGCCCCTCCGATGTACAACAATGGTGCTCGCAAGCACCAAGTGGTAAGAGGTATGCAAACCTCACTAAACACTAGGCCTAAACCAAGAGCAAGCGCATCAGCGGTGGTCTAATCAACCTAAGCACTTCGCAAAGTACCTATGCTAATCACCTAATGAATCACTAAGCTCTATGCAAGTGGAGATCACTAAAATGGTGTATCAACACCCTTGGTATGTTTCCTCAGCTCCACACTTCTCAAATGGCCGGTTGGGGGTTGTATTTATAAGCCCCACTGAGAAAGTAGCCGTTGGGGTCGAACTCCCGCAATTCTGCTACTGACCGGACGCTGAAGTCGTCCTGACCGGACGCGTCCGGTCGTCCCGACCGTTGAACCGCAAACCACTGATCGAACGCTGCCAGCGTCCGGTCACCTGCCACCAGACGCGTCTAGTCATAGTTTCGCCATTCTGGAACCTCTCTGTACTCGATCAGACGCTGCTTCCCTGCGTCCGGTCAGTTTTGCCACCCGCGTCCGGTCGTCCCGACTGCAGAGCCACCGGTCTAGCGTCCGTTTGCCCCGACTACAGAGCCACCGGTCTAGCATTCGATTGTCCCGGCTGTAGAGCCACCGGTCCAGCGTTCGGTCATCTCGACTACAGAGCCACCAGCGTCCGGTCCAGCGTCCGGTCGCCTCTGTGAGCTCGTTTCTTCGCGATCTTGCATATGGCTTGGTTCCAATCTTCATGCTTGGACTTTGCTTGATCTCTTGGGTCTTCTCTTGTGCTCCTAAGGTCTTACTTGAGGTGTTGATCATCGAATCATCACATCGCCTTCGTCCAAGTTATGTCTTGCACCCTATTGAACTATAAAACAAACACTTGCAAATTCATTAGTCCAATTTGGTTGTGTTAGTCATCAAACACCAAAATCCAAAGTAAATGGGCCAAGGGTCCATTTTCCTTACAATCTCCCCCTTTTTGGTGATTGATGCCAACACGACTAAAGCAAGCAAATAATAAGAATTTGGAAGTTAAAAACTACCTACTTGCTAGGATGCAAATGCAAAGGGCAAGTTTATTTGATACTTAAAGATACCAATTGAAATCGTATATGATATTAAGGGATACCAATTGAAATCAATTGTAAAATACCAATTAAAACTAAATGAAAGGTTATCTTGCCCTTGCAAAAATCCCCATGTGGCATTATGGATTCCTACAAATTTTACCATTACTTAGACTAATCCATAATCCACTTTCCTCCCTTTCTCGGACCATTACCACTTGTAGACATCAACTTGATGCTTGCCTTTGGTCCTTCAAATTCTCCCCCTTTGGCATCAGACACCGAAAAGGAAGACATTAGTAGCACAAGGGAGGGTCAAATTTCATGATCCTTTGTGTATAGAGTGAAATGGATCACAAAATTTGACTCTCACATTATATAGACTAAGCTCCCCCTAAATGTATGCATACATATGGTAGAAAGCAAAGCATATGCATAATTAGCAATTTATTGCACAAGAGAGTTTAATCTATATAATGCATGGAGAAAGCATATAAAAATGAAATGAAATCAATATGATGATGCCAATTGAAGAATGATGCTTAACTCCGGGGACTCCAATTTCCTTACAATGAGACTACTACACATGTGATAGGTTTGAAAAATTGATACCATTTGAAAAAGTGTTAGTCTCAAAGCATCCAAGTTGTAGAAATACTCCCCCTAAATATGTGCACACAAATGTAGAATACTTTGTAGGAATCATGCACATTGATTTTAGAATCAAAAATACCATTTGAAAGATGACATCTCATGAATGTGAGAATCATTTTCAAAAAGATATCCGGGAGAGATTATCTACAATTTGGAATTTGGCACATATTAGATGAACAATAGTAAGACAAGCTATGTGCCGTGCTCCTAAACAATTTTAAACCATGTAGGATTGCTCCAAGGAATAAGAATGTAACCGAGCAAGCCTACCATATGAAATACCTAGTGTAAGCATGACAAAAGATATAAGCATGCAAATGCAAACCTAGGCATGAAGAGTAACTAGATGCTTAAAGATACCAATTGTAGGAAAATCTAATTGCAAGATGTACCAATTAAAAAGTAATAACATCTAGTTACCTAACATGGGAAGGGGAATTTGGGTCCATAGTATTCACTAACCCACTTGGCAATGATTTTGTCCATCATGATGCACCCCATGAAATGCACCCATACTTTGCCAAGTCTCCAAATTCCCCGCAGTCCGACGGACTTCTGACTTCCCTTTTGGGATCCAAACCTTCTTGGTGCTCTTCATGTTTGAAATGATTTCCTTTGGCACCCAAAAGCGTTTGACCCCATTGTTGGCTTGCTTGTTCACCTTGATGGCCACCCCCTTGTCATTTTTCTTCTTCTTCAAGAGATAAGGTGTGGAGGCCTTCTTGTCCACCTTGTTGGTGTAGGTGTTGGAGAGCTTGCTTGTTTGCTTTTTCTCCTTCTTCTTTGCTCCTCCCCCATTCTTCACCTTGCACTCATAGGACTTGTGACCTTCCTTGTGGCACACGTAACAAACCACGGTTTGTCCTTCATCAAGCTTCTTCACCCCCTTGACGGTGTTATCTTGATGAAGTTGGGTTTGCTTCGCCTTGCCTTTTACTTGAGTCAAGTCCTTGGTGAGCGAGCTACTTCTTGCTTGAGTTGCTCATTCTCCTTTGCAACCTCTTGTGTGCATGTATCTACAACAACTTTCTCAACACAAACTTGGTTGCACAAAGGTGAGTCTAAACATAAATCATTACAAGAAGGAGAGGCATCCTTTTTAGACATGTTAAAGATAGAACTTTTCTTTTTAGATGCCTTGGTGGGGGTTGTGCTAATGGCTTCAAGATTAGCAACTTTATTAGTTAGCTCATCACAATGTTTGCACATGATTTCCATTTTAGCAAGCAAACTATCATATGCTTCTTGTGAGCTAGCTAACTTTTCTTTTAATTTTTCATTTTTCTTTAAGAGTTGCTCATCATTGATTGTGCATGCATTTGTTGTTGCACTAGTCTCAAGTTTCTCAATTTTAGTAGATAGTTCAACATTGAGATTAGCAAAGTTCTCATATTGTTCAAGCAAGATTTTGTATGCTTTTTGTGAACTATCTATCTTTTCTTTTAAACTTTTGAGCTTCTTTTGTTGACTAGTGCAAGCTTTAGCACAATTAAGATTTTCTTGCACAAGTTCATGATAAGAAGGCATATCATCATCACTATCACTCTCACTAGAGGAAGAGCTTTCGTTACCTCGTGCCATAAGGCACACACGAGAAGAGCTTGATGATGAGTACTTGCGGCCTCGCCTCTTGTGATGGGGTTCTTCTTCACTTGAAGAATCATCCCATGATCTTATTGATGTGAGGGCTTGGTTCTTGCATGCCTTCTTCTTTGTCTTGGGTGTGGGCTTGTTTGGACAAGCTTCCATAAAGTGCCCCAACTCGCCGCATCCATAGCATCCTCTCTTTCTTTGCTCATTTCTTTGATTTGTGAAAATGAAATCTTGAATTTGGATGGGCACACCCTTGACATTGAGCCTTTGGATCATCTTCTCCACCTTGTTGATCACTTTGATTGATTCTTCATCAAGATCGGAGGTGGAGGAGGAAGATTGATCATCACTTGAATCTTCATCATCATCATCATCGTCCTCATCTTCTTCTTCATCTTCACTTGAGGAACTTGAGCTTGAGCTTGTCTCAACTTGCTTGCCCTTCATCTTCTTTTTCTCACTACAAGTGAGAGCTTTGCCTTTGCTTGATGAAGTAGCTTCTTCTTGACCCATCTTACGTGACATTTCAAATGCCACTAACTTGCCAATGGCTATGCCCGGGGTCATATTGCTCAAGTCCTCCATGTTGTGAAGGATGGTGATGATGCTTGCATATTTCTTTTGTGGTAGTACAGAGATGATCTTCCTCACGATGTCCGCATCATCTAGCTTTAATAATCCTATAGAATGGAGCTCATTGATAATTAGATTCAAATGAGAATACATATCACGAACAAGCTCATCATCATTCACAGTAAAGGAATCATAGTTTTGCTTTGCTAGACAATGTTTTTGCTCACGGACATTGCTTGTGCCGTCATGGAGCTCTTGGAGTTTTAACCAAATTTCATGTGCCATATTTAAATGAATACTTGGTTAAAAACATCCATACTAAGTGATTCAAACAAGCAATTTTTAGCTCTAGCATTGAAGTGCATTTCTTTTTCATCACTCTTTGTGGGTTTTTCAGGATTCTTGATGGGTTTCATCCCGTCACGAGTGACTCTCCATACACCCAAATCAATCGCCTCAAGGTGGCAAGCCATTCCAGCTTTATAGTATGGGAAGTTAGTGCCGTCAAAGTGCGGAGGCCTAGCGGTATCCATCCCAACCACTCTAAATAGCGTCGGCTCAACGGCGGTTAAGCCAAAGGTCTAAATTGAGCCAACTGGCTCTGATACCAATTGAAGGGACCGTGACGCCTAAGAGGGGAGGGGGTGAATTAGGCAACTTAAAAATTCTAACTCTAAACTATGGCCTCTTTTTCTAATCCTAGCAAAACCTATGCAATAGATAAACTATCTAGATGTGCAACTATGGTTTTGCTAGTGTGTTGCTATCTCTACCGCAAACGTAGTAAAGTAATCAATGTAAATGCGGAAGCTAAAGAGCAAGGTAGAGATATGCAAACTCTCATCGACGACTCCGGTATTTTTACCAAGGTATTGAGAAGCGCGCAAGCTTCCCCCTAGTCATCGTTGGAGCCCCTCACAAGGAATCCCTCACAAGGGCCAAGCTCCTGGTCGGGTAACTCCGTGGACAGCCTCGGGCCTTCCCCACACGCAAGTGGGTCTCCGACGTGCCTTCCGGCAAGCCTCTCCCGGATGCTCCCCGCCGTCTTCACTATCAAGCTTCTGGCCGAAACGCCGTGGGCCTTGTTCCCTCCGGTACACGGTGGCGGCCACACCACAAACGCGGTTGGTGTGATCTAGCAAGACTTCAAGCCCCTCCGATGTACAACAATGGTGCTCGCAAGCACCGAGTGGTAAGAGGTATGCAAACCTCACTAAACACTAGGCCTAAACCTAGAGCAAGCGCATGGGCGGTGGTCTAATCAACCTAAGCACTTCGCAAAGTACCTACGTTAATCACCTAATGAATCACTAAGCTCTATGCAAGTGGAGATCACTAAAATGGTGTATCAACACCCTTGGTATGTTTCCTCAGCTCCACACTTCTCAAATGGCCGGTTGGGGGTTGTATTTATAAGCCCCACTGAGAAAGTAGCCGTTGGGGTCGAACTCCCGCAATTCTGCTACTGACCGAACGCTGAAGTCGTCCTGACCGGACGCGTCCGGTCGTCCCGACCGTTGAACCGCGAACCACTGATCGGACGCTGCCAGCGTCCGGTCACCTGCCACCGGACGCGTCCGGTCGTAGTTTCGTCGTTCTGGAACCTCTCTGTACTCGATCGGACGCTGCTTCCCTGCGTCCGGTCGGTTTCGCCGCCCATGTCTGGTCGTCCCGACTGCAGAGCCACCGGTCCAGCGTCCGGTTGTCCCGACTGTAGAGCCACCGGTCCAGCGTCCGGTTGTCCCGACTGCAAAGCCACCGGTCCAGCGTCCGGTCATCCCGACTACGGAGCCACCAGCTTTCGGTCCAGCGTCTGGTCGCATCTGTGAGCTCGTTTCTTCGTGATCTTGCGTACGGCTTGGTTCCAATCTTCATGCTTGGACTTTGCTTGATCTCTTGGGTCTTCTCTTGTGCTCCTAAGGTCTTGCTTGAGGTGTTGATCATCGGATCATCACGTCGCCTTCGTCCAAGTTACGTCTTGCACCCTATTGAACTACAAAACAAACACTTGCAAATTCATTAGTCCAATTTGGTTGTGTTAGTCATCAAACACCAAAATCCAAAGTAAATGGGCCAAGGGTCCATTTTCCTTACAAGTATAAAATGACAACTTTCATGCCTTACAGCATAACTGTAGGGCTTAATCTAATATGCACCACAAGTTTTGTGTCACAACATATTTTGCGGGGAATATGGATAATTCAATGCACAAATACCGTAAATATCAAGAGCAACAAAAACCCATGGCCATAAGTCCAAGGATTAGTGATACATAAACAAGAGCTCATTTGGACATGAACAAATGTGACTTTGTACATAGTGAAATACTTGATCAAATCACATAGTTGCCTCTACCATGTCGAAGAGCTCATCGAGGCGAATGAAACAGCCTTTTGGTTCATCCAACTTAAAGTTCAGACGCAAAAGTTACGTCTTTCGGAAGATTGCAGCATGTGCTTACACAGGAGAAGAGTCGGTCGATCCAATCATAGGTCAGCGAACCCAAACCTAAGGCAAATGACTATCCAAATTTTCCAAGGCTTCCATACTCATCATAGGTTTTAAGAAAAGGCTGGGCATAGCAAATGCATTAGGCCTTGTTTGCATAATCCCCTCCCAAAACGAATTGGAGGGGATTGAAAGGGGTTGAGGATGATTTTAACTTGTAGGGGGGTTTAATAATTCCCCTCAACCTCCTTAGTTCTCCTTCAATCCCCACCAAAACCGAACAAACCCTAGCCATGAGTTTCTCACCTACTTGTACAAACGATCATTTCAAGACAGTGAACAACCATCTTGAATTAAAAACTACCTGCACAAATGATACGGACTTGACTATACAAATGGTTTCATGATACTAATTACCATTTTTACTATTATAGTACAATATAGGATAAAGTCTAATTTCTCACCCTCAAACTTGCATGGTAGTTTGATTTTCAACCTTGAGCTATGAAATCGAGTGACACACGCCCCTCCAACTGTCAAAAACGGATAAATTTGGTCATTTGCATGGTTTTAACGGTGGTTTCTATTTTATTATTATTATATTAATAATCCAGTTTGGTCTCTAGAAATTCATAATTAATTTATTCAAATCATAAAAAATGGAATTAGTTTCAGTTTTCTTCTAAAAATGTCATATGTCTGTTGGTGCTATATTTACGGTTATTCGGATCTTACTTGTTTTAAATAAATATTGAGTGCATGACGAGCAATAAAACTATAGAAACAAAAATAAACCACTTTTAAATACCTATATATAGATCATAAACAAGTAGAGAATATTTTTAGAAAAAAATTGGTGCTAGTTTCATACTTTTCTAATGTAAAATAAATTATTTATGAATTTTTAGATAGTAAGTCAAATTATTATTATTTTACAAAATAGAAAATCACCTTTAAAACCGGCACGAGAACCAAATTTGTCCGGTTTTGATAATCGGAGAGTATTTGTTATCCATTTTCATATTTAAGGTTGAAAATCAGACTACTGCGTAAATTTGTAGGTAAAAAAAGGACTTTACCCCACAACATAAAGGAGTCCCTTGTTCCTTGTACATGTACTCTTTTTTTGAATTTTCCTTGTACATGTACTGGTACGATTAATCCCCACCAATTGTTTCCTTGTACATGTAGTGGCTACCTTGAATAGCAACCAGGGATAAGGTTTACAAGTTACCTTGGAGTAGTGCAGCTCGTCCTAGTCCCCTACACAATTGGAGCTTAAGTCGGAGATATACATGAGACTGTTGCATGTGGTGGTCTTAGGGCATCTCCAGTGGATGCATGGATCAACGTGGGATGCCCAAATATGGTCATCAGCATTGGAAAGCCTACTCATATCACGGAGAAGAGAATAAATTCGTACTTGAGAGTCAACCATTGACGAATAAAAAGGATTGAATCTAGTATACTCGCTATCAAAATCACAACTTATCACTGTTGAGGACTTGAGGTAGCAGCGAACGTAGATCTGAGCACGATGGAGGAACTAGAGGCGAGAATGCACAACCAGTGAAGAGAGTAGAGGATCTTGAGCTAGGGGTTTCTGACCTGAGGCAGTTGCAGCAAGCACAGATCTGGCGTGATGGCATGGTGGATCCTAACTTGGCTGTAGATCTAGAAGGGTGTGGTGGATCTCAAGCTTTGGTTGAGGTTCCGAAAGCAAGCGCCAAAATGACAACAATTGTGTGGAGTGGCAACGGAAGCAAGCGTAAGTGGTGTAACAATGTAAAGGTTAGGGAGTTGTGAATCACCCTTAAAAAAACAAATATGTGTGGCCCTGCTTTTGGCCTAGGAGTTGACTCCAACTTATTATGATTATATGGATGCCTCACTCTTCAATGAATCGACTCACCACTGTTGATATACCCTAGTAATATTATGAGTGCCGTGGTATGTCATGACTAAGTGTCACGTCTGCTATGTACATACTAATCTGTTACACAACTGTAACACTAGTAAAAGTGAGTTGAGATTTTTTTAGTTACTTAGGCTTCTAGGCTAAGCATGTATATACAAATAATGGACAACATGAAAACAAACTCAGGATAGGAGATTTGCACATGATCTAAGTGTACTTTAAAGTCTTAAATATTCAACTTTTGTAATGGTATTTGTGTATTCAAGAAGATCACTATATTCATGACCTTGGAAAGTGAAGATTATCATTACCTATTATTGGTAAGTGTTGCTTCTCGATTACCTCTTATTCAAACTTGCTCCCTAGCCTGGTGGGACGTTGTACCGCTTAACAAAATATTTTTTAGTGAAACACCAGCCCAATAAAAAAATTCATTGCTTCATTAAAGAAAAACTCAATATTTTTTACTAGGGCTCTTAGATATACAACTATTTCTGGAATAATGGAGCACTACCAGTTTCTAAAAAATATATTTTATAACTTGAACATCTGAGTTGTGAAAATTAATGAATAAGATTTTCTGAATATTGTGCTCTCTACAATTTGATGAAAAACGGATCACGTTTTTCAAGTCTGAACTCTGAAGTTTAAATGTAGAATACTATTATTCCTAATCTACAGGCGCAATTGGGGAAAAAATGTAGAGAACACTATAAGGTTGCTTGGCTTCTATGAATGAATTGAAGGAACGGATGTTTGACAGAGTATGACGAATTGAAATCCACAGTACAACAGTATCCAAGCGTTAAGTTCAATTAACGTGCCTAGTTTTTTTTTATAATATTGGGGTTACTTTTTTTAGCGATGAAGGTAAATGCTACTTTTGCTGAAACAAATCAGAGCCTAAAATCAGTTTTATGTCCAGTGACGTTCATTATAGCGTGGAAGGGCAATGCCAATTGGTAAAGTTCCCTTCTTGGAACAAAAAAAAAAAGGAAGACCAGCTGCCTCGAATTTATTACTCTTCCAGCAGTTGCAATGAGTAGCTTTCAAAGAAAAAGCTAATGAAATATATTATCAGAACTCGTGCAATTCTTTCTTGGCAAAGGATGATGCAGCACTAATCTGCCACGGCTTTGGAATGTGGACCTGGATGTGTTTCTGCATCAAACACGGCATCTATCAGGTCAATATTTTTCAGACAGCAGAAAAAGTTGGGCCGAGCAAGCTGCATATGAATACTGGAAAGAGTTTCAGCAATGTTGTTTAGTTGGGCCTACAGCAAAATACTGAAACTGGGAACATACTGTTTCTCTCATGTGGTGATTAGAAGTTAGAACTCTAAAACAGCACCTATAACAATAGGATGGAACAAGTCAGGACTGGTTAATGTGAGCAAAGAAACAAAGATAAAATCAAGACTAGCAAACATTAAGATGTCCACCTCAAGAATGTACCTGAAAAGCCTACTCATTTCAGGACCCCACATTGTTCAAAGGATGACCCACATACATAGAAACAAGAAGAAGATAGGATCAGCAGCTAGACAGTGAGATTTCGCCTGTTGTGCCACTGCACTGTGGGAATGATTGACTTATTTCTCGAGATTTGTGGCTCGGCGGCTTTCGCTCAGCTCATGGACTGCTAAATGATGGACGCCTCTTTGAGATGTCCCTTTCTATTTATACACAAGGCCAGGCATTAGTGCGAAGCCGGAAAAAGAACCCCTTTTTGCTTTCTGAAGAAGGTTCAGTAATCATGAGAGCTTGTGCCACCTTACTTTCGTGGTTGTTGGGTTTTTGATGCTATCATGCTCCCAGCTAACCATTGTCACCTACTAAGGCTGATTATAAATGGTTCATTCAGTGCTAAGAAGGGGACAACTTGTTTTAATTGATCATGTAAGCAAATGCCTACAAATAACTGTATATGCGGTTGAAATTTAAAATTTTATTGACAACATATCGGTGTGTTACAATGTATAACTTATTGCACGATCACCTTGTGGCTTGGAGATGTATATAACGGTCACATAATATGTTCTAATATATATTGGAATCAGACTGTATACGACCCCTGTACACACAAATGCATGTGTCCTGAGCATAGATCATGTGTCCAGGTCAAATACAGATCAGGAGAGATACGATGACAGTTTGGGAAGTAAAAAAAGCAGGACAGAAGAATCCCTTCGCTCTTTAAATATTCTTCAAACTTTACTGCTATCCTCCGTTACTCAAAACAAATATAACGATAGACATCTCTCCTGGTTGATCAAAAAAATAAGTTACTTAAAAGTCAAAACAAATATAATAATTAATTTTCAAATTATTATTTCGGTGTTGTTCAAAGTGTACATTTAAAGGCAAAATTGTATCTTCTTTTTATAATTGACTATAAGGCTCTAATATACTAGCATTGAGGCAATGAATTGAATGTAGTTTATTTAGTTAGGTTCCTTATAATAGAACCTATTTAGCCAAATTCAAATCCTCGACTTGCTAGGAGTTCTAGGTGATGTGACCGGAGATTAAAAAACATTAGCATTGAGGTATTGTCCATCTAGGCCTTGTTTAGATTACCTCCAAATTCCAAGTTTTTTCACTCTCTCTATCACATCAATTTTTGGACGTATGCATGGAGCATTAAATGTAGGTAAAAAAATAACTAATTGCACAATTTGGTTGTAAATCACGAGACAAATCTTTTGAGCCTAGTTAGTTCATGATCGGACAAAGTTTGTCAAATACAAACGAAACGTGCTACAATGTCCAGATTGCAAAAATTTGCAATCTAAACAAGGCCCTACCGTAACCTATTACTAGTCCTAGCTGTACAATGACCCTGTTGACGAGATCCGATTAAAGAGCAAATAGGCTTGTTGACAACCAAAATTGTCCATTCTATGAAATTGTCAAAATATGGAGCGAACTTCACCATTGCATTTCTCTGATCGAGATGGTAAAAAAAACATATATGAAACGTCTATTTCGGAGTCTGGATGAAGGAGTTGTTCCCTCAAGAAAATCTTACCCTACCAGAACTTCTATCCCCTTGATTTTGCATGGAGGTTCTGAGTCTGTGCGAAAATCAGAACTTCTAACCCCCTATCAGAACTTCTGATTTTCACCTAAAAGTGCTGGCTTTGTGTGGAAATCAGAACTTCTGAGCCCGTTAGAACTTCTGATGTTCGCCTGGATGTGCTAGCTTTACGCGAAAATCAGAACTTCTGACCCTGTCAGAACTTTTGATTTTCGCAGTCCGAATCAGGGAGAGTCCAAACTCGATTTCAACTCTTCCAAACTCATGGGAAACTTAGAGATTAAGTCTTGGAGAGGTTTCCTACTGGGATAAGACCACCTCTCTCTATATATACGAGAGGATCATGGCCGATTGAGTTCCCATCTATCCAATCATCATACAAACCAATCTATCAACTTCTTTTGCCCTAATTCCCCTCTCTCAACCTCTCTTGCTGTTCGTTGAATTTCCTGGTAGAGATTCAGTGGCATCCTCGATGGCCTTGCTGGTCCTAGGAGATCCTCCACGTGCTCCTCCCCGATGGGTCTTCCCAGGAGAAGTTCAGGAGCTTTTCCGGCCGAGAACAGGCTCTGCATCGGTCTCTAGATCGGTTTGATCGATTACGCTATGTTCTTGTTGCGTTGCAGGTTGTGTGAAGCCTCTTTGGGCGTCCAAGGCCCTACTGGTGTGTTGGCTTGGGGTCATCTTCAACGTCAACATACTTTTGGCGACTCCACTGGGGAGAGCAAAGTGAATCAAGAATCAATCTACTAGCAACATGGGAGGCAACGATGGTACTGCCACCGACATGGGTGACAAGACCATCCCTTCAATGAGGCTAACATGATCTTTCCTCAAAATATGGATGAGCTTCTAGATGAGTTACGCTAGAAGCCACAAGCCAAGCTTGATGCCGATGTCAACGCTTTTTTGGAGAGCTGCACCGAGAATCGACACGACAAGGTTACTCAATTCCGTGAACCCGCCTATGGCGATGCTACTACTTCCACATCTTCAGGCGCCAGGGAGAAGGGAGATGGAAAAGCTAAGTATGATGAGGAGGTAAATACTGATGCTTATCCTACTCATGCCAATTTTGCTCAGATGCTGATAGATGAAAAGAAATTGCATAATAATAATCTTCAGCATCTTTCTAATATACTTCAAGCACGTATGGATAAGTTAGAGGGCAAGACAACCGATTGTGATCAATCGGGTGCCGTGCAACAACCTCAATTTGGTATGCCTTTGAATTTTTATGAAAATCAAACCTCTCATGCTTTCGCTAGCCAATTTCAATCGGCCCCTTCGGCATCTGAAACCGATAAGGCCGGTCAACCTGGTGCTAGCACATCTACACGTACAGGTACTGGTGCACAAAGTTTGGGTCGAGCACTTTGAACCGATTATGGATCATCAACAAATAGAGCTTCGGTGGGGCATAATATTTTACCAACCCCACCATAGTCACCTAGTCAAATTCCTACATTTAATGTTATTCCTAATGCTCCTACTACCGATTTTGATGATGCTTTGAATCAGTTTAAGGATGAACTAGCTAAATCTCTTGAAAATAGTTTAGGAGTGCAACTTAAATCTAGTAGGAATACTTATCAAAAGTCGTACCTTTTTACTTATGATTTCATGAAAGCACCTGAATGGTGGAGGGTACCTGACTTTCAGAAATTTAGTGGTGACGATAGTAAATCGACCATGGAGCATATTAGCATGTTTCTTGCACAATTGGATGAAGCTAGTGCTTATGATTTTATGAAAGTTTGTAATTTTCCTTTATTTCTTACTGACATAGCTTTTGCATGGTTTACTTCATTACTGTCTTATTCTATTGGTTTATGGTCTGAATTAGAAGAGAAATTTCATAATCACTTTTATAGCGATGCTCATGAAACTAGATTGTCTCACCTTGCATCGGTTCGTCAAGGGCATGATGAGTCCATCCATGATTATTTCAAATGATTTAGAGATATTAACAACCGATGTTTCCATTTAAATATTTCTGAAAGAGATTTAACTAATTTATGCTTTATAGGTTTACATTCTAGTATTAGAGAAAAGCTTGAGCATTATGAGTTTCACAATGTTAATCAACTTATGCAAAAGGCCGTTTCAATTGAATCACGCCTTAAAGAGTCTCGTGATGCTTATAAATCTCATCGTCAGAATGTGCATTTTGTTGATGACTGTTCCAATGATTCTGATGATGATAATAAAGAATGTTTAGCTACTGAAATTAAATGGTCAGCAGAGAATAAATTGGTTACTTGTCCTCTCAAGCCGATTCATAAAAATCAGAATGAGGAAATGAAATTTACTTTTGATTTCTCTAAATGTGACCGAATCTTTGATGAATTGTTGAAATTCGGTTATATTAGAATCAATTATATATTGCCTTCAGCTGATGAGTTAAAGAGAAGGGCTTATTGCAAATATTATAATTCTTTTTCTCATTCCACTAATGATTGCAATGTTTTTTGTCGGTAGGTCCAATCGGCCCTTAATGAGGGACGATTGATTCTTACTAAAATGCAAGTTGATAAGACCCCTTTTTCCATGCACATGGTTGAAGCAGGGGCGCCCACTGTTTTGATTCGTTCAGAGCAAGCCGATAAAGCCGAAGGCAAGAACATGATTATTGGCGAACCACGTGTAGCACCGAATGTTGAAACGAATTCAGGACGCAAAGTGGTGCTTGAGAAGGATGATGAAGGCAAGAACAAGTTGAAGATCACCGCTGGATCAACATAATATTTAAGAAGGCAACAGTGGTATGAAACAACGGCAGCACAATAGAGGCCGGCTAGGCCGACTCGACCAGTTGGCCAATCCAACTCTAGCACACAACAGGGCCAGTCGGCTGCCACCACCTCCGCCAAGTTGGCTGAGCCGACTACGCCAGCCAGCTTAGCTGACTCCCCTAGTTCCAACAGCTTCGGCGCCTCCAGTGTTCATGCTTTGCGCACATTTCTTCCTCAACGATCGGAGATTGGCACCTAGAAGACCAATGAGAAGAAGAACCAGGGAGAGTTCGTGAAGAAGCAATGCACCTTTGATAGGCTCATGACCAAGTATAACCAACAAAAGGCTGATTCCCAGAATCGGCCATTCAAAGAAAGAGGGTCTACTCTGCTAAGCAGGAAGATGACAAGATCAAGCAATTTGCGGTGGTGCAACCAATAGCTCTGTCTCAGAGAGTTGTTCCTCATGTATCTCGTTGGGGTCCCCCGATTCTGCTGGTCAAATCTGATGGACCTCCATGTTTAGCCGATTGAATAATGGTCAGTCGAGCTCTAGTGGTGCAAGTCAAGATCGCGTGATTATTTTCAGGACTCTAACTCCATACGAATCAGGAAAGACACCAATGCAGCAAGTCTATGTGCCTAAGAAGGTTGAGGTTCCCGTTGTTTCCCACCAAGAGCTAGGCCACAATCGACCGTCACAATTGGCTCCATGGAAGCTCCTATCATTAATCATGATGGGCCGATTGTAATTGAAGAAATTATAGTATCTAAGCAAGATGAAGCTCCCAAAGATGTTGCTGGAATTGAAGAAAAGAAGTGCTCCGAAGGAGATTCTAAGTATCAGCAACCCATATGGTGTCCTCGTGGGTTGAATAAAACTCAAAGGCGTAAGTTGTAGCGTGCCCGACATAAGCAACAGAAGAGGGAGAAGCTTGCCAAGACGGAGGTTGAAATTCTTAACCCTGTACACGTCGAAAATCTTTTGGAAGACCAGAACACCGCTACTGCTGTTGGATAGACGGCTTAGCCGACTTCAGAGTCGACTAAGCTGACTCATGTGCTGAGTCAGTGAGCTAAGTCGACTTTGGCTGCCCCTGCTACCCGGGATGTGCCAGAGTCAGCTAAGCTGACTTCCCTTGCCGATGCTGCTTTGGGAAGCCCAGAGTCGGCTAAGCCGACTTTAGAGTTGGCTAAGCCAACTCCTACTATCCCGGGTGCCTTCGAGGTGTCCTCTGATGATTTTGCTACTACTGTTGCTACCCTGGTTGGCACGGAGGTCCCTGAGGTTCCCTATGAGGAGATGGTTGACTATGAGGCCACCTCGGAACGAGGGGAGATCAATGTGGTTGTTTTGTTTGCCGATTACTACATCGTAGCAGATGACTCTATGGTGGTAGAATTTAACTTCACAACAAAGAGCGCTGTATTTTAGAAGCTAGATGACTCTATCAACCATCTCAAGCTTCTACATGTGAAGGGCCATATCAATGGTACCCCAGTCCATAGCATGTTGGTGGACAATGGTTGAGGCACCATCATGATCTGAGGCTTCGTTAGAAACAACTTGAGCTACTCAAAAGCTGTATCAGCCTCTTCTGACCAGGAGAAGCGCTCGAAGGCCTTAAGTAGTTTGAAGAACGGTAGTCCCTTCTCACCGAGGCATGATATAAAGCGATTGAGAGCATCCATGCACCCTGTGAGCTTCTGTATATCCTTTACGCAGGCTGGCCGTTTCATATTGGTGATGGCGAAGACCTTGTCGGGGTTGGGTTCGATACCACGGGCACTGATGATGTAGCCCAGGAGTATGCCAAATGGAACTCTAAAGATGCACTTTGAAGGATTCAACTTCCATCGGTATCTTTTCAGGTTGGCGAACGTTTCTTTGAGGTCGGTGGTAAGATTGTCGACGGTCTTGGATTTGATGACCACATTGTCGATGTAACCTTTGATGTTGTAGCCTATCTGTTGATCGAGGCACATCTAGATGGCCCTTTGATAGGTCACCCCGACGTTCTTGAGTCCGAAGGACATGGTGGTATAGCAATATGCATTGAAAGGCGTGATGAATGACGTTTTGATCTGGTCATCCTCTTTGAGAGATATCTGGTGATAGCCGGAGTAATAGTCGAGGAAGGAGAGGAGTTCGTAGCCAGCGGTGGAGTCTACAACCTCATCTATCCGAGGCAGACCAAAGGAGTCTTTAGGGCAGTGTTTGTTGAGATCAATGTAATCAACGCACATTCTCTATTCTTTATTCTTATTTTGAACTAGAACTAGATTTGCTAACCACTCAGGATGATACACTTCTTTAATAAATCTGGCATCTAGGAGCCATTTTATTTCTACCCTAATAGCCTCCTTCTTGTCTGGAGCGAATCGTCGGAGTTTCTACTTGATTGGTTTGGCGGTTGGCGAGGCATTCAAGGAGTGCTCGATCTTCTCCTGTGGTACCCATGACATGTCTGCAGGTTTCCAACAAACACATCAGCGTTGGCACGTAGGAAGGAGATGAGCGTGCTTTCCTATTTGGGGTCGAGATGAGCCACAATCTTGATAGTCTTGTTGGGGTCATCGAGGCCGAGGCCGACCTCCTTTGTTTCTTTGGATTTGGTGGATGCACATGGAGGCTCCAGCGCTGGGATCTCCAGGCCATTGGCGGGCACCGTCTTGGTGTCGATGACCATGCTAGCCATCTAGATGGAGAGGTCAGTGGCTTCGGTAAGGGCAAGACTCTCTATTTCGTAGGCGTATATGAAAGAGATGTTGCCCCATAGAGCCAGAACTCCACCAGGTGAAGGCATCTTTAGTACCAGATAGGCATAGTGTGGTATGGACATGAACTTGGCCAGAGCTGGCCGACCAAGTATGGCGTGGTAGGTGGTGTTGAAGTCGGCGACATAGAAGTTGATGTGCTCAACGTAAAAATTGCTAGCCGTGCCAAACTATACTGGAAGAGTCATCTCTCCTAGTGGTTTGCATGCCCTGCTAGGTACCACACCCCAGAAGGAGGAGTTGGAGGGAGTGAGGTCTTCTATTCCAAGGCCCAGCTCCTTCAGGGCTCCGGCGAAGAGGAGGTTCTGAGCGCTTCGCCGTCGATGAGTACTTTCCTAAAGAGTTCCTTCTTGACAGTGGCATCAAGGATGAGGGGGAAACGCCCTGTGTAAGGGATGTCTGCCCACTGGTCGGCCCTACTGAAGGTGATGGGGCCCTCAGACCAAGGGTGATAGCTAGGGTTGGCGATGACGTCTTCTATGTTGATGGCGAGCACTCGGCGGGCGGTGAGCTTTCGATCTCTTCTGCTCTCGGCGGCGGCAAGGCCCCTAGAGATAGTGGTGACCACCTTGTCATGATCCTAGAAGGCGTTGTTGTTGTCCCTAGGTGGTCGGCGACCTCTGGCTTCGTCATCGTTGTCGTCGTCCTTCTTTTTGGCCTGGAACTCCTTGGCCAAACCAAGGTAGTCCTTCATGTTGTGCTTGTTGTTCTTGTGGAGGGGGCATGGGCCTTCGAGGATCTTCTTGTACTGCTCGTCGTAGTTACGCTTGGCGCGAGGTTTGTCAATGACGGCGATGATGTGCTCTGGTCGACGGCAGCGCTATTGACCAGCTTTGGACCCTTCCAGTCGATCACGACCATTGTCCTAATGGTGGCCATGGTCATCATAGCGGTGGTCATTGTGGCGTCATTCATTAGGGCGCTCGTCGCCGCGGTGAGTTGGGTGGTGATTGCCTGCATCCTTGTTGAAGCGAACTTCGGCCTCTTTGGCATCAGCGTACTGATTGGCGGTCGTGATCATCTCGCTAATCCCCTTTGGCGGCTTACGATTAAACTTGGAGTGGAGGTCATGGTGATAGAGTCCTTAGATGAAGGCTTTGATGACTTCTGCTTCTGTGATGTTGGGAATTGAGTTCCTCATCTTGGAAAAAATGTCTAATGTAGCAACGGAGGAGCTCGGATGGTTTTTGATAGATGCAATTCAAATCATGCTTGGTGCCCGGATGAGTACACGTAGCCATGTAGTTTTTAGTGAAGACCTTCTTCAGCTGTTCCCAGGATCCAATGGAGTCCGGGGCGAGGCTTGTGAGCCAGTTCATCGCAGTTGGCATGAGCATGATGGGAAGATAGTTTGCCATGACACTAGTATCTCCCCTAGCGGCACGCATGGTGGTGGCATAAGCTTGTAGCCATTGTGTAAGGTTCATCCACCCCTCGTAGGGCTCGATCCACATGATCTTGAAACCACGAGGCAACTGGAGTGTTCGGAGTGCCCTTATGAATGGTCGGGGCCCTTGGGGATCATCACCGTCGTGATCTATGGTGTTGCTGGCATTGAGTGGCTAGAGGGCAACATCCGAATTACCAAAGTCTTGCTCGTATTCTTGACGCCGTCGTACTTCCTCTTCATGGTGAGAGAAACGGCGCCCATCAATATGACGTCACGCATCTCGGAGATTGTTGATGTGCGCTTAGACATCTTGGTTGACTTCTTGGTCGTGTTGACAAGGGTAGTCGATGTGGTTCCCCCTAGCTCCCCCCTAGAGGGGTTGTCCATCATCACGTTGTTGATCGGCGAAATGGCTTCTGCTGGGGCGACGATTGGATCTTGGCACGGCGGATCGGCGAATCAAGCCCATCGAATAGGAAGGTGTCTGATCCTAGCGGATCTCGTTGACCTGGCAGTGTGCAGCTTTTAGCATTGCGGCGACCTTGGCGACTTCTAGCATTTGCTTGAGCCGGACGAGCTCATTGGCGACCATGGCCAAGTTGGCGCTTGGGGTCTTGTAGACATCATGGTTGTTGACCTAGACGAATTTGTCATCGAGGTTGCATTGGAGTGGGCGTGGCCTCCCTTGTGAGTCGACCTGTTCGTTGTGAGCAGACTCGGCTAGCACACTGGCAGCCTCATTTGCTCAGCGTTGTGCACGGTTGGCGTTCCTGTTGACACGAGCGGCGCGGTCCTTGTCGGTTTCCCCATCCCATGAAGGGATGTTGATGCTGACATTGAAAATCCCACCTCTTCGGAAGGGTAGGAAAGGAGGTTGAACGGCGACAGTTTCGGCGATAGTCTCCATTGAGCCCTAGGACTCAGAGTCTGGGTTTTCCTCCAGGATGGTTTGGAGGGATGCTTTGGGACATCGGCCGATTTGTAGCATGTTGACAGTCGGTGATCTGGTCGATGAGAGGATAGATGTCTCCCACCTAGTTGGCAAATTTGCCCCTTAGGGCATCTTTGTAAGAGGCGGCGATGTTGGTGAGCCCAAAGGGTAGGGCCGTAACCCCTAGAGTTTCTTGATCGGCCACCAATGGATCTAAATCGGAGGATGGCCGATGCTGAACCAGAGTGGTCAGAGCCAATTCTGCGATGGAGAGGTAGTCGGCGAGCTTCTGGACAACCTGATCGTTGGATGCGATCATATCGTCATTGCTGATCCGCTTCCTCGGGTAGTGGGTGGCGAATCATTGATGAAGATGACCTTGGAGGCAGTTTTGAGATCAGATATATAGTCACAAGTGTTGGGATGGTCGACGCAGAATCGATCTGCACCAGCTCGATGATCTCTCCGTCTCTGTCAGCATTGATGATCCAGGAGATCGATCCGACCGTGAAGATTTGTCCAGGCTATGGGGAGGATGAAGAGCCTGCAAAACGTACCATCTAGTTCAACATGAAAATAGCACGCACACCCCTACCTGGCGCACCAACTATCGACAGAATATCATCGACAATCCTCCATGGGGTATTCCATGAAGGTAGATTGATCGGCAGAGATGCGTGTAATAGAAAACAAGAAGGCAATAGAGACACAAGAGTTAGACAGGTTTGGGTCGTCAGCGCGATGTAATACCCTACTCCTGTGGTCTGTTGGTTTGTATTGGTGATCGTATGATATTGTGTATCTTTTGAGCGGTCTCTACCTAGTCTGGGGGGCAGGGTTATAAGTCAGTTAGATCGAGGAGATAACCGGAAAGTAACAACAGATTACATGAATCATGGGATCGAACGTATCCTAACAGATCTCGTAGTATCTTCAGGATATCTTCCCGGTGTCTTGCGGGCGGGACCACCCCTGGGGGCGCAGCCCATGTTGTCTGCCGTGGGTATCTAGGGTCGTACCCCCCACAGGAGTTGGGGAACGGACCGGTCAATTCTAGTTTTTTTTTTCCAAATGGACGGTCTAGATTGATCAGCAGCGAGAACAGACGGCACGGGACAAGGTAAACAGTATCCATATTAAGCCGGCCATTGCCACGTTAATCCAATGCTATAATACGATGATTGTCAGCTGTTGAATTGCTATTAGATTCTCCTAGAAACAATCGGAACTGTACTTGAAAGTTTTTACTTTTCATTCATATATATACAGAAAAAGAAAAAAAACACTCACCGAGTAGCAATATCTCCTAGAATATAGCAAGGTTCAAAGATAGGTAGCAAAAACTACAGTAGAAAACATAATATTTCAAAGAACTTTTTTCATTGATTCATTGCATATACAAATAAATATAATTTGGACGAGTATATGATTGTAAACATAATAACAAACCTAAACTATTATATCTACTTATACTAACTATAAACTACTTAATCTAAATATGATTGCCTCGCTCGCTTAGGAGGAGGCGAGCCGAAGTCAGAGTCGGAGTCATCGTCGTCGGACTCGGAGTCGTCAGCATCATCGGCGTCGGTCCTCGTCCTCCTCCTCTGGGTCCTCCTTCTGGAAGCTCCATGGAGGACTATAATCAGAAGGCATCCAGTCATTGGAGGAGATGTCCTCCTCGGAGGACTGCTGGGCTGGCAAGTCATCCTCGCTAGACGACGGGCTGCTTGAAAACTTGATGGGGCTGTCCGACATTTTCTTTGTAGATTGGAAGACAAGGGGATGATGGATGAAGAAGAGGGGTGGTTTTAGAGGGCACCAGGCTTGAAGAATTTGTAGAGCAGTGGGTATGGCTCTTTTGTTTTAGGAGGCGGAAGTAATGGTGATTTGACGGCCTAAGAAGTTGAGGCCATTCAACACTCACGCTGAATTTTTACCGCCGGTTGACCAAACGCTAGTTTTAGACCGTCCGCCAAAACGCATATCCTAGTCGGCCCCGCTTTTCATGCCATGGAGGAAATGCTACCCCAATACCACTGCCGCATCTACCGTTAACCCATCAGTGGTAGTAGTTTCAACTGCCGGTTTTCTCCCTTAGGAGGCCTCACTATCGGTCAACCGACGGTGGATGTATCACAGCGTCGCTTTTATCGCTATGGCAGTGAAAGTGGCGATAGTGATAAATCAATCTATAGTAGTATGTATCCTTTTGTAGACAGAGTAATATGGCGTAGATTCCTTGCACTTGGTGAAGATGATGTAGTATTTTATTATTGAGTGATGATATAGCACTTAGTGAGTATGCACGCGGATAGCTTACATGTAGAGATTAAAAGTTAGTAGGGTTTGATTTTATAAGAGATATAGATACATATAGGTGCCACACAATTGTATCTTCCTTCTGTTTAACCAGTCATTTTATCTCATTTAATTGGTTGTTTAACCCATTTAATTAAATGTCCTTTTAGCCAAATAATGGCTAAATGGTAGGTCAGTTACTGTTTAATGTTTCGGAAAACACCGGCGACATCAAATAAGCGTGGTTTTAGCCATTTCACACAGTGAATGCCATAATTTTTTGGGTACCATTATGAAAATATGGTTAGGTTTCACAGAATATTACAGAGATTATAATATTTATTTAGTTTTGAGGAGAGAGAATGTGGTGAATGTCTCTTTATCCCTTGTCTTCCTGTCTTTACTTGGAACTGCAGCGCACACTCTCCATGATCAACCGCTCGATTGACATGTCCATCCTATTTCCGTGTCTCTTTCGCTCCCTCTAGCAATTGGCATCGTTGCTCCTTGAAGTCAACACTGTTAGCGGCCCTTAACTAATCCAATCGCCAAAATAGTATAAAATGACAACTTTCATGCCTTACAGCATAACTGTAGGGCTTAATCTAATATGCACCACAAGTTTTGTGTCACAACATATTTTGCGGGGAATATGGATAATTCAATGCACAAATACCGTAAATATCAAGAGCAACAATAACCCATGGCCATAAATCCAAGGATTAGTGATACATAAACAAGAGCTCATTTGGACATGAACAAATGTGACTTTGTACATAGTGAAATACTTGATCAAATCACATAGTTGCCTCTACCATGTCGAAGAGCTCATCGAGGCGAATGAAACAGCCTTTTGGTTCATCCAACTTAAAGTTCAGACGCAAAAGTTACGTCTTTCGGAAGATTGCAGCATGTGCTTACACAGGAGAAGAGTCGGTCGTTCCAATCATAGGTCAGCGAACCCAAACCTATGGCAAATGACTATCCAAATTTTCCAAGGCTTCCTTACTCATCATAGGTTTTAAGAAAAGGCTGGGCATAGCAAATGCATTTGGCCTTGTTTGCATAATCCCCTCCCAAAACGAATTGGAGGGGATTGAAAGGGGTTGAGGATGATTTTAACTTGTAGGGGGGGTTTAATAATCCCCCTCAACCTCCTTAGTTCTCCTCCAATCCCCACCAAAACCGAACAAACCCTAGCCATGAGTTTCTCACCTACTTGTACAAACGATCATTTCAAGACAGTGAACAACCATCTCGAATTAAAAACTACCTGCACAAATGATCCGGACTTGACTATACAAATGGTTTCATGATACTAATTACCATTTTTACTATTATAGTACAATATAGGATAAAGTCTAATTTCTCACCCTCAAACTTGCACGGTAGTTTGATTTTCAACCTTGAGCTATGAAATCGAGTGACACACGCCCCTCCAACTGTCAAAAACGGATAAATTTGGTCATTTGCATGGTTTTAAAGGTGGTTTCTATTTTATTATTATTATATTAATAATCCAGTTTGGTCTCTAGAAATTCATAATTAATTTATTCAAATCATAAAAAATGGAATTAGTTTCAATTTTCTTCTAAAAATGTCATATGTCTGTTGGTGCTATATTTACGGTTATTCGGATCTTACTTGTTTTAAATAAATATTGAGTGCATGACGAGCAATAAAGCTATAGAAACAAAAATAAACCACTTTTAAATACATATATATAGATAATAAACAAGTAGAGAATATTTTTAGAAAAAAATTGGTGCTAGTTTCATACTTTTCTAACGTAAAATAACCTTTAAAACCGGCACGAGAACCAAATTTGTCCGGTTTTTAGATAGTAAGTCAAATTATTATTATTTGACAAAATAGAAAATCACCTTTAAAACCGGCACGAGAACCAAATTTGTCCGGTTTTGATAATCGGAGAGTATTTGTTATCCATTTTCATATTTAAGGTTGAAAATCAGACTACCACGTAAATTTGTAGGTAAAAAAAAGGACTTTACCCCACAACATAAAGGAGTCCCTTGTTCCTTGTACATGTACTCTTTTTGTGAATTTTCCTTGTACATGTACTGGTACGATTAATCCCCACCAATTGTTTCCTTGTACATGTAGTGGCTACCTTGAATAGCAAGCTCACCAAGACCATGGATAAGGTTTACAAGTTACCTTGGAGTAGTGCAGCTCGTCCTAGTCCCCTACACAAGTGGAGCTTAAGTCGGAGATATACATGAGACTGTTGCATGTGGTGGTCATAGGGCATCTCCAGTGGATGCATGGATCAACGTGGGATGCCCAAATATGGTCATCAGCATTGGAAAGCCTACTCATATCACGGAGAAGAGAATAAATTCGTACTTGAGAGTCAACCATTGACGAATAAAAAGGATTGAATCTAGTATACTCGCTATCAAAATCACAACTTATCACTGTTGAGGACTTGAGGTAGCAGCGAACGTAGATCTGAGCACGATGGAGGAACTAGAGGCGAGAATGCACAACCAGTGAAGAGAGTAGAGGATCTTGAGCTAGGGGTTTCTGACCTGAGGCAGTTGCAGCAAGCACAGATCTGGCGTGATGGCATGGTGGATCCTAACTTGGCTGTAGATCTAGAAGGGTGTGGTGGATCTCAAGCTTTGGTTGAGGTTCCGAAAGCAAGCGCCAAAATGACAACAATTGTGTGGAGTGGCAACGGAAGCAAGCGTAAGTGGTGTAACAATGTAAAGGTTAGGGAGTTGTGAATCACCCTTAAAAAAACAAATATGTGTGGCCCTGCTTTTGGCCTAGGAGTTGACTCCAACTTATTATGATTATATGGATGCCTCACTCTTCAATGAATCGACTCACCACTGTTGATATACCCTAGTAATATTATGAGTGCCGTGGTATGTCATGACTAAGTGTCACGTCTGCTATGTACATACTAATCTGTTACACAACTGTAACACTAGTAAAAGTGAGTTGAGATTTTTTTAGTTACTTAGGCTTCTAGGCTAAGCATGTATATACAAATAATGGACAACATGAAAACAAACTCAGGATAGGAGATTTGCACATGATCTAAGTGTACTTTAAAGTCTTAAATATTCAACTTTTGTAATGGTATTTGTGTATTCAAGAAGATCACTATATTCATGACCTTGGAAAGTGAAGATTATCATTACCTATTATTGGTAAGTGTTGCTTCTCGATTACCTCTTATTCAAACTTGCTCCCTAGCCTGGTGGGACGTTGTACCGCTTAACAAAATATTTTTTAGTGAAACACCAGCCCAATAAAAAAATTCATTGCTTCATTAAAGAAAAACTCAATATTTTTTACTAGGGCTCTTAGATATACAACTATTTCTGGAATAATGGAGCACTACCAGTTTCTAAAAAATATATTTTATAACTTGAACATCTGAGTTGTGAAAATTAATGAATACGATTTTCTGAATATTGTGCTCTCTACAATTTGATGAAAAGCGGATCACGTTTTTCAAGTCTGAACTCTGAAGTTTAAATGTAGAATACTATTATTCCTAATCTACAGGCGCAATTGGGGAAAAAATGTAGAGAACACTATAAGGTTGCTTGGCTTCTATGAATGAATTGAAGGAACGGATGTTTGACAGAGTATAACGAATTGAAATCCACAGTACAACAGTATCCAAGCGTTAAGTTCAATTAACGTGCCTAGTTTTTTTTTTATAATATTGGGGTTACTTTTTTTAGCGATGAAGGTAAATGCTACTTTTGCTGAAACAAATCAGAGCCTAAAATCAGTTTTATGTCCAGTGACGTTCATTATAGCGTGGAAGGGCAATGCCAATTGGTAAAGTTCCCTTCTTGGAACAAAAAAAAAAAAAAGGAAGACCAGCTGCCTCGAATTTATTACTCTTCCAGCAGTTGCAATGAGTAGCTTTCAAAGAAAAAGCTAATGAAATATATTATCAGAACTCGTGCAATTCTTTCTTGGCAAAGGATGATGCAGCACTAATCTGCCACGGCTTTGGAATGTGGACCTGGATGTGTTTCTGCATCAAACACGGCATCTATCAGGTCAATATTTTTCAGACAGCAGAAAAAGTTGGGCCGAGCAAGCTGCATATGAATACTGGAAAGAGTTTCAGCAATGTTGTTTAGTTGGGCCTACAGCAAAATACTGAAACTGGGAACATACTGTTTCTCTCATGTGGTGGTTAGAAGTTAGAACTCTAAAACAGCACCTATAACAATAGGATGGAACAAGTCAGGACTGGTTAATGTGAGCAAAGAAACAAAGATAAAATCAAGACTAGCAAACATTAAGATGTCCACCTCAAGAATGTACCTGAAAAGCCTACTCATTTCAGGACCCCACATTGTTCAAAGGATGACCCACATACATAGAAACAAGAAGAAGATAGGATCAGCAGCTAGACAGTGAGATTTCGCCTGTTGTGCCACTGCACTGTGGGAATGATTGACTTATTTCTCGAGATTTGTGGCTCGGCGGCTTTCGCTCAGCTCATGGACTGCTAAATGATGGACGCCTCTTTGAGATGTCCCTTTCTATTTATACACAAGGCCAGGCATTAGTGCGAAGCCGGAAAAAGAACCCCTTTTTGCTTTCTGAAGAAGGTTCAGTAATCATGAGAGCTTGTGCCACCTTACTTTCGTGGTTGTTGGGTTTTTGATGCTATCATGCTCCCAGCTAACCATTGTCACCTACTAAGGCTGATTATAAATGGTTCATTCAGTGCTAAGAAGGGGACATGTTTTAATTGATCATGTAAGCAAATGCCTACAAATAACTGTATATGCGGTTGAAATTTAAAATTTTATTGACAACATATCGGTGTGTTACAATGTATAACTTATTGCACGATCACCTTGTGGCTTGGAGATTTATATAACGGTCACATAATATGTTCTAATATATTGGAATCAGACTGTATACGACCCCTGTACACACAAATGCATGTGTCCTAACTTATATGAGCATAGATCATGTGTCCAGATGAAATACAGATCAGGAGAGATACGATGACAGTTTGGGAAGTAAAAAAAGCAGGACAGAAGAATCCCTTCGCTCTTTAAATATTCTTCAAACTTTACTGCTATCCTCGGTTACTCAAAACAAATATAACGATAGACATCTCTCCTGGTTGATAAAAAAAATAAGTTACTTAAAAGTCAAAACAAATATAATAAGTAATTTTCAAATTATTATTTCGGTGTTGTTCAAAGTGTACATTTAAAGGCAAAATTGTATCTTCTTTTTATAATTGACTATAAGGCTCTAATAAACTAGCATTGAGGCAATGAATTGAATGTAGTTTATTTAGTTAGGTTCCTTATAATAGAACCTAGAGGTATATGCATCGTAGGCCCTTGAACTTGTCGCGTGGTGCCACTTAGGTACACAAACTCTCAAATCGTACTTTTGGCACCCTAATGTTGTTTAAGTATGCCACTTAGGTCCATAACTCATCAGATCAAGGTTTTTGCCGACGTGGCGTCCACAGAGCGCACATGAGCTGCGCGTGAGCCTGGTTTGGGACGTGCAAATAAGCAGAGAGGCCCCCAGTTCTTTTCATATCCTCCATTTCCCTCTCGATTCGTCGTCAGACGTACGTAGGCGTCAGTAATGGCGGCGCAGCAACGCTCGGTGGTCCTCCCCGTGCGCGCGCTCGACGGCCGCGCTACGTCTGTGCGCCTGCCCGCCACGGCCTCCGTGCGGGACCTCAAGGCAGCGCTGCATGTCTGCTTCCCGCCCGCGTAGGCTGCCCCGGCCTTCCACCTCTTCCTCCTCGGTGGCAAGCTCCTCCTGGACGCCAAGCTCGCCAACCTCTCACTCGCCCGGGGCGAGTTCATCTCCCTCATCCCCTTCATCGCCAAGCTCACCGCGCCGCCGACGGCGAGCGCCAATCCGAACCCACGTGTCGGCCCCTCTGTGTTCCCCATGGCCAAAAGGAGTAAGTTTTCTTCGTCTTTGATGTGGCGTGTGGAGGATGTGTACGCCAAGATCGCCAGGGTGCCCGTCCACGACCCGACCTCGCCGTCCTTCTACTGCCACGGCGTGGAGCCACTGGACCCTGCTCGGATGGTGGAGCACCTCAAGCAGGGGCTCGGGAAGCATGGCCAGATCAGGCACGTCCAGGAGATCCCCGGCAGCGAGGCGTCCTTTTGCCCGCTCCCGTCTCACCTCTCGCAGCCCACCAGGGAGGCGCTCAGGGCCATCGGAGTGACGAGGCTGTACAGCCACCAGGCCCAGGCCATCGCCTCCGCCGCTTCTGCGTCTGACAAGGGCAAGCACGTGGTGGTGTCCACCTCCACGGCTAGCGGCAAGTCGCTGTGCTACAACATGCCCGTGCTGGAGTCCATCTCGCGTCCCGCCGCGGCGTCGTGCGCGCTCTACATCTTCCCGACCAAGGCGTTGGCGCAGGACCAGCTCAAGACGTTGCGGGGGATGGTGAAGGGCGCCGGCGACCTCGGCGACGTCGTCAGCATCTACGACGGCGACACCCCGATGAAACACCACGCAAGGATCAGGGACGGCGCGAGGCTGCTCATCACCAACCCGGACATGCTGCACGTCTCGATCCTGCCATGCCACACGTAGTTCCGGCGAATCCTGTCCAACCTCGAGTACGTCGTCATCGATGAGGCTCACTCCTACAGGGGCGCCTTCGGCTGCCACACTGCGCTCATCCTCCGACAGCTGAAGCGCGTGTGCGCGGACGTCTACGGGAGCCACCTGACCTTCATATCCTGCACGGCGACACTGGCAAACCCCTGGGAGCATGTCGCGGAGCTCGCCGGCCTGGACGCTGATGACGTCGAGCTTGTGCAGAATGACGGCAGCCCTTGGAGGCCCAAGCACTTCCTCCTGTGGAACTCGTCAGTGTCAAGGCAAGGGAGGTGCCCGAGCGCAACGCAGGAGGTCTCCCACCTCTTCGCCAAGATGGTCCAGCACGGGTTCTGGTGCATCGCCTTCTGCAAGACGAGGAAGCTCTATGAGGCCGTGCTGGCGCGCGCACGAGATCCTCGAGGAGACCTCGGCGGAGCTCGCGGACACCATCTGTGTGTACCACGACGAGTATGTCACCGAGGACCGGAGGAGGATCGAGGCCGGCCTCTTCGATGGGACGCTCCGCGGCATGGCGGCGACAAATGCTCTCGAGCTCGGGATCGACGTCGGCGGCATCGACGCGACGCTGCACCTCGGGTTCCCCGGGAGCATGGTGAGCCTGTGGCAACATGCCGGGCGTTCCGGGCTGAGGTCAAAGCCGTCCATCGCCATCTATGTCGGCCTCGACGACGCGCTGGACCAGTACTTCATGAGCTTCCCGCACAAGCTGTTCGGTAAGCCGGTGGAGTACTGCCATGTCGACTCTCGCAACCGCAAGGTCCTGGGGCAGCACCTCGCCTGCGCCGCTGTGCCCGAAGCACGACGCTAGGCACTTTGTTCCCGGCATGGACGGTGCCATGGTGACCCTAAGAGATCAGGGTCACCTGATGAACACGAACACGAACAGTTCTGATCAGTCAGGCGTGTGGAAGTACGTCGGGCCTGACAAGAACCCTGCTCACGTGGTGAGCATACGAGCGATCGAGCACGATTGGTACAAGGTGGTGGACAAGCAGGGCTACCGGGTGCTGGAGGAGATCGAGGAGAGCAAGGCTTTCTTCCAGGTGCACGAAGGCACCGTGTACATGCACCAGGGCGTCAGCTACTTGGTCGAGCAGCTAGATCTATTGATGAGGACGGCGTACTGCCGAGCAGCAGCTGATCTCAAGTACTACACCAGAGTTCGTGATGTCACCGAGATCAACATCCTCCAAGCCAATGGCCATGGTGATGGAACTGCCGGTGATGAAACTACATCATCATCATCATTGCCCAGGCTGGGGTTCGACGGTGGCGTGCACACGGCGTCGCATGCGCTACTCAGCGTCCTGCCGCTGCGCATGATGTGCGCCGCCTCCGACCTTAGGACGCGGTGCGCTGTCGCCACGGCGCGCGGGAGCTAGAGCAGGAGCGGAGCTCCGAGTGACGGTGGTGACAGGGTGCCTAGGGTCCTGCTGCTGTACGACAAGCACCCCAGCGGCATTGGCCTGGTGGCGCAGGTGGAGCGCCTCTTCGGTGAGCTGCTAGTCACGGCCCTGCAACTGGTCTCAGCGTGCGGCTGTGCCGACATGGATGGCTGCCTAAGCTACGTACAGAAAAGAACTCGGGGCCTCTCTGCTTATTTGCATGCCCCAAACTAGGCTCATGCGCAGCTCACGTGTGCTCTATGGACGCCACATCGGCAAAAACCTTGATCTGATGAGTTATGGACCTAAGTGGCATACTTAAACAATATTAGGGTGCCAGAAGTATGATTTGAGAGTTTGTGGACCTAAGTGGCACCACGCGACAAGTTCAAGGGCCTATGATGCATATACCTCTAGAACCTATTTAGCCAAATTCAAATCCTCGACTTGCTAGGAGTTCTCGGTGATGTGACCGGAGATTAAAAAACATTAGCATTGAGGTATTGTCCATCTACCATAACCTATTACTAGTCCTAGCTGTACAATGACCCTGTTGATGAGATACGATTAAAGAGCAAATAGGCTTGTTGACAACCAAAATTGTCCATTATATGAAATTGTCAAAATATGGAGCAAACTTCACCATTGCATTTCTCTCATCGAGACGGTAAAAAAACATATATGGAACATCTATTTCGGTGTCTGGATGAAGGAGTTGTTCCCTCAAGAAAATCTTACCCTACTAGAACTTCTGACCCCTTGATTTTGCATGGAGGTTCTGAGTCTGTGCGAAAATCAGAACTTCTGATTTTCACCTAAAAGTGCTGGCTTTGTGTGGAAATCAGAACTTCTGAGCCTGTCAGAACTTCTGATGTTCGCCTGGATGTGCTAGCTTTACGCGAAAATCAGAACTTCTGACCCTGTCAGAACTTATGATTTTCGCAGTCCGAATCAGGGAGAGTCCAAACTTGATTTCAACTCTTCCAAACTCATGGGAAACTTAGAGATTAAGTCTTGGAGAGGTTTCCTACTGGGATAAGACCACCTCCCTCTATATATATGAGAGGATCATGGCCAATTGAGTTCCCATCTATCCAATCATCATACAAACCAATCTATCAACTCCTTTTGCCCTAATTCCCCTCTCTCAACCTCTCTTGCTATTCGTTGAGTTTCCTGGCAGAGATTCAGTGGCATCCTCGATGGCCTTGCTGGTCCTAGGAGATCCTCCATGTGCTCCTCCCTGACGGGTCTTCCCAGGAGAAGTTTGGGAGCTTTTCCGGCCGAGAACAGGCTCTACATCGGTCTTATCGGTCTCTAGATCGGTTTGATCGATTATGCCATGTTCTTGCTGCGTTGCAGGTTGTGTGAAACCTCTTTGGGCATCCAAGGCCCTACTGGTGTGTTGGCTTGGGGTCATCTTCAACGTCAACATACTTTTGGCGACTCCGCTGGGGAGAGCAAAGCGAATCAAGAATCAATCTACTAGCAACATGTGAGGCAACGATGGTACTACCACCGACGTGGGTGACAAGACCATCCCTTTAATGAGGCTAACATGATCTTTCCTCAAAATATGGATGAGCTTCTAGATGAGTTATGCCAGAAGCCATAAGCCAAGCTCGATGCCGATGTCAAGGCTTTTTTGGAGAGCTGCACCAAGAATTAGCACGACAAGGTTACTCAATTCCGTGAACCCGCCTATGGCGATGCTACTACTTCCACATCTTCAGGCGCCAGGGAGAAGGGAGATGGAAAAGCTAAGTATGATGTGGAGGTAAATACTGATGCTTATCCTACTCATGCCAATTTTGCTCAGATGTTGATAGATGAAAAGAAATTGCATAATAATAATCCTTAGCATCTTTCTAATCTACTTCAAGCACGTATGGATAAGTTAGAGGGTAAGACAACCGATTGTGATCAATCGGGTGCCGTGCAACAACCTCAATTTGGTATGCCTTTGAATTTTTATGAAAAATCAAACCTCTCATGCTTTCGCTAGCCAATTTCAATTGGCCCCTTCAGCATTTGAAACCGATAAGGCTGGTCAACCTGTTGCTAGCACATCTACACGTATAGGTACTGGTGCACAAAGTTTGGGTCAAGCACTTTGAACCGATTATGGATCATCAACAAATAGAGCTTCAGTGGGGCATAATATTTTACCAAACCCACCATAGTCACCTAGTCAAATTCCTACATTTAATGTTACTCCTAATGCTCCTACTATCAATTTTGATGATGCTTTGAATTTGTTTAAGGATGAACTAGCTAAATCTCTTAAAAATAGTTTAGGAGTGCAACTTAAATCTAGTAGGAATACTTATCAAAAGCCGTACCCTTCTACTTATGATTTCATGAAAGCACCTGAAGGGTGGAGGGTACTTGATTTTCAGAAATTTAGTGGTGACGATAGTAAATCGACCATGGAGCATATTAGCATGTTTCTTGCACAATTGGATGAAGCTAGTGCTTATGATTTTATGAAAGTTTGTAATTTTCCTTTATCTCTTACTGACATAGCTTTTGCATGGTTTACTTCATTATTGTCTTGTTCTATTGGTTTATGGTCTGAATTAGAAGAGAAATTTCATAATCACTTTTATAGCGGTGCTCATGAAACTAGATTGTCTCACCTTGCATCGGTTCGTCAAGGGCGTGATGAGTCCATCCATGATTTTTTCAAATGATTTAGAGAGATTAAGAACCGATGTTTCCATTTAAATATTTCTGAAAGAGATTTAACTGATTTATGCTTTGCCGGTTTACGTTCTAGTATTAGAGAAAAGCTTGAGCATTATGAGTTTCACAATGTTAATCAACTTATGCAAAAGGCCGTTTCAATTGAATCGCGCCTTAAAGAGTCTCGTGATGCTTATAAATCTCATCGTCAGAATGTGCATTTCGTTGGTGACTGTTCCGATGATTCTGATGATGATAATAAAGAATGTTTAGCTACTGAAATTAAATGGCCAGTAGAGAATAAATTGGTTACTTGTCCTCTCAAGCCGATTCATAAAAATCAGAATGAGGAAATGAAATTTACTTTTGATTTCTCTAAATGTGACCGAATCTTTGATGAATTGTTGAAATTCGGTTATATTAGAATCAATTATACATTGCCTTCAGCTGATGAGTTAAAGAGAAGGGCTTATTGCAAATATCATAATTCTTTTTCTCATGCCACTAATGATTGCAATGTTTTTCGTCGGCAGGTCCAATCGGCCCTTAGTGAGGGACGATTGATTCTTACTAAAATGCAAGTTGATAAGACCCCTTTTTCCATGCACATGGTTGAAGCAGGGGCGCCCTCTGTTTTGATTCGTTTAGAGCAAGCCGATAAAGCCCAAGGCAAGAACATGATTATTGGCGAACCACGTGTAGCATCGAATGTTGAAATGAATTCAGGACGCAAAGTGGTGCTTGAGAAGGATGATGAAGGCAAGAACAAGTTGAAGATCACCGCTGGATCAACATAATATTTAAGAAGGCAACAGTGGTATGAAACAACGGTAGCACAACAAAGGCCGGCTAGGCCGACTTGACCAGTTGGCCAAGCCAACTCTAGCACACAGTAGGGCCAGTCGGCTTAGCCGACTTAGGGAGTCGGCTGCCACCACCTCCGCCAAGTCAGCTGAGTCGACTGCGCTAGCTAGCTTAGCCGACTCCCCTAGTTCCAATAGCTTTGGCGTCTCCAGTGTTCATGCTTTGCGCACATTTGTTCCTCAATGATCGGAGATTGGCACCTGGAAGACCAATGAGAAGAAGAACCAGGGAGAGTTCATGAAGAAGCAATGCACCTTTGATAGGCTCATGACCAAGTATAAGCAACAAAAGGCTGATTCCCAGAATTGGCCGTTCAAAGAAAGAGGGTCTACTCTGCTAAGCAGGAAGATGACAAGATCAAGCAATTGGCGGTGGTGCAACCAATAGCTCTGTCTCAGAGAGTTGTTCCTCGTGTATCTCATTGGGGTCCCTCGATTCTGCTGGTCAAATCTGAAGGACCTCCGTGTTTAGCCGATTGAATAATGGCCAGTCAAGCTCCAGTGGTGCAAGTCAAGATCACGTGATTATTTTTAGGACTCTAACTCCATATGAATCAGGAAAGACACCAATGCAGCAAGTCTATGTGCCTAAGAAGGTTGAGGTTCCCGTTGTTTCCCACCAAGAGCTAGGCCTCAATCGACTGTCACAATTGGCTCCATGGAAGCTCCTATCATTAATCATGATGGGCCGATTGTAATTGAAGAAATTACAGTATCTAAGCAAGATGAAGCACCCAAAGATGTTGCTGGAATTGAAGAAAAGAAGTGCTTCGAAGGAGATTCTAAGTATCAGCAACCCATATGGTGTCCTCATGGGTTGAATAAAACTCAAAGGCGTAAGTTGTAGCATGCCCGACATAAGCAACAGAAGAGGGAGAAGCTTGCCAAGATGGAGGGTGAAATTCTCAACCCCATACATGTCGAAAATCTTTTGGAAGATCAGAACACCGCTATTGCTGTTGGCTAGATGGCTCAGCCAACTTCAGAGTCGACTAAGCTGACTCATGTGCTGAGTCAGTCAGCTAAGTCAACTTTGGCTGCCCCTGCTGCTCGAGATGTGCCAGAGTCAGCTAAGCTAACTTCCCTTGCTAATGTTGCTTTGGGAAGCCCAGAGTTGGCTAAGCTAACTTCGGAGTTGGCTAAGCCAACTCCTGCTGTCCCGGGTGCCTTCGAGGTGTGCTCCGATGATTTTGCTACTACTGTTGCTGCCCTGGTTGGCATGGAGGTCCCTGAGGTTCCCTATGAGGAGATGGTTGACTATGAGGCCACCCTAGAACGAGGGGAGATCAATGTGGTTGTTTTGTCTGTCGATTACTACATCGTAGCAGATGACTCTATGGTGGCAGAATTTAACTTCACAATGAAGAGCGCTGTATTTTAGAAGCTAGATGACTCTATCAACCATCTCAAGCTTCTACATGTGAAGGGCCATATCAATGGTACTCTAGTCCATAGCATGTTGGTGGACAATGGTTGAGGCACCATCATGATCTGAGGCTTCGTTAGAAACAACTTGAGCTGCTCAAAAGCTGTATCAGCCTCTTTCGACCAGGAGAAGCGCTCGGAGGCCTTAAGTAGTTTGAAGAACGGTAGTCACTTCTCAGCGAGGCATCATATAAAGCGACTGAGAGCATCCATGCACCCTGTGAGCTTCTGTATATCCTTTACGCAGGTTGGCCGTTTTATATTGGTGATGGCAGAGACCTTGTTAGGGTTGGGTTCGATACCGCGGACGCTGATGATGTAGCCTAGGAGTATGCCAAATGGAACTCTAAAGATGCACTTTGAAGGATTCAACTTCCATCGGTATCTTTTCAGGTTGGCGAATGTTTCTTCGAGGTCGGCAATAAGATTGTCGACGGTCTTGGATTTGACGACCACATCATCGATGTAAGCTTTGATGTTGCGGCCTATCTATTGATTGAGGCACATCTAGATGGCCCTTTGATAGGTCACCCCAGCGTTCTTGAGTCCGAAGGACATGGTGGTATAGCAATATGCAACAAAAGGCGTGATGAATGACATTTTGATCTGGTCGTCCTCTTTGAGAGATATCTGGTGATAGCTGGAGTAACAGTTGAGGAAGGAGAGGAGTTCGTAGCCAGCGGTGGATTCTATAACCTCATTTATCCGAGGCAGACCAAAGGGGTCTTTAAGGCAGTGTTTGTTGAGATCAGTGTAATCAACACACATTCTCCATTCTTTATTCTTTTTTGAACTAGAACTAGATTTGCTAACCACTCAGGATGATACACTTCTTTAATAAATCTGGCATCTAGGAGCCATTTTATTTCTACCCTAATAGCCTCCTTCTTGTCTAGAGCAAATCATCAGAGTTTCTGCTTGATCGGTTTGGCGGTTGGCGAGACATTCAAGGAGTGCTTGATCTTCTCCTGTGGTACCCATGACATATCTGTAGGTTTCCAAGCAAACATGTCGGCGTTGGCACATAGGAAGGAGATGAGCGCGCTTTCCTATTTGGGGTCAAGATGAGCCCCAATCTTGATGGTCTTGGTGGGGTCATCGAGGCTGAGGCCAACCTCCTTCGTTTCTTTGGATTTGGTGGATGCATATGGAGGCTCTAGCGCTGGGATCTCTAGGCCATTGGCGGGCACCGTCTTGGTGTCGATGACCATGCTAGCCATCTGGATGAAGAGGTTGGTGGCTTTGGCAAGGGCGAGACTCTATGTTTCGTAGGCGTATGCGACAGAGAGGTTGCCCCGTAGAGCCAGAACTTTAGCAGGTGAAGGCATCTTTAGTACCAGATAGGCATAGTGTGGTATGGACATGAACTTGGCTAGAGCTGGCCAACCAAGTATGGCGTGGTAGGTGGTGTTGAAGTCGGCGACGTAGAAGTTGATGTGCTCAACGTGAAAATTGCTAGCCATGCCGAACTATACTGGAAGAGTCATCTCTCCCAATGGTTTGGATGTCCTGCCAGGTACCACACCCCAGAAGGAGGAGTCGGAGGAAGTGAGGTCTTCTATTCCGAGGCCTAGCTCCTTTAGGGCTCCGGCGAAGAGGAGGTTCTGAGCGCTTCACCGTCGATGAGTACTTTCCTAAAGAGTACCTTCTTGACGGTGGCATCGAGGATGAGGGGGAAATGCCCTATGTAAGGGATGTCTACCCGCTGGTCGGCCCTACTGAAGGTGATGGGGCCCTTAGACCAAGGGTGATAGCTAGGGTTGGCGATGGCGTCTTCTGTGTTGATGGCGAGCACTCGACAGGCGGTGAGCTTTCGATCTCTTCTGCTCTCGGTGGTGGCAAGGCCCCTAGAGATAGTGGTGACCACCTTGTCATGATCTTGGAAGGCGTTGTTGTTGTCCCCAGGTGGTCGGCGACCTCTGGCTTCATCGTCGTTGTCGTCATCCTTCTTTTTGGCCTGGAACTCCTTGGCCAAACCAAGGCAGTCTTTCATGTTGTGCTTGTTGTTCTTGTGGAGGGGGCACGAGCCTTCGAGGATCTTCTTGTACTGCTCGTCGTAGTTGCGCTTGGCACGAGGTTTGCCAATGGCAGCGATGATGTGCTCTGGTCGACGGCGGCGATATTGACCAGCTTTCGACCTTTCTGGCTGATCACGACCATTGTCCTGATGGTGGCCGCGGTCATCGTAGCGGTGGTCATTATGGCATCGTTCATCGGGGCGCTCGTCGCCGTGGTGAGTTGGGTGGTGATTGCCTGCATCCTTGTTGAAGCAAACTTTGGCCTCTTTGGCATCGACGTACTGATCGGCGGTCGTGATCATATCGCTAATCCCCTTTGGTGGCTTACGATTAAACTTGGAGCGGAGGTCATGGTGATGGAGTCCTCAGATGAAGGCTTTGATGACTTCCGCTTCCATGATGTTGGGAATAGAGTTCCACATCTTGGAAAACATCTAATGTAGCAACGGAGGAGCTCAGACGGTTTCTGATAGATGTAATTCAAATCATGCTTGGTGCCCGGATGAGTACACGTAGCCATGTAGTTTTTAGTGAAGACCTTCTTCAGCTGTTCCTAGGATCCAATGGAGTCCGGGGTGAGGCTTGTGAGCTAGTTCATCGCAGTTGGCATGAGCATGATGGGAAGATAGTTTGCCATGACGCTGGTATCTGCCCTGGCGGTGCACACGGCAGTGGCATAAGCTTGTAGCCATTGTGTAAGGTTCATCCACCCCTCGTAGGGCTCGATCCACGTGATCTTGAAACCAAGAGGTAACTGGAGTGTTTGGAGTGCCCTTGTGAATGGTCGGGGCCCTTTGGGATCATCACCGTCGTGATCTGTGGTGTTGCTGGCATTGAGTGGCTAGAGGGCTGCGTCCAAATTACCAAACTCTTGCTCGTATTCTTGATGCCGTCGTACTTCCTCTTCATGGTGAGAGAAACGGCGCCCGTCGATATGACGTCACGTGTCTCGGAGATTGTTGATGTGCGCTCAGACATCTTGGTTGACTTCTTGGTCATGTTGGCGAGGGTAGTCGATGCGGTTCCCCCTAGCTCCCCTAGAGAGGTTGTCCATCATCACGTTGTTGATCGGCGAAATGGCTTCTGCTGGGGCGACGATTGGATCTTGGTGCGGTGGATCGGCGAATCGAGCCCATCGAGTAGGAAGGTGTAACACCCCAAAATTTGCCACTTTTGAAAATAGAGTTAAAATGATTTATTTGTGAATTTTTGTGCACATGAAATATAGGAAACTAAAATTTTTCATTAAATTAAAATTCATCATAAGGTTTAGCAACAAGTTTCAGCATACATGCCCTTGCATTTGATTTATTTGGTTGAGTAGTTTTGATTGAAAATTCAAAATTGGTTAAATTGCTTTTTCAAATGAAATTGAAAATGGTTTTGAAGTAAAAGAAAAGAAAATTTGAAAATAAAATAATTTAAAAAGTTGTAAAAATAATTTTTGGGAAGACTTACTAAAATCCCTCATTTTACTTGTGTTGAAAAAGTATATTTGAATCCCCATTTGGATTTGGTTTGGTTTCCATTTGAATTTGGAAAAAAACAAGATTTGGAAATTAGAAAATTTCCTTTCTCTTCAATCCAGCCCGAAGGCCTGCTTTTCTCTTTCCTTCTCACAGCCCAGCATCCTCCTCCCGCGTGGGTTGAGTTGGCGCGTAGGCCCATAGCTCCTCCTCCTCCGTTTTTCCGTGGCCTATTTTCTTCCGCGGGGCCAGTTCTGCTTTCCGCCTTCCGCTGGCCCAGCTGGCCGTCGGTCCATCTCTTCCTCCCAGCGGTCCAGCGTCACCTGCCCCTCTCCGCTCATGGGCCGGCCCAGCCGAAGCCGCCGTGCACTCACCTCCCTCTCGCGTTGCGGTCATGTGCCTCCTCTATGACTGACATGCCGGGCCCGCATGTTAGGGTCATCCTTTTCCTCCCGTTGTCCCCGAGCTGGACTCCACGCCGCTTGCCGTGCCTCCCAAGGTTCCAGGCCTTTAAATAAGCCCATGCCGCTGCCTCCCTACTCCACCCTCCAGCGCTGTAGCTGCCTTCGCCGAGCCACCGCAGCCATGCTGCAATCTAGCGTCGCCAAGTCGCCGTCGACCGCCGAGCGAAGGGCCATCTCTGCTTGCTCTGCATCGCCGAGAACCTTCGTAGTAAGTTCACCTCAACCTCCTCTTCCACCCCATGCTGTCCTGGTTGAAAATCGTGCACTGTAGGGCTGTTTCCTTGCTTCGCCGCCGAGTTTCCTTACTCCAGCCATGGCGCCGCCGCGGATAGCTCGCCACCGTGACGTCGTGACCCTCCCCGTTGCCTTCATCAGGTTCGCCATGTCCTCCTCTTGCTCCTCGTCCTCTTCACGTGTCTCATGGGGCTCGGATTTGCCCAAACCAAGCTCGCCGCAAAGCTTCTCGTCGTCGTCAATGGCGCGCCGCCGCGCCAGCCACTGTTCCGGCAGCAGCCTCCTCCGTCTCTTTTCCCGATTGAATACTGGCCATCCGATTTTGATCCAACGACCGATAACAGAAGATACCCCTTCGCTGTGCTATTTGCAAAAAGACCCTTATAACTATTTAAGTCTTAACCCGCTGTTCAAAATGTTTTCCCGACTTCATTTTCTTATTTTGAAAGCGTATTTCTCTTCAGTTATATTGAAAATACGTTTTCACTTATTTACAGATTTGCCACTGATTTTGTTTTAGCCATAACTTCTCCGTTTTAACTCCGATTTGATCTGTTCAAATTGCGTTAGGTTTGTAATTTCCTAATCTAGATGTCCATACTACTGTTATGAAGGTTTTAAACTTTTAAAATTCGAGGTTAGATTTAACCTATTATTTTAATAAAGGAAATCTTGTTTATTTCATATCTTCTACGTTTTAACTCTGTTTTAGCCCATTCAAGTTGCGTTAGATTCATAGCGATGAGATCTACGTGTTGGTAGCAATGTTTATCATGTCGCTAATACTAGAATTTCATGGTTTGAATCATATCGTAAATAAGAATTATGCAACTGGGTTTTGTAAATAAAATATGATTTGTTTTACTTTAGTCTTATAATTCGAATCTAAATTTGACTTAATTCAATTTTATATAAGCTTTTATATAGTTAAAATAAATGAAGCCTATAGTTTTCTTTTCCATGTATAAAGCAGATCTATCGGTAGATGTTTCTTTTTCACCGAAGCTCCGATTAGCGTGCTTTTCGCATTTGTGTGTTCGTAGCGAGACGTAGATTCATTTTATAAACTTTTCATCTTGATTTTCTTTTTGGTGTACTGTTCTAATTTAGATCTATTATTTGCTTTGTGTATGATTGTATGGATGCTTGTGTGGTGCTTTATGATGTCGTCCAGTCAGTGAGATATACATGGTGATCAAGAAGAAGGAGAAGAAGAACGTTGAAGATTAAAGCTTACCGAAGGATCAGTGTTTAAGGCAAGTATAGCATGGGATCATCCTTGTTGTCCTATACACCTTTACTCATTTAATTCATACTGCATGTGTCTACCTTGACGGCCACTAAGGATATCCTAGTCTTTTGTACTTGTGCCTTGTTACCTATGGGGTATTGCATTGGGTAGTATGATGCTAGTGCTCAATTAAAGCCATGATCTTGTAACTTGACTAATGGAATATGCAATAAACACTAAAATATGCTTTTTAGCAACATGGAACAAGGGGGCTAGAGCATTGGGCTATTTTTATGGTGCTCTAGATTCCTCTCCCTAAGGACTTATCTGTAAGTGATCATCCAAGACTTACAGTACAGCTGTGAGGGCTACATGGCTCTGGCTTTAGCTCAGTATGAGGACCTTTTCTAGATTGTTGGTGGTTACCTTTATTGGCATAAGAATGGCTTGACGAATCGGGTATAGTGCGGCCTCTGTCCCCTTGTGTATAGGATGCGTGTCATTATGCCATCGGGAACGGGGGCTCTACATCTGTTTGCCGATTGGATCTAATGGCCCTAACTTGTTAGACGAACCTTTGAAAGGCTTCATAGTGAACCCTGCCGACCTTCCTTGGAAGTGGGTCAAGAGATTAGCTACCTCGGGCGAATGGGTAAATCATGACTCACAGTGAAAGTGTACAACCTCTACAGAGTGTAAAACTGGTATATCAGCCGTGCTCACAGTCATGAGCGGCCTTGGAACCCTTATGGAATAGATGATGAACATTAATGGTATGGATGATGAAGATGCTCACTAATGGTTAATTGTTTATGCTATTCATTATTCATGTTTACCTGATCATGTGTTTATATGGGCTTGTGATAAACTTGTTGCTACTCACTTGCTAAAATGATGACTCATTAAAAGCTAATCGTAGTTAAACCAGTGTCAGCCTTTTGAGCCTCATGAACCCCATGTTATATTTGTTGAGTACGACATGCACTTACGCTTGCTTTATATTTTTCAAATATTTGGATGAAAATCCCGGATGGGTACCAGATTGCTAGAGTTTGGAGGAGTTAGGCTTGTGATCAACCAGTCAGTTGTCCCTGTTGATTTGGAGTCTTCACCTGAAGATCGGAGTTGTCTTTCTGTTGTCTATACTCTAAGGTCATATTCTTTATACTAATACGTTATATGTTGAGCATTGTCTTATGATATTACCCTTATTTGTAGCTATATGTGAGATTTGACTTCCTGGGCTGACATATGGTGTGTATCTGGTTTTGTTCTTAAAACCGGGTGCTACAAAGTGGTATCAGAGCAATACTGACTGTAGGACGCAAGCCTAGTAGAAACTGGTCGTTCTAAGGTTTCAAAATTGCTACAAAAACCCTTGCTCTATGAACCTTGATATTTTCTTCTCTACTATATCTCTACCCTTGCTATTCATCTCTACCTTGGTGCTTATTTTAATGTCTTTGTTTTCATCTCCACCCCTTGATTTGATATGCTTTTAGAACTGTTCATCATCACCTTATTGCGTAATCTAAAGACGAGTCTTAGGATTGTTACCCCTAGCATAATGAGGACGATAGTATCGCAAGTTGTGTCAATGATTGAATTGTGCATCTTTATTGCTTGTTGAATTGTCATTGTGCTTATGATTGTTTTGGATCTTTGTAATGATTGCAATGATCTTGTTGGGTGTTCCCACAATTTCATTTAGCTTATAGGCCTAAGGTATAAGGATTAATGAAATAAATAGTCAGGTTTTGGTTATCTCATGTTTCCTCTATCCTGTCTTTTGGAGCTGTCTGCACTCTTCAGCTTATATCTCTAATCTTAGATGACTAAAAATCATGAAAAAATTCTGGACAATAGTAGACTTCCATATCTTTCTCTGAGCGGAAGAATCATCCTGATAGCTATTTTGGTTATGGAGATACGGAAATCACAAGGCGATGCATCTGTGCTGTTTGGAACCCAGAACAGTTTCTATTGTGTACTGTTTTCAACTAAGAAAACTGAGTAATTTGGAAAAGTGTTCTATAAGGAAGTTGTGGAGAATTTTATAAGCTTTCCAACGGTATAAATTAAAACTTCATTGGATTAACAGAATGAGAGTTACAGCCGTTTTACGATGCTGCTGTTTTTCTGCTCGTGAGGCATTCCAGATTTCTTGTTCTTACCCATACATAGGGTATCATTGGGATGTCAGGATGTCCTTATGCTAGTTAAACCATCTAGAAGGAGGTGCAAGCTATGCTTGGTGTCCCCTAGCTTATTTTTTAAGGAGGGCAGCCAAGTTGAAGAATTTACAAGATGAAGTATCCTACGTTCTAGTTTGCGCAGCGGAAGAGTGGTGGTACCCAAAGATGTGAGAGAAACTTAGAGTTTCAATGAGATTTGGTTAAAGGTTCAATGAAGGTTTAACCAAGATCATCAAGATTTTGGTAGAGCTACCAGAGAAGTTTTTAAGTTAGTTTGGATCAAGAAACCTCAGGTGAATGATTGAAGGATTCCAAGAAGAGGTTGAAGTAAAACCTATGTATTAGCTTTGCCAGATCTGGACGAGAGCTTCATATCTACAATGATGCACCTTGTCAAGGTGTGGGATATGTCCTTATGCAAGAAGAAAAATGTAGTACCTTGCTCATTAAGTCAGCAAAGGAAGCATGAGTTAAACTACCTAGCATGTTATCTGGAGTTATCCATTGTGGAGCATGGAAGTACTGTCTTTTTAGAAGTAAAAGTGATATCTAGTAGGATTACAAGAATCTACATGACATCTTCATAAGTTGGTCTTGAGCATGTGATATCTTCGTTGGAACGATATTGATTATGACTTGGAAAAGTGCTATCACCTGGAGAAGAAGTCGCGGCCGATGCTCTTAGCAATGGAGAATTGTGCTAAGAAGGTTCGGGTGACACCAAGGATTAAGAATTGTATTTCAAGTTTGAGTGACTTGACCAGAATCATTAATGTTTGAAGATTGGTAGTAGAGTCTCCTTCTGACCAAGAGAATCATCAGGCTTTGTTGGAAGGTGGATATTTTAAGACAATGGAACTACACGAGGAAGTAAAGAAGAGTCTAAAGGCAGAGTATTCCTATCTCCTAGTCGACGTCGTCCGAATCTCAGGGACGAGATTCATCTTAAGGGGGTAGAATTGTAACACCCCAGAATTTGTAACTTTTGAAAATAGAGTGAAAATGATTTATTTGTGAATTTTTGTGCACATGAAATATAGGAATCTAAAATTTTTCATTAAATTAAAATTCATCATAAGGTTTAGCAACATGTTTGAGCATACATGCCCTTGCATTTGATTTATTTGGTTGAGTAGTTTTGATTGAAAATTCAAAATGGATTAAATTGATTTTTCAAATGAAATTGAAAATGGTTTTGAAGTAAAAGAAAAGAAAATTTTAAAATAAAATAATTTAAAAAGTTGTAAAAATAATTTTTGGGAAGACTTACTAAAATCCCTCATTTTTACTTGTGTTGAAAAAGTATATTTGAAACCCCATTTGGATTTGGTTTGGTTTCCATTTGAATTTGGGAAAAAGAACAAGATTTGGAAATTGGAAATTTCCTTTCTCTTCAATCTTGCCCGAAGGCCTGCTTTTCTCTTTCCTTCTCACGGCCCAGCATCCTCCTCCGGCGTGGGCCGAGTTGGCGCACAGGCCCACAACTCCTCCTCCTCTATTTTTTCGTGGCCCGTTTTCTTCCGTGGGCCCAGCTCTGCTTTCTGCCTTCCGCTGGCCCAGCTGGCCGTCGGTCCATCTCTTCCTCCCAGTGGTCTAGCGTCACCTGCCCCTCTCCGCTCGTGGGCCGGCCCAGCCGAAGCCGTCGTGCACTCGCCTCCCTCTCGTGTTGCGGTCATGTGCCTCCTCTACGACTGACGTGCCGGGCCCGCATGTTGAGGTCATCCTTTTCCTCCCGTTGTCCCCGAGCTAGACTCCGCGCCGCTGGCCGTGTCCACCCCGCTCACGTCTCCCGCCACTTGCCGTGCCTCCCAAGGTTCTAGGCCTTTAAATATCGGAAGCCCATGCCGCTGCCTCCCTACTCCGCCCTCTAGCGCCGCAGCTGCCTTCGCTGAGCCACCACAACCATGTTGCAATCTAGCGCCGCCAAGTCACCGTCGACCGCCGAGCGAAGGGTCGTCTCTGTTTGCTATGCGTCGCCGAGAACCTTCGCAGTAAGTTCGCCTCAACCTCCTCTTCCACCTCATGCTATCCCGGTTGAAAACCGTGCACTGTAGGGCCGTTTTCTTGCTTCGCCACCGAGTTTCCTTGCTCCGGCCATGGCGCTGCCGTGGATAGCTTGCCGCCGTGACGTCGTGACCCTCCCCGTTGCCTTCATCAGGTTCGCCATATCCTCCTCTTGCTCCTCGTCCTCTTCCCGTGTCTCATGGGGCTCGGATTTGCCCAAACCAAGCTCACCGCAAAGCTTCTCGTCGTCGTCAATGGCGCGCCACCGCGCCGGCCACTGTTCCGGCAGCAACCTCCTCTGTCTCTTTTCCCGATCGAATGCTGGCCGTCCGATTTTGATCCAACGACCGATAATAGAAGATACCCCTTCGCTATGCTATTTGCAAAAAGACCTTTATAACTATTTAAGTCTTAACCCACGGTTCAAAATGTTTTCCCGACTTCGTTTTCTTATTTTGAAAGCGTATTTCCCTTCGGTTATATTGAAAATATGTTTTCACTTATTTACAGATTTGCCACTGATTTTGTTTTAGCCATAACTTCTCCGTTTTAACTCCGATTTGATCCGTTCAAATTGCGTTAGGTTCGTAATTTCCTAATCTACATGTACATACTACTGTTATGAAGGTTTTAAACTTTTAAAATTCGAGGTTAGATTTAATCTATTATTTTAATAAAGGAAATCTTGTTTATTTCATATCTTCTACGTTTTAACTCCGTTTTAGCCTATTCAAGTTGCGTTAGATTCATAGCGACGAGATCTACGTGTTGGTAACAATGTTTATCATGTCGCTAATACTGGAATTTCATGGATTGAATCATATCATAAATAATAATTATGCAACTGGGTTTTGTAAATAAAATATGATTTGATTTACTTTAGTCTTATAATTCGAATCTAAATTTGACTTAATTCAATTTATATAAGCTTTTATATAGTTAAAATAAATGAAGCCTATAGTTTTATTTTCCATGTATAAAGTAGATCTATCGGTAGATGTATCTTTTTCACTGAAGCTCCGATTAGCATGCTTTTCGCGTCTGTGTGTTCGTAGCGAGACGTAGATTCGTTTTACAAACTTTTCATCTTGATTTTATGTTTGGTGTACTGTTCTAATTTAGATCTATTGTTTGCTTAGTGTATGATTGTATGGATGCTTGTGTGGTGCTTTATGATTTTGTCCAGTCGGTGAGATATATGTGGTGATCAAGAAGAAGGAGAAGAAGAACGTTGAAGATTAAAGCTTACCGAAGGATCGGTGTTTAAGGCAAGTATAGCATGGGATCATCCTTGTTGTCCTATACACCTTTAATCATTTAATTCATACTGCATGTGTCTACCTTGATTACCACTAAGGATATCCTAGTCTTTTGTACTTGTGCCTTGTTACCTATGGGGTGTTGCATTGGGTAGTATGATGGTAGCGCTCAATTAAAGCCATGATCTTGTTACTTGACTAATGGAATATGCAATAAACATTAAAAGATGCTTTTTAGCAACATGGAACAAGGGGGCTAGAGCATTGGGATATTTTTATGGTGCTCTAGATTCCTCTCCCTAAGGACTTATCTATAAGTGATCATCCGGGACTTACAGTATAGCTGTGAGGGCTACATGGCTCTGGCTTTATCTCAGTATGAGGCCCTTTTCTAGCTTGTTAGTGGTTACCTTTATTGGCGTAAGAATGGCTTGACGAATTAGGTATAGTGCGGCCTCTGTCCCCTTGTGTATAGGCTGCGCGTCATTGAGCCATCGGGAAGGGGGCTCTACACCTGTTTGCCGAGTGAATCTAATGGCCCTAACTTGTTAGACGAACCTTTGAAAGGCTTCATAGTGAACCCTGCCGACCTTCCTTGGAAGTGGGTCAAGAGATTAGCTACCTCGGGCGAAAGGGTAAATCATGACTCACAGTGAAAGTGTATAACCTCTGCAGAGTGTAAAACTGGAATATCAGTCGTGCTCATGGTCACGAGCGGCCTTGGAACCCTGACGGAATAGATGATGAACATTAATGATATGGATGATGAAGATGCTCACTAATGGTTAATTGTTTATGCTATTCATTATTCATGTTTACCTGATCATGTGTTTATATGGGATTGTGATAAACTCATTGCTACTCACTTGCTAAAATGATGACTCATTAAAAGCTAATCGTAGTTAAACCAGTGTTAGCCTTTTGAGCCTCATGAACCCCATGTTATATTTGTTGAGTACGACATGTACTTATGCTGCTTTATATTTTTCAAATATTTGGATGAAAATCCTGGATGGGTACCAGATTGCTAGAGTTTGGAGGAGTTAGGCTTGTGATCAACTAGTCAGTTGTCCCTGTGGATTTGGAGTCTTCGCATGAAGATCGGAGTTGTCTTTCCGTTGTCTATACTCTGAGGTTATATTCTTTATACTAATACGTTATATGTTGAGCATTGTCTTATGATATTACCCTTGTTTGTAGCTATATGTGAGATTTGACTTCCTGGGCTCACATATGGTGTGTATCTGGTTTTGTTCTTAAAACCGGGTGCTACAGAAGGTGTCTGATCCTAGCGGATCTCGTTGACCTGGCGGTGTGCAGCTTTGAGCGTTGCGGCGACCTTGGCGACTTCTGGCGTTTGCTTGAGCCGGATGAGCTCATTGGTGACCATGGCCAAGTTGGCGCCTGGGGTCTCGTAGACATCGTGGCCATTGACCTAGATGAATTCGTCATCGAGGTTGAGTTGGAGTGGGCGTGGCCTCCCTTGCGAGTCGACCTGTTCATTGCGAGCAGACTCGGCTAGCACACTGGCGGCCTCATTTGCTCAACATTGTGCACGGTTGGTGTTCCTATTGACATGAGCGGTGCGGTCCTCGTTGGTTTCCCCATCCCATGGAGGGTTGTCGACACTGACATTGAATATCCTGCCTCTTTAGAAGGGTGGGAAAGGAGGTTGAATGGTGACAGTTTCGGCGATAGTCTCCGTCGAGCCCTAGGACTCAGAGTCTGTGTTTTCCTCCAGGATGGTTTGGTGGGATGCTTCGGGACATCGGCCGATTTGTAGCATGTTGATAGTCGGTGAGAGCTGGTCGGTGATCTGGTCGATGAGAGGATAGATGTCTCCCACCTAGTTGGTGAATTTGCCCCTTAGGGCATCTTTGTAGGAGGCGGCAATGCTGGTGAGCCCAAAGGGTAGGGCCGTAACCCCTGGAGTTTCCTGATCGGCCACCGATGGATCTAAATCGGAGGATGGCTGATGCTGAACTAGAGTGGTCAGAGCCAATTCTGCGATGGAGAGGTAGTCGGCGAGCTTCTGGACAACCTGGTCGTTGGATGCGATCATATTGTCGTTGCTGATCCGCTTCCTTGGGTAGCGGGTGGCGAATCATTGATGTGGTAGAACCTCCCAAATTATAGGGCTCACATGCACTTGTCACTGTCCAATGACCTTTGACATCCATGCACATGTTCCTGGTAACTTAAGAAGTATGTCGGGTGTCCTCGAGGAACCCCGAATCATCCACGATTTCCGAGCAGGACCACATTACAGAGTCATTGTAGTATTACAACATTTATTCAAATATATACATCAGAGTAAAAACATCGGAAGACTTACAATAACATAGTTTACAAACCATTTGTTTCAAACCATACAACTAAGTTCGATACTTATTACAAACCAAAGTAGTGGAGTGGCATTATAACAATATACGAAACACACAATTTAACTGCCCTACCCAAGGGCCACACATTTACTTCTCATTGTCAGATCGAACAATAGTCATGCAGCACGATCCAAAATAGATCTGCTCATGAGGCTCACCTGCAACAAGGGTCAACGAACCCTGAGTACAAAAGTACTCAACAAGACTTAACCAAAATAAGAACTAATAAACTCAGGAATGCAGGCTCAGGGATTCAAGGTATGGCTTTAGCAATAATCAATGTTCTTTTACGTAAAAGCTCTTTAACAAAATTCTTTATATCAACATTTAAAACTTCATAAAGATCATAGACAAAACTGACATGATCCGTATTGAGATCATGAAACTTCATAACCAACACCTTCACAAACCATCCTCAAGTTCTAGTTATTGAATACTATGATGATGAACAGAGAAGTGAGTCTCATAACCGAGGAGCAACGACAATTCGAACCGATTATAACCCAGCTGGGGATTCCAGACCACACGACATATGCAGGTCCCCGACCTACATATATCAACCTATTCTCGGATCCTCTAAAATAAGAACGGATCCGCGCCACCCGAGAATACAGTACTCCACCAATCCAGCCCATTGCCACGTGGGCACACGCTATTCCCACCATCTCTCCACTCCCAGTGCGCGAGTAGCCATTCTCGTCATAGAATTGCCAAGTTAAGGCTTACCGGAGTATGTGGTTAGTACTACAAAGTCTCACCACACACAGGTCAACAATGGACGGACCTTAATCGACACAGGCGGAAATAACCCGCTCACAAGACCTCCACGTCTTGTGGCTCTCACATACCGAATCCGCCCGGTCTAGATTTATTACTGCACATGCTCATATCACATGATAACATAAGTAACCAAAGATCCATTTAAAACCTATAGGTGACAGGTAATCACCCGACTTTGACCTGTCTAAGCATGGCTAAGCATAACTAGACATTTATGACGTAAAACTGGTAACAAGGTAGATACGGAAAAACAATGTTGGTAATGCACCAATTAGGCTTTTACTTAACTCTTAATCACTTAATGCAATATAGAAAAGCAAAAGCGAAATTAATTTGTAAAACACATGGTAGGGTTGTATGGATCCAGGGCTTGCCTTCGTTGATGGAAAAGTCCGGTTCCCGCGACGTTTCACAAGTATTCGATCCGACCTCAACAGATGGATTAACATCCTCCGCAACTTGATTAACTACCACGTGTTCACCTTTGTTCACTACACGTAGTAACAATGCCAGATTTAACATGATGCGGAATACGAAACATGATGCTTGATGATGGATGTAAAATTAACAAATCGAATACAACTTTCCTTCGCAGTACAGTTACAAGTCAAACTAACTAAACCTTTTCGGAATACTAACATCAATTGCCAAAGATCATTACCAACTAATGACCCAAGGACATCACTCAATAAAAAATTCAAACAAATCCTAAATCACTAAAGGTTACTATTTGCTTTTATGAATTAATTATTTAATTAATAATTATGAAATAAATCAACTTTTCCAATTGACCTGAATTTTTTTAAAATGCTTATCACATGATAAGTAAGTGGCAAAACAAATTTCATATTTTTTGGACAATTAAATAAGCCTAGAAAAATCATGGAAATCCCTTTATTAATAAATTGAGCAATTTTCATAACATTCAAAAAGTGCTAAAAAATAACATTTCATATTTTTATTAAATAATATACATCACAGAGAGGTCACACAAAAATTTTCATAATTTTTGGAACTTTAAATAAATCTACACAAAAATAACAAAAATAGATACTATTCATTCAATTCTGAAAATAGAAAAATCTAATTGAACGCTGTGTCCCTGACATCCCGACCCCACCCGTCATCGTCTACCTCCCGCCTTGACCATGACGGCGATGGCGCTGACCGACGAAAACTCGCCGTCGGTGAGACCAACGGCGAAGGCAATTGCACTAACGTGCTCCCCATGACTCTGCGCATCAACTAACGTCCTTAGTTGCATCGATTGCGGCACAAAATGAGCACGACACCAGCCATGGCGGACACGTCAGCACGGCGGTGCTATGCCGGCGAAACAAGGCTGGTAGAGGTCAAACAAAAGACATGGGAAGGTTCAGCAGCTCACCACGATCACGTTGGAGCAAAGAACGAGACCGGAGAAGCTATGGTGACGTGGGTCGACGTTGACAGCGGTCATGGCGGAGCAAACTTTGTCGACGGCGGTGTTCCAGCGACTGTAGTGGGCAAAATGATAAATTAACGAGGTATTTAGCACCATGGCATCGAGACAAAGCCGTAGGTACACCAATCAAGGGCAACGGCTCGCCGGAGGGCTCTGGCCACGATGACACGCCCGTGGCGGTGAGGTTGCCGGCCGTGAGGAAGAAAGACGTGGACAACGAGTTCTCGGCAATTTCAGGCGACCAAGGTTAGCTAGCTGGGTTCGCAAGGAAGAGATAGAGCTAGGACGGCCTTTACCGAGACGGAAACGGCACTGGGGAGGCGATGCGAGCTCGCCGGAGCAATGGCAGCGGCGACTGGAAAAACAAAGCAAGGGAGCGAGGGCAAACGGCGATGGCCAAGGCTAAATAGCGCGGCTCAGAAGCGCAAGGAAGCCACGCAGGAGACTTCTCCGCGCCAGCGCGAAGCCGAGGATGTCCACGCATGCGCCTGGAAGTGAACCGAAGGTCACCGGCAATGTAGCTTAGACGGTGAACATTGTTCACAGTAATTATAGAATTGCCATTCGTTTTCAAATTCAAATTACTCCCAAATTTGTATAACAACTCAAAAATCTCCAAAAATAAAAGTTGTTCAAAATTCAAAGTTCTACAACTTTGCTTTTATAACCAACCCCTAATTCGGTCTACATTTTCAAATGAACTTTTGAATTCAAATAGGGGACATTTAACGAATTACGCCTTTTCGAATTACTCCAAAATTTTCATAACAACTTTGAAAACTCCAAAAACAAACTTTGTATAACTTGACAAGCTCTACACTTTTGCTTTTGGGCTCAACCCCAAAATATCCTTAGATTTTGAAATGAGTTTTCAGGGTAGGATTTAAATACTGAAAATCTGGGTTTTCTTGAAAATTCAAATCCAAACCAAATTTTGAACTTGATTCAAACAATACAATTCAACACATACCACATAAATGTAAACTTGTTTTAGTGAATGCATATCAAAGTTTGCAATATGACCAAATGCCTTGCAATGCATATGATGACATGTCCTGTTTTAATATTTAAACACCCGGGGTGTTACAATCCTTCCCCCTAAAAGAAATCTCGCCCTGAGATTCAAAGCCATAGGGTAAGTAATGGAAAAGGAAATGTGTCGGTCCAAAAACATCCAAAACTTGTCCATAAAACAGCTGAGGTTCCTTTACAAACAGGGTTCGCCACAACAGAGCAAACTAACATTAATCTATATTGACGCAAGAAACTTTGGAAATTTTTCTAACAAGTAATCTTCAGATTCCCAAGTAGCTTCTTCTTCTGAATGTTGATTCCATTGTATCTTGTAGAACTTGATTGTCCTCCTTCGAGTAACACGATCTTTCTGATCCAAAACTCAGATAGGATATTCGGAATAAGTCAAATCTGGTTCAAGTTCCACTCCTTCAACCTCAACATTCTACTCAGGCACTCGAAGACATTTCTTCAGTTGAGAAACATGGAACACATCATGCACAGCTGCGAGATGTTCTGGTAATTTCAAGCGATATGCCACTTTTCCATACCTCTCCAAAATTTGAAATGGTCCAATATATCGAGGTGCCAACTTGCCTTTAACACCAAAACGGGTAACTCCCTTCATTGGTGATACTTTCAGATATACAAAATCTCCTTTGTTAAACACCAATGGTCTACGTTGTCTATCCGCATAACTCTTTTGTCGAGATTGAGCTATCTTCAAATTACTTTGTATTTGCTTAACCTTGTCTTCTGTTTCTTTCACAAGGTCAACCCCAAAGAACCTTCTTTCTCTAGGCTCAGACCAACTTAGCGATGTTCTGCATCTACGACCATAAAGTGCTTCAAATGGAGGCATTCTAATGCTTTGCTGATAACTATTGTTGTATGAGAACTCGGCCAAAGGTAAGCATTCGTCCCATTTATTGGAATAGTTAAGGACACAACACCTTAACATATCTTCAAGTACTTGATTGACTCTTTCAGTCTGTCCATCAGTCTACGGATGATAAGCTATACTATACAGTAGTTTGGTACCCAATGAAGAATGCAACCGTTTCCAAAAACTAGAGACAAACGGTATACCCCTATCAGACATAATAGTCTTGGGTACTCCATGGAGACTCACAATTCGCTCTAAATACATCTTGGCATACTATATAGTGGGATATGTATTCTGGACTGGAAGAAAATGTGCTGATTTGGTTAGTCGATCTACAATAACCCATATTGAGTCATATCCCTTTGATGTCTTGGGTAGACCAACAATAAAATCCATACTTATGTCCTCCTACTTCTAAGATGGAATAGGTAATGGTTGTAATTCACCATCAGACCTCAAATGTATAGCTTTCACCTTTTGACAAGTATCACACTTTGCTATGTATCTAGCAATCTCTATTTTCATTTTAGTCCACCAAAAACTTTGCTTCAAGTCATGGTACATCTTGTTGCTTCCCGGATGGATAGATAACCTCGTAGCATGTGCCTCTTCCAGAATTGACTGCCGCAACTCAGGAACCTTTGGTAACACCAGGCGATCCTTGAACCATAACACACCTTCATCATCTATGCTGAAGCATTCTGCTTTTCCATTCCTGATCCTTTCCTTGATATGGGCTATGCCCTTGTTTTCTTTCTGAGCAACAATAACTTGATCTCGAATAGTGTCTTCAACAATTATGTTGGTCAAACTACCTTGTTGAATTACTTCTACATTCAACTTCTCCATTTCTTGACATAAAGTCAAACCCATTGTTCTCACTACCAGACAATTGCAATAACTCTTACGACTGAGGGCATCTGCAACCACATTTGCTTTATCGGGGTGATAATGTACTTCCAAATCATAATCTTTAATCAGTTCTAACCATCTTCTTTGTCGCATGTTCAACTCTAACTAAGTAAAAATATACTTTAAGCTCTTGTGGTCCGTATAAATATGGCACGTATTACCAAGTAGTTAATGCCGCCAAATCTTCAGAGCATGAACCACAGCTGCTAATTCCAGATCATGAGTCGGATAGTGTTCTTCATGTTGCTTAAGTTGCCTAGATGCATAGGCAATGACTCGGCCTTCTTGCATCAACACACATCCAATACCAATACCTGAAGCATCACAATAAACATCAAACGGCTTCTCGATATCAGGTTGGGCTAATACTGGTGCAGTGGTCAACAGTCTCTTCAAAGTCTGGAAAGCCTCTTCACAATCAGTTGACCAGACAAACTTGACTTGGTTCTTCAACAACTCAGTTATGGACTTTGATACTTTAGAGAAATCTAGAATAAACCGACGGTAATACCCCGCCAATCCCAGAAAACTCTGAACTTGATGAATTGTGGTTGGCGGTTTCCAATCAAGCACATCCTTCACTTTGCTTGGATTAACTGCAACGCCTTCAGCTGACAAGACATGTCTAAGAAATTGTACTTCCTTAAGCCAGAAATTGCACTTGCTGAACTTAGCATATAGTTGATGTTCTCTCAAGCGGGTCAGAACAATTCTGAGATGTTCCGCATGTTCTTTCTTATTCTTGGAATATACTAGAATGTCATCAATAAATACCACTACAAACTTATCTAGCTCGGGCATGAATACTGAATTCATCAGATACATGAAATGTGCTGGAGCATTTGTCAAACCAAAAGACATTACCAAGTATTCATATAATCCATATCTTGTGGTAAATGCCGTTTTGGGAATATCTTCAGGCTTTATCTTGATTTGGTGATATCCTGACCTCAAATCTATCTTGGAGAAAACTTTGGCTCCGGCCAATTGATCAAAAAGCAAATCTATCAGAGGTAAGGGATACTTATTCTTGATGGTCACTTCATTCAATGGACGATAGTCGACACATAACCTCAGGGTCTCATCTTTCTTTTTCACAAAAAATGCCGGACATCCCCAAGGTGATGAACTAGGTTGGATAAATCCCTTCTCAATCAATTCTTGCAACTGAGTCTTCAACTCGACCAATTCCTTAGGGGGCATCCTATAAGCTCTCCGAGAAATCGGAGCAGTTCTAGGCTGCAATTCTATGTTAAACTGGACATCCCTATCAGGTGGTAGACTGGGTAAATCTTCAGGAAACACTTCCGGAAATTCACACACTACCGGGATATCTTTAATCTCTTTGACAGCAGTTGCACAAACCTTGCCCACTGATCTTCTTAAGGTTGGAAGTTGGATGAGAAGTTGAGAATTACTATCTGGCAAACTCACCCTTATAGTTCTATTCAAAGCATCAATAACAGCATTATGCTGATACATCCAATTCATTCCCAAGATTACATCTATATCCTGATCCTTAAGGATAATCATGGTAGTGGGAAAAATATGCCCACCCAGGTTTACGGGTACCTGGTATACCATTTCCTTAGTACACAGACGTCCCCCAGGCGACTGTATAAAGAAAATTTCCTTTGTTGCCCCAATTGAAATTTCATGCTTTACCACAAATGTTCTATTGATGAATGAATGAGATGCACCCGAATCAAAAGTATAACTGTAGGGTGATTGGCAATAGGAAACATACCCATCATCACTGGCTCCCCTTCTGGAATTTCTCCAGCTTGAATATAGAACACCCATCCTGTCTTCCTCTCATCTTTGCCCTTCTGAGCATTCTGATTGGGGTTCTTGTTTGGTGCCTGACCCTGTTGTTGATTGGCAGGGGCCTTCTGATAATTTTGATTAGCCTGCCGGGGATACGGACATTCCCTAGAGAAATGACTGGTCCTTCCACAATTGTAACATGGATAATTGTGACCCTATGACGTTGGAGCATTGCCACCAGGAGCATTGGTCTACTGTGAATTTGGTTGGGTTATAGAAGGATGGACATTTGACTATTGCCCGGCTTGGAACTGTGGCGGACAATAAGGACGATTATGATTTACTGGATGATAAATCACCCTCTGCCTCTTCTGATTTCCCCCAAAAGATCCAGACGTCATACTCTTTTTCTTTTTTAGCTCCTTATGCTGCCGATACTTTGCCTCTAAAGCAATTGCAATATTTACAGCCTCGTGATAAGTAACATTAGTACAAGTTGTCATCATTGTCTGTAGCTTGGTATTCAGGCCTCTCATAAACCACCTCTTCTTCTTGGCATCAGTATTGACATGTTCAGGTGCATATTGTGACAGGTGATTGAATCTTCCCACATACTGCATCACTGTTTGATCTCCTAGCTTCAAAGCAAGGAATTCATCTAGCTTCATAGCCATAACTCCTTCCAGAATATAGTGGGCTCTGAAGGCAGTACGAAACTCAGCCCAAGTTATTGGAATGCCAGCTGGTTGCATAGCCACTAAGTTTGCCCACCAAGCACTTGCTGCTCCTCGAAGTTGCTAGGCGGCAAACGCATGTTTCTGATACTCCGTGCATGGAATAAGATCAAATTTCTGCTCCATGGTTCGAAGCCAATCATCAGCCTCCAATGGTCCATCTGCCTTGGTGAACACCGGTGGTCTTGTGTTGGTAAAATCAACATATGTAGCCTCCTGTCTGTTATGGTGGCGACCACAGTTTCCTTGCATCTGATTCTAATTACTCTGAGCTATCTCATGAAGCAAACGAGAATTTTCGGCCATCACATTGATAAGTGCGGTTATAGCATCAGCCAGATTTGTTGGAACTAGTGGCGGATCTGGAATACCATTCTCATCTTGTGAAGTTCCCGAAATATACGAACCCCACGTTCGACGCATCTGCTCATAACAAACCAAACTTTATTACAAGTCTTTATTGAATTGCACCAAAGCTTACTCCAGACACATTACATAGAGTTTACAAATATAAACACAAAACCCGTAAGTGCCAAAACAAGACTACATAGCTTAACTAGAACTAACTATTATACAACTCTACTCCTTTCCTTGATCACTTCAAACTTTAGGCTCGGTATCCATTCCGGAAATATTACCGCCTTCATTATCACTTTCATCGATCATTACTAATTCTTCAGGATCTTCTTCTTCTTCCTCTCCTGATTTGTCATCATCAGCAAGGATGACACCGGGGTCCATGGCATCAGCTTGGGGTTCATGATTTGGATCTAGGAGATTGCTTAGCCTATGAACTTCCTCATGTAGATAAGTATTATGTTCTTCTAAATCTTCTACATAGAATTCTAGCTCATGAGTTCTAGCTCTAGCTACATTTTCCCTATGCCAAGCTTCATTCCTTCCTTCCACCATACAAACTAACATACGTTCATAGTTCCTATGCGCGGTGGTGAGACGTCTCAATTGATCCTGTAGTTCTCCTACCTGGATAGCATCCACAGCCCTATCTCTAGTAGCTTGTGCTAACTCTACAGAAATCCTCTGTATCTTTGCCTGGGGATTAGGCCTAGAGCTGCTACTGCTAGCACCATCATTTCTAGGGGCAAGTTGGTGACGGGGAACTCCTTTGGGTCCAGTGGACTTACGGGGCGTCATCTTGGTACGAGCCATACTGTAGGAAGCCAATTCAATCCAAGTAAGACCATTTGATCAAAGTCTAAAGAGCAGCTATGATGGATTACATTACTCAAACCAGACTCACTACTCAACTCCAGACCCAGAGGTGAAGGAAATAACTAGTGAATTAATTATGATGCATGAATCGTTCTTACGAACAAAATCATCAAAGCTTATAATGAACAAAAACAACATTTGTTTTTATATAGGGCATAGTAAGATTACTACTCCACCACACAAAACCTTTTTAATCAAATAAGGAATGGTGAGAAAGAGATAAGATAAGTCAGAAGCAATTTGGACCAAATTAACAAGTTAAATTTAGTCATCCCAAATCATTTTGAAGTTTTTTTAAAACAATACAATAAAAACTTTGTAACGATCGCTCCAATACCATTCTGTGGCAGAACCTCCTAAATTATAGGGCCCACATGCACTTGTCACTGTCCAACGACCTTTGACATCCATGCACATGTTCCTGGTAACTTAAGAAGTCTGTCGGGTGTCCTCGGGGAACCCCGAATCATCCACGATTTCCGAGCAGGATCACATTACAGAGTCATTGCAGTATTACAACATTTATTTAAATATATACATCAGAGTAAAAATAGCGGAAGACTTACAATAACATAGTTTACAAACCATTTGTTTCAAACCATACAACTAAGTTCGATACTTATTACAAACCAAAGTAGTGGAGTGGCATTATAATAATATACGAAACACACAATTTAACTGCCCTACCCAAGGGCCACACATTTACTTCTCATCGTCAGATCGAACAATAGTCATACAGCATGATCCAAAACAGATCTACTCATGAGGCTCACCTACAACAAGGGTCAACGAACCCTAAGTACAAAAGTACTCAACAAGACTTAACCGAAATAAGAACTGATAAACTCAGGAATGCAGACTCAGGGATTCAAGGTATGGCTTTAGCAATAATCAAGGTTCTTTTGCGTAAAAGCTCTTTAACAAAATTCTTTATATCAACATTTAAAACTTCATAAAGATCATAGACAAAACTGACATGATCCGTATTGAGATCATGAAACTTCATAACCAACACCTTCACAAACCATCCTCAAGTTTCAGTTATTTAATACTATGATGATGAACAGAGAAGTGAGTCTCCATAACCAAGGAGCAACGACGATTCGAACTGATTATAACCCAGCTGGGGATTCCAGACCACATGACATATGCAAGTCCCTGACCTACATATACCAACCTATTCTCAGATCCTCTAAAACAAGAACGGGTCTGCACCACCCGAGAATACAGTACTCCACCAATCTAGCCCATTGCCACATGGGTACATGCTATTCCTGCCATCTCTCCACTCCCAGTGCGCGAGTAGCCATTCTCATCATAGAATCGCCAAGTTAAGGCTTATCAGAGTATGTGGTTAGTACTACAAAGTCTCAGCGCACACAGTTCAACAACGGACGGACCTTAATCGACACAGGCGGAAAGAACCCGCTCACAAGACCTCCATGTCTTGTGGCTCTCACATACCGAATCTGCCCGGTCTAGATTTATTACTCCACATGCTCATATCACATGATAACATAAGTAATCAAATATCCAATTAAAACCTGCAGGTGACAGGTAATCACCCGACTTTGACCTATCTAAGCATGGCTAAGCATAACTAGACATTTATGATGTAAAACTGGTAACAAGGTAGATACGGAAAAACAATGTTGGTAATGCACCAATTAGGCTTTTACTTAACTCTTAATCACTTAATGTAGTATAGAAAAGCAAAAGCAAAATTAATTTGTGAAACACAAGGTAGGGTTGTATGCATCCGGGGCTTGCCTTCATTGACGGAAAAGTTTGGTTCCCGCGACGTTTCACAAGTATTCGATCCGACCTCAACATACAAATTAACCTCCTCCGCAACTTGATTAACTACCACGTGTTGCCCTTCGTTCACTACACGTAGTAACAATGCCAGGTTTAACATGATGCGGAATACGAAACATGATGCTTGATGATGGATGTAAAATTAACAAATCGAATACAACTTTCCTTCGCGGTACAGTTACAAGTCAAACTAACTAAACCTTTCCTGAATACTAACATCAATTGCCAAAGATCATTACCAACTAATGACCCAAGGACATCACTCAATCAAAAATTCAAACAAATCCTAAATCACTAAAGGTTACTATTTGCTTTTATGAATTAATTATTTAATTAATAATTATGAAATAAATCAACTTGTTCCAATTGACCTCAAATTTTTTGTAAATTCTTATCACATGATAAGTAAGTGTCAAAACAAATTTCATAATTTTTGGACAATTAAATAAGCCTAGAAAAATCATGGAAATCCCTTTATTAATAAATTGAGTAATTTTTATCACATTCAAAAGTTGCTGAAAAATAACATTTCATATTTTTCTTAAATAATATACATCACAGAGAGGTCACACAAAAAGTTTCATAATTTTTGGAGCTTTAAATAAATCTACACAAAAATAACAAAAATAGATACTATTCATTCAATTATGAAAATAGAAAAATCCAATTTGAACGCTGTGTCTGACATCCCGGCCCCACCCGTCATCGTCTACCTCCCGCCTTGACCACGACGGCGATGGCGCTGACCGACGAAAACTCGCCGCCGGTGAGACCAACGGTGAAGGCAACTACACTAACATGCTTCCAACGACTCTGCGCATCAACTGACGTCCTTAGTTGCATCGATTACGGCACAAAATGAGCACGGCACCGGCCATGGCGGACACGTTGGCACGGCGGTGCTATGCCGGTGAAACAAGGCTGGTAGAGGTCAAACAAAAGACACGGGAAGGTTCAGCAGCTCACCACGATCACGTTGGAGCAAAGAACGAGACTGGAGAAGCTATGGTGACGCGGGTCGACGTTGACAACGGTCATGGCGGAGCAGACTTCGTCGACGGCGGTGTTCCGGTGACTGTAGTGGGCAAAACGATAAATTAATGAGGTATTTAGCACCACGGCATCGAGACGAAGCCGTAGGTACACCGATCAAGGGCAACGGCTCACCGGAGGGCTCTGGCCACGATGACACGCCCGCGGCGGTGAGGTTGCCGGCCGTGAGGAAGAAAGATGTGGACAGCGGGTTCTCGGCAATTTCAGGTGACCAAGGTTAGCTAGCTGGGTTCGCAAGAAAGATACAGAGCTGGGACGGCCTTTACCAAGACGGCAACAACGCTGGGGAGGCGATGCGAGCTCGCCGGAGCTATGGCGACGGCGACTGGAAAAATAGAGCAAGGGAACGAGGGCAAACGGCGATGGCCAAGGCTAAATAGCGCGGCTCAGAAGCGCAAGGAAGCCACGCAGGAGACTTCTCCATGCCAGCGCGAAGCCGAGGACGTCCACGCGCGCGCCTGGAAGCGAACCGAAGGTCGCCGGCAATGTAGCTTAGACGGTGAACACTGTTCACAGTAATTACAGAATTGCCATTTGTTTTCAAATTCAAATTACTCCCAAATTTGTATAACAACTCAAAAATCTCCAAAAATAAAAGTTGTTCAAAATTCAAAGTTCTACAACTTTGCTTTTATAACCAACCCCTAATTCGGTCTACATTTTGAAATGAACTTTTGAATTCAAATAGGGGACATTTAACGAGTTACGCCTTTTCGAATTACTCCAAATTTTTCATAACAACTTTGAAAACTCCAAAAACAAACTTTGTATAACTTGACAAGATCTACACTTTTGCTTTTGGGCTCAACCCCAAAATATGCTGAGATTTTGAAATGAGTTTTTAGGGTAGGATTTAAATACTGAAAATCAGGGTTTTCTTGAAAATTCAAATCCAAACCAAATTTTGAACTTGATTCAAACAATACAATTCAACACATACCACATAAATGTAAACTTGTTTTAGTGAATGCATATCGAAGTTTGCAATATGACCAAATGCCTTGCAATGCATATGATGACATGTCCTGTTTTAATATTTAAACACCCGGGGTGTTACAGTTGATGAAGATGACCTCGGAGGTAGTTTCGAGATCAAATCTATAGTCACAAGTGTTGGGATGGTCGACGTAGAATCAATCTACACCAGCTCGATGATCTCTCCGTCTCCGTCAGCGTTGATGATCCAGGAGATTGATCTGACCGTGAAGATCTAGCTGGGCTGCGGGGAGGACGAAGAGCCTGCAAAATGTACCATCTGGTTCGACATGGAAACAACATGCACACCCCTACCTGGGGCACCAACTATCGATAGAATATCATCGGCAGTCCTCCATGGGGTATTCCATGAAGGTAGATTGATCGGCAGAGATGCGTGTAATCGAGAACAAGAAGGCAATAGAGACACAAGAGTTAGACAGGTTTGGGTCATCAGCGCGATGTAATACCCTACTCCTGTGGTCTGTTGGTTTGTATTGGTGATCATATGATCTTGTGTGTCTTTTGAGGGGGTCCCTGCCTGCCTTATATAGTCTGGGGGGTAGGGTTACAAGTCGGTTAGATCTAGGAGATAACCAGAAAGTAATAACAGATTACATGAATCATGGGATCGAACGTATCCTAATAGATCTCATAGTATCTTCAGGATATCTTCCCGGTGTCTTGCGGGCGGGACCACCCCTGGGGGCGTAGCCCATGTAGTCTGCCGTGGGTATCTAGGGTCATACCCCCCACAGGAGTCGGGGAACGGTCCAGGCAATTCTAGGTTTTTTTCCAAATGGACGGTCTAGATTGATCGGCAGCGAGAACAAACGGCACAGGACAAGGTAAACAGTATCCATATTAAGCCGACCATTGCTACGCTAATCCAATGCTATAATACGACGATTGTCAGCTGTTGAATTGCTATTAGATTCTCCTAGAAACAATCGGAACCGTACATGACAGTTTTTACTTTTCAATCATATATATACAGAAAAAGAAAAAAAACATTCATCGAGTAGCAATATCTCCTAGAATATAGCAAGGATCAAACATAGGTAGCAAGAACTATAGTAGAAAACATAATATTTCAAAGAACTTTTTTCATTGATTCATTGCATATACAAATAAATATAATTTGGACGAGTATATGATTGTAAACATAATAACAAACCTAAACTATTATAACTACTTATACTAAATATAAACTACTTAATCTAAATATGATTGCCTCGCTCGCTTAGGAGGAGGCGAGCCGAAGTCAGAGTTGGAGTCATCGTCGTCGGACTCGGAGTCGTCAGCATCATCAGCGTCGGTCCTCGTCCTCCTCCTCTGGGTCCTCCTTCTTGAAGCTCCACGGAGGACTATAATCAGAAGGCATGCAGTCATTGGAGGAGACATCCTCCTCAGAGGACTGATGGGCTGGCAAGTCATCCTCGCTAGACGATGGGCTGCTTGAAAACTTGACGGGGTTGTTCGACATTTTCTTTGTAGATTGGAAGACAAGGGGATGATGGATGAGAAGAGGGGTGGTTTTAGAGGGCACCGGGCTAGAAGAAATTGTAGAGCAATGGGTATGGCTCTTTGGTTTTAGGAGGCGGAAGTAATGGTGATTTGACGGCCTCGGAAGTTGAGGCCATTCAACACTCACGCTGAATTTTTACCGCTGGTTGACCAAACGCTAGTTTTAGACCGTCTGCCAAAACATGTATCCCAGTCAGCCCTGCTTTTCATGCGATGGAGGAAATGCTACCCCAATACCACTACCGCATCTACCATTAAGCCATCAGTGGTAGTAGTTTCAACTGCCAGTTTCCTCCCTTAGGAGGCCTCACTATCGGTCAACCGACGGTGGATGTATCACACCGTCGCTTCTATCGCTACGGCAATGAAAGTGGCGGTAGTGATAAATCAATCTATAGTAGTATGTATCCTTGTGTAGACAGAGTAGTATGGCGTAGATTCCTTGCACTTGGTGAAGATGATGTAGTATTTTATTATTGAGTGATGATATAGCCCTTAGTGAGTATGCACGCGGGTAGCTTACATGTAGAGATTAAAAGTTAGTAGGGTTTGATTTTATAAGAGATATAGATACATATAGATGCCACACAATGGTATCTTGCTTCTGTTTAACCGGTCATTTTATCTCATTTAATTGGTTTTTAGCCCATTTAATTAAATTTCCTTTTAGCCAAATAATGGCTAAATGGTAGGTCAGTTACTGTTTAATGTTTAGGAAAACACCGGGGACATAAAATAAACGTGGTTTTAGCCATTTCACACTGTGAATGCCATAATTTGTTGGGTACCATAATGAAAATATGGTTAGGTTTCACAGAACATTACAGAGATTATAATATTTATTTAGTTTTGAGGAGAGAGAGTGTGGTGAATGTCTCTTTATCCCTTGTCTTCCTGCCTTTACTTGGAACTGCAGTGCACACTCTCCATGATCAACCGTTCGATCGACATGTCCATCCTATTTCCATGTCTCTTTCGCTCCCTCTAGCAATTGGCATCGTTGCTCCTTAACTAATCCAATCGCCAAAATAGTATAAAATGACAACTTTCATGCCTTACACCATAACTGTAGGGCTTAATCTAATATGCACCACAAGTTTTGTGTCACAACATATTTTGCGGGGAATATGGATAATTCAATGCACAAATACCGTAAATATCAAGAGCAACAATAACCCATGGCCATAAGTCCAAGGATTAGTGATACATAAACAAGAGCTCATTTGGACATGAACAAATGTGACTTTGTACATAGTGAAATACTTGATCAAATCACATAGTTGCCTCTACCATGTCGAAGAGCTCATCGAGGCGAATGAAACAGCCTTTTGGTTCATCCAACTTAAAGTTCAGACGCAAAAGTTACGTCTTTCGGAAGATTGCAGCATGTGCTTACACAGGAGAAGAGTCGGTCGATCCAATCATAGGTTAGCGAACCCAAACCTAAGGCAAATGACTATCCAAATTTTCCAAGGCTTCCTTACTCATCATAGGTTTTAAGAAAAGGCTGGGCATAGCAAATGCATTAGGCCTTGTTTGCATAATCCCCTCCCAAAACGAATTGGAGGGGATTGAAAGGGGTTGAGGATGATTTTAACTTGTAGGGGGGTTTAATAATCCCCCTCAACCTCCTTAGTTCTCCTCCAATCCCCACCAAAACCGAACAAACCCTAGCCATGAGTTTCTCACCTACTTGTACAAACGATCATTTCAAGACAGTGAACAACCATCTCGAATTAAAAACTACCTGCACAAATGATACGGACTTGACTATACAAATGGTTTCATGATACTAATTACCATTTTTACTATTATAATACAATATAGGATAAAGTCTAATTTCTCACCCTCAAACTTGCACGGTAGTTTGATTTTCAACCTTGAGCTATGAAATCGAGTGACAAGCGCCCCTCCAACTGTCAAAAACGGATAAATTTGGTCATTTGCATGGTTTTAAAGGTGGTTTCTATTTTATTATTATTATATTAATAATCCAGTTTGGTCTCTAGAAATTCATAATTAATTTATTCAAATCATAAAAAATGGAATTAGTTTCAGTTCTCTTCTAAAAATGTCATATGTCTGTTGGTGCTATATTTACGGTTATTCGGATCTTACTTGTTTAAATAAATATTGAGTGCATGACGAGCAATAAAGCTATAGAAACAAAAATAAACCACTTTTAAATACCTATATATAGATCATAAACAAGTAGAGAATATTTTTAGAAAAAAATTGGTACTAGTTTCATACTTTTCTAATGTAAAATAAATTATTTATGAATTTTTAGATAGTAAGTCAAATTATTATTATTTTACAAAATAGAAAATCACCTTTAAAACCGGCACGAGAACCAAATTTGTCCGGTTTTGATAATCGGAGAGTATTTGTTATCCATTTTCATATTTAAGGTTGAAAATCAGACTACCGTGTAAATTTGTAGGTAAAAATAAAAAGGACTTTACCCCACAACATAAAGGAGTCCCTTGTTCCTTGTACATGTACTCTTTTTTTGAATTTTCCTTGTACATGTACTGGTACGATTAATCCCCACCAATTGTTTCCTTGTACATGTAGTGGCTACCTTGAATAGCAAGCTCACCAAGACCAGGGATAAGGTTTACAAGTTACCTTGGAGTAGTGCAGCTCGTCCTAGTCCCCTACACAATTGGAGCTTAAGTCGGAGATATACATGTGACTGTTGCATGTGGTGGTCTTAGGGCTTCTCCAGTGGATGCATGGACCAACGTGGGATGCCCAAATATGGTCATCAGCATTGGAAAGCCTACTCATATCACGGAGAAGAGAATAAATTAGTACTTGAGAGTCAACCATTGACGAATAAAAAGGATTGATCCTAGTATACTCGCTATCAAAATCACAACTTATCACTGTTGAGGACTTGAGGTAGCAGTGAACGTAGATCTGAGCACGATGGAGGAACTAGAGGCGAGAATGCACAACCAGTGAAGAGAGTAGAGGATCTTGAGCTAGGGGTGTCTGACCTGAGGCAGTTGGAGCAATCACAGATCTGGCGTGATGGCATGGTGGATCCTAACTTGGCTGTAGATCTAGAAGGGTGTGGTGGATCTCAAGCTTTGGTTGAGGTTCCGAAAGCAAGCGCCAAAATGACAACAATTCTGTGGAGTGGCAGCGAAAGCAAGCGTAAGTGGTGTAACAATGTAAAGGTTAGGGAGTTGTGAATCACCTTTAAAAAAACAAATATGTTTACCCCTGCTTTTGGCCTAGGAGTTGACTCCAACTTATTATGATTATATGGATGCCTCACTCTTCAATTAATCGACTCACCACTGTTGATATACCCTAGTAATATTATGAGTGCCGTGGTATGTCATGACTAAGTGTCACGTCTGCTATGTACATACTAATCTGTTACACAACTGTAACACTAGTAAAAGTGAGTTGAGATTTTTTTAGTTACTTAGGCTTCTAGGCTAAGCATGTATATACAAATAATGGACAACATGAAAACAAACTCAGGATAGGAGATTTGCACATGATCTCAGTGTACTTTAAAGTCTTAGGCCCTGTTTGGTTGGGCTTTTGGCCCCAAAAGCCAAAAGCCCAATCAAAGGGGCTGCTTTTGGAGGCTGCTTTTTCAGAAGCAGCTGTTTTTCCGTAGTACATTTTTGAAAGCTGGTTCGACCCTGCTTTTGGCTTTTGGCTTTCTGCTTTTCGAAATTGGTAGAATAAAAAGCTCTTCTATAGTTGTTTCAAGAGAGATAAAGATAGAAGGTATATTTTATACTTGTTTAACCAAACAGCTTTCAGCTTTTCTACAGCTCACAGTCCACAGCAGCTTTCCCACAGCTCACAGCCCACAGCAGCTTTTTCCCACAGCCACAGCTCAACCAAACACACCCTTAAATATTCAACTTTTGTAATGGTATTTGTGTATTCAAGAAGATCACTATATTCATGACCTTGGAAAGTGAAGATTATCATTACCTATTATTGGTAAGTGTTGCTTCTCGATTACCTCTTATTCAAACTTGCTCCCTATCCTGGTGGGACGTTGTACCGCTTAACAAAATATTTTTTAGTGAAACACCAGCCCAATAAAAAAATTCATTGCTTCATTAAAGAAAAACTCAATATTTTTTACTAGGGCTCTTAGATATACAACTATTTCTGGAATATTGGAGCACTACCAGTTTCTTAAAAATATATTTTATAACTTGAACATCTGAGTTGTGAAAATTAATGAATAAGATTTTCTGAATATTGTGCTCTCTACAATTTGATGAAAAACGGATCACGTTTTTCAAGTCTGAACTCTGAAGTTTAAATGTAGAATACTATTATTCCTAATCTACATGCGAAATTGGGAAAAAATGTAGAGAACACTATAAGGTTGCCGATAAAGCCCAAGGCAAGAACGTGATTATCGGCGAACCACGTGTAGCACCGAATGTCGAAACGAATTCGGGACGCAAAGTGGTGCTTGAGAAGGATGATGTAGGCAAGAACAAGTTGAAGATCACTGCTGGATCAACACAGTATTTGAGAAGACAATGGTGGTACGAAACAACGGCAACACAGCAGAGGCCGGCTAGGCCGACTCCACCAGTTGGCCAAGCTGACTTTAGCACACAGCAAGGCCAGTCAGCTCAGTCGACTTAGGGAGTCGTCTGCCACCACCTCAGCCAAGTCGGCTAAGCCAACTGCGCCATCTGGCTTAGCCGACTCCCCTGGTTCCAACAGCTTTGGCGCCTCCAGTGTTCATGCTTTGCGCACATTTATTCCACAGCGACCGGAGATTGGCACCTGGAAGACTTCGTGAAGAAGCAATGCACCTTTGATAGGCTCATGACCAAGTATAAGCAACAAAAGGTCGATTCCCAGAATTGGCTATTAAAAGAAAGAGGGTCTACTCTACCTAAGCGAGAAGATGACAAGATCAAGCAATTGGCGGTGGTGCAACCAATAGCTCCCTCTCAGAGAGTTATTCCTCGTGTATCTCATTGCGGTCCCCTAATTCTGCCTCTAGTTATGCCATAATGGGGTCCCTATGGGTTTTGGGTGTCGTATCCTCCAGCGGCGCCTATGCATAGTCAACAAAGGT